>NC_052159.1:95947876-96247876 GCF_902713615.1 Scyliorhinus canicula | reverse complement strand
CTGGTGAGTAAAGAGTCAAGAGTTCTGCTGCTTTCCCAAACACCTTTATTTTTCCTTGAACAGACTCCATGCAAAACTCTATCACCACATCAAGTGCCTCCTGCAACCCCTTTACATATCAGTGTCAATTATTAGATACTGAACATCAATTTGATATGTAATTGGAATGTCTCTTAACTCATTCCTAACATAAGAGTGACGTTGGTTAAGGGATATCTATAATTTCAGGACACTGAGAAAACTCCCCTGCTCTTCTTGAATTATACCAAAGGATATTTTGTGTACATCAGAGGGGACAAATGAGGCCTCAATCTAACAACTCATTCAAAAGGTCCTGCACTGAAACGCCAGCCTAGATAAAATGTGATGTGGAGATGCCGACGTTGGACTGGGGTGAGCACAGTAAGAAGTCTTACAACACCAGATTAAAGTCCAAAAGGTTTGTTTCAAACACTAGCTTTCGGAGCAGTGCTCCTTCCTCAGGTGAATGGAAAGGTATGTTCCAGAAACATATATATAGACAAATTCAAAGATGCCAGACAATGCTTAGAATGCAAGCATTTGCCGGTAATTAAATATTTACAGATCCAAAGATAGGGGTAACCCCAGGTTAAAGAGGTGTGAATTGTCTCAAGCCAGGACAGTTGGTAGGATTTTGCAAGCCTAGGCCAGATGGTGGGGGATGGACGTAATGCGACATGAATCCTAGGTCCCGGTTGAGGCCGCACTCATGTGTTTGTGAAACCTTGCTGTGTTCAAGTCAGCTTCTGCATTCTACAATTGCCAATAATTTCATTTATTTTTTTGAAAAATATTTTACTGGAGGTATTTTCAAATATATACAGAACAGAAACAAGCAAACCTTGTGGAGAACCCCTCTCCACCCCCTCTTCTGCCTAACTTGATTTTTTTCTAGGTGGAGGAACTCTGCCAAGTCGCTCACCCACGTCCCCGCTTTCGGTGGCTCTGGGTCCCGCCAGCACAGCAAGTTCCACCTCCAGGCTACCAGGGAGGCAAAGGCTAGCGCGTCAGCCTCTCTCCCCACCTCCAGGCTACCAGGGAGGCAAAGGCTACCACGTCTGCCTCTCTCCCCACCTCCAGGCTACCAGGGAGGCAAAGGCTACCACGTCTGCCTCTCTCCCCACCTCCAGGCTACCAGGGAGGCAAAGGCTACCACGTCAGCCTCTCTCCCCACCTCCAGGCTACCAGGGAGGCAAAGGCTACCACGTCTGCCTCTCTCCCCACCTTCAGGCTACCAGGGAGGCAAAGGCTACCACGTCTGCCTCTCTCCCCACCTCCAGGCTACCAGGGAGGCAAAGGCTACCACGTCAGCCTCTCTCCCCACCTCCAGGCTACCAGGGAGGCAAGGCTACCACGCCAGCCTCTCTCCCCACCTCTAGGCTACCACTGAGGCAAAGGCTACCACGTCAGCCTCTCTGCCCATCTCCAGGCTACCAGGGAGGCAAAGGCTACCACGTCAGCCTCTCTCCCACCTCCAGGCTACCAGGGAGGCAAAGGCTACCAGGTCTGCCTCTCTCCCCACCTCCAGGCTACCAGGGAGGCAAAGGGTACCACGTCTGCCTCTCTCCCCACCTCCAGGCTACCAGGGAGGCAAAGGCTACCACGTCTGCCTCTCTCCCCATCTCCAGGCTACCAGGGAGGCAAAGGCTAGCGCGTCAGCCTCTCTCCCCACCTCCAGGCTACCAGGGAGGCAAAGGCTACCACGTCTACCTCTCTCCCCACCTCCAGGCTACCAGGGAGGCAAAGGCTACCACGTCTGCCTCTCTCCCCACCTCCAGGCTACCAGGGAGGCAAAGGCTACCACGTCAGCCTCTCTCCCCACCTCCAGGCTACCAGGGAGGCAAAGGCTACCACGTCTGCCTCTCTCCCCACCTTCAGGCTACCAGGGAGGCAAAGGCTACCACGTCTGCCTCTCTCCCCACCTCCAGGCTACCAGGGAGGCAAAGGCTACCACGTCAGCCTCTCTCCCCACCTCCAGGCTACCAGGGAGGCAAGGCTACCACGCCAGCCTCTCTCCCCACCTCTAGGCTACCACTGAGGCAAAGGCTACCACGTCAGCCTCTCTGCCCATCTCCAGGCTACCAGGGAGGCAAAGGCTACCACGTCAGCCTCTCTCCCACCTCCAGGCTACCAGGGAGGCAAAGGCTACCAGGTCTGCCTCTCTCCCCACCTCCAGGCTACCAGGGAGGCAAAGGCTACCACGTCTGCCTCTCTCCCCACCTCCAGGCTACCAGGGAGGCAAAGGCTACCACGTCTGCCTCTCTCCCCATCTCCAGGCTACCAGGGAGGCAAAGGCTACCACGTCTGCCTCTCTCCCCACCTGTACTCCCAGATCTTCCGACACCCCAAATATCACCCCCCATGGGCTTGGCGCCACCTCCACTCCCAAGATGTTCAACATTACATTCGCAAACTCTTTCCAGAACCCCTCCAACTTTGGACGTGCCCAAAACATACGGACATGGTTCACCAGTTCCCCTGCACACCGCCCACCCGTATCTCCCACCCCTGGAAAAGAAATGACTCATCCTAGACCCCGTGCACCACCTTAAACTGTATGAGAGTCGACTTACACATGACGAAGACGAGTTTATCCTCTGCAGCGCCTCACTCCACACCACAGCTTGCATCTCACTTCCCAACACCTCTTCCCACTTGCGCCTGACCTCCTCTACAACAGCGCCCTCCCTCTCCATCGGCTCCCCATATGTATCTGACACCTTGTCCTCGCCTACCTCATCTTTGGACAGAAGCTTGACCTGTAGCGCTGGAGGCGACAGCTGCGGGAATGAACCCAACTCTTTCCTCAAGAAGTCCCTCACCTGCAGGGACCTGAACCCATTCCCCTTCGGCAGCTAGTAAGCAAGTACACCTCCTCAAGCTCCTCCAATTCTGTAAACCTAACCTCCACAAACAGGTCCTGAAAATACTCTATCACCAACCGCCCCCACCACCGAAACCTAGCATCCAACCCCACCGGAACAAACCTGCGGTTACCACAAATCGGCACCCACAAGGACAGGCCTTCCATCCTACAGTGCTGCCGGCATTAATTCCACACCCTCAATGCTGATACCACCACCGGGCCCATGGAGTACCTGGCCGGTGGGAACAGTAGAAGCGCCAACAATAGCGCACTCAGACTGGCCCCTTTACATAAAGACTCCATCCATTCCCACACCACCTCGCCTCCACTGCCCACTTCCGTACCATAGCTATATTCGCCATCCAGTAATAATTCTGCAGATTCGGCAGTGCCAGCTTACCCATCCTGGTCCGGGGAATCTTACCTGCCCACACAAAACCATACTAAAAAAAGACTTGGGCAAATGAATTGGGAGATTCTGAAACACGAACGGAAACTTCGGGAGCACCGTCATCTTTACTGTCTGGACACTTCCAGTCACTGACAGAGGCAGCACAGCCCACCTCCTAAAGTCCTCCTTCCTTCCCTCCACCAGCTTTGCCAGATTCAAGTTGTACAGCTGGGCCCAGCTCTGTGCCACATGTATCCCAAGATAATGAAAGCCTGCTTCTATCAACCAAAACGATAACCTCCTTAAACTCGACCCCTGTCTCCGGGCGTTGATCGGGAATACCTCACTTTTCCCCATAGAGAGATTATCCCCCGAAAAAAACTGAACTCCCCCAAAGATTCCCATAACCTTGTCAAAACTTTCAACCGGGTTAGCAACATGTAACAAGAGGTCATCAGCGTAGAAAGAGACTCGGTGCTCCACCCAGCCACCCCCTCCCCCCCTCAATGTCCCGCCACCCTCTTGAAGCTCTGAGTGCCACGGCCAATAGTTCAATTGCTAGGGCAAAGAGCAAAGGGGCGAGCGGGCACCCCTGCCTCGCCCCGTGATGCAACGCAAAATGTTCTGAATTAACACGGTCAAGAGTTGTTTCGAGCTGCTGAGAGACCCTGCCAAGAAAGACGAATTGAACTTGGGGCTCTGTTTTATAGCCCCCAGGGGTTACGTGCCCTTTTGGGGAGACCCCGGGCCTGGTCCCATTCAATTGGACCAAGTCCCAATCGCTTGAATCGATTTCTCCAATACTGGAGCTGTTCCCTGATCGCTGGGTGGTTCCTATGTGTCCGTTGGCCTTCCTTTGTCATGGCTCCCATTGGCGCCGGGGAGTCTAGTTTGGTCCCGATCGCTTCAATGTATCTAATTGTTCCTGGGGATCGCTCATTAATATGCAGATGGTTGCTGGTTTCGGTTCTGTCTGGGTTTTTGCAAGTCTTAATACACAGGAAACCTTGCACCTGCTTGTTTCCCTGTGCCTGACCAGTTTTCCCTGCATTCTTTGCGGGCATCCATTTTGGAATCGGGAAGTGGCCAACCCAGGTGGCTACAGTCTGTGGAAAAGGATTATTGTTCTCGTAAAAGTCTTGGTTTGCACAGATTAAACTTCCCTCTGTTGTCAGGATGCCCACCATTTTGGAGAAAGCCAATCACCAGAGGTCAATAGTTGAGGTGGACGTACTGACCATATAACACTTTGCATTTCTATACACCCAGTATGAATACACAGTTGCGTACGATTTTGCTTCTGTTCAACACAACATTGAGCTCTGATGAAGCCTACCTTTGCGGTTTGATTTGCCACCGCAGCAGAGAATTGATGTCCTTGCCCGGATTTTGAAGTCAGTGGTTGCGGCACTCACCGCTGACCTTAAAGAAGGCTGCCCACAAAGATCTGCCTGTGACATGGATTTCAATGTTCCAATGTTAATCTCATTCTGACGACAGCTGGAGACAATCTTCAGTATCCAACAGCAGCGATATCATCAAACAAGCTAAGCAGCTAACGACATTGCAATTCAAAGCTCTGATTATCCTTCCATTTTAATTGTTTTGCAGAGTGAAATAGGGTGTAAGTTGAAATATTAATAACCAATTTAAAAATATATATTTTAACAATCTACGGAACTTTTTCATCATTATTGGGGAAATTTGACATTCCACAAATGTTAAATTAGTTTTTTCCAGCGCCAGAGAAGTTGCTGAGGAGTAATTCTGAACTTATGCTTTGAAAACATACACCATTGAGGAGCAGGGAATCGCTGAGAAAGATCTGGATTTCCATGTTTAACAACGCTTGTGCAGATGCCAGAAGTTGCTGGCAGTTTTACAGTTGTCATGACGGCAGCACTGGCAGTTTTGACTATCCTCAATTCTTAAAAATCCCAATCCAAATTCTTAAAAGGCATCCGGAATGCAAATAACACCTAATGTTGTGGAATGTAATTCAAACCAGCAGTGAGAAAGTCACAAGCGACATATTTGACCTTTCCAGCAATTTCTTTTTAATACACATGACTCACAGAGGTGGATGCAAGACTTGCACAGTGACAAAGAACTGCACAGTTAAACAGCTCTCTTGCTCCTCTCCCACGTCTGTTTTGCTTCTGCAGGAAGGGAGAAACTTTGTGTCAAAGAGGAATATTATCAGGTTTTGGAAGCAAGCAGGAAAATGTAACTCTAGTCTACAGGCTAGTGTGACCAGAGGCCTTCAGGTGATTATACAACAACATATTGGGGCCCATTGGTAGCATAGTGGTTAGCACAATTGCTTCACAGCTCCAGGGTCCCAGGTTCGATTCCTGGCTTGGGTCACTGTCTGTGTGGAGTCTGCACGTTCTCCCCGTGTGTGCGTGGGTTTCCTCCGGGTGCTCCGGTTTCCTTCCACAGTCCAAAGATGTGTAGGTTTGGTGGATTGGCCATGCTAAATTGCCCTTAGTGTCCGAAATTGCCCTTAGTGTTGGGTGGGGTTACTGGGTTATGGGGATAGAGTGGTGGTGTGGGCTTGGGTAGGGTGCTCTTTCCAAGAGCCAGTGCAGACTCGATGGGCCGAATGGCCTCCTTCTGCACTGTAAATTCTATGATTGTCAGTCCAGGGGAGGGAGCGCTCCTCTGGAGTTTGGTTCAATCTGGGTCTTTAAAATAGTTACTCTTAATTTAGAAGCATTTTTTTTTCCTTCTAACTTTTTTGGGGTAACTATGAGGGTAAAACTGTCAGAACCATTCGAAGGTTGCGATTTAAATTGCTTTGTCGGATAGTTCCCAGCCCAGTGCAATTATGCAGCGGAAGTTAGCGCTCCTGGACAATTGTGCTTTTGGGCAGTTGCCAGGTAAACCCTGACCTGGGAACCTCCAAGACGGATTCCCCAGTGCACCATTAGGATACCCCCCCCCCCCCCCCCAAATCCGACACTGGGGAGCCAGGAAATTATGGGTCAATGTTTCAAGTCTAAAATAATTCTTCTTTGGAACTGATGAATTGAGAACATTTTCAAAAAATAATCATATTGTCCCCGAAATGTTAACCGTGCTTCTGAACCAGCTGAGTTTTTTTCCCAGCATTTTCTGATTTGATTGCAGTATTGTTCGCTCACAATAGTGATCTGATCTGAGACAGAGAGTGTTTGAAGATTAATATACAATTGGGCGCATCATAATTGGGCACAATTCCCTTATCCAGTATGTTACAATTCCCATAGAGATTGATAATTTTAAAAAGAGAAATGAATTCCAGTGAAGTATCACGCAACAAGTTGAAACGTTTTAAGGCGTTTCAAAAAAAATCATCGACTAAACATTACTGAGTCAGCAATTAATACACCAAACTATAAAAAGGTATTTAAACCCTTTTTAATTTCTTAAACAGAAAACCCATACCATGCTGTCCGTGGAGCTGCAATCTTAAGTTTAAATGCCAACCCCTCCCGATGTTAACAGGATCCCTCCTCCTGCTCCTCCAAGGTGAATTTTCCAGTGTCCTTTTAAACCAAATCCTCTTCACTCAACTCTTTGAGAATAATAGAAGGTTCACCTTAGTGTGAGGTTCCATCTGTTAGTGCCATGGTCTCTGGTCTCTAACGTCTCACAACCTTTGTTTCCTCGGACACGAGTTCCATCCTCATTAGCTCGTCGCTTGATGATTGCCCCAAATACAGTTTTATCTTCTGCTTGTAACACCTCATGTGGGTTCTATTTTCCAAACTCCTTCAGTCTGGTTGCCTCTGAGAGACTGTGACTGGATTTTTAAACAAATTTTTGCAGGATGTGGGGTCACTGGTTAGGCCAGCATTTATTGCCCATCCCTTGTTGCCCTTCAGAAGGTGGTGATGAGTTGTCTTCACGAACCGCTGCAGTCCTTGAGGTGTAGGTACACCCACTGTGCTATTAGGGAGGGAGTTCCAGGATGTTGCCCCGGTGACAGTGAAGGAACGGTGAAATAGTTCCAAGTCAGAGTCGTGAATGGCTTGGAGTGGAACATTCTGGTGGTGGGGTTCCCAGGTATCTACTGCTCTTGTCCTTTTAGATGGGTTTGGAAGGTATTCATAGAATCATAGAATTTACAGTGCAGGAGGACATTCGGCCCATTGAGTCTGCACCGGCCCTTACAAAGAGCACTCTACTGAAGCCCACATAGCTACCCTATCCCCATAATCCAGTAACCCCCACTTAATTTTTTTTAGACACTAAGGGCAATTTAGCATGGCCTATCCCACACATCTTTGGACTGTGGGAGGAAACCTGAGCACCTGGAGGAAAAGGACGCAGACACTGGGAGGACGTGCAGGGTCCGCACAGACAGTGACCCAGCCGGGAATCGAACCAGGGACCCTGGAGCTGTGAAGCAATTTTGCTAACCCCTATGCTACCATGCTGCCTTGTTGTCTAAGGAACCTTGGTGAGTTACTCAGGCATCTTGTAGATGGTACGCATGGCTGCCACTGTTTGACGGTGGTGGAGGATTTTACACCTGCTACCA
The DNA here is from genome assembly GCF_902713615.1 of Scyliorhinus canicula. Lineage (NCBI taxonomy): Eukaryota > Metazoa > Chordata > Chondrichthyes > Carcharhiniformes > Scyliorhinidae > Scyliorhinus > Scyliorhinus canicula. Next base: position 96,240,070 of record NC_052159.1, on the reverse strand, counting down.
AAATGTGTCACTTCATAGTTCTATGCATTTAAAATTCATCTGCCATGTGTCTACCCATTTCATCTCTCTGTCTCTGCTCAACGGTAGCACAGTGGTTAGTATTGTTGCTTCACAGCACTAGGGCCCCAGGTTCGAATCCCGGCTTGGGTCACTATCTGTGCAAAGTCTGCACGTTCTCCCCGTGCCTGCGTGGGTTTCCTCCGGGTGCTCTGGTTTCTTCTCACAGTCAAAAGACGTGCAGGTTATGTGGATTAGCCATGCTAAATTGCCCCTTAGCGTCCAAAAGGTTAGGTGGAGTTACTGGGTTCCAGGGATAGGGTGGAGGTGTGTGCTTAAGTAGGGTGCTCTTTCCAAGGGTCAGTGCAGACTCGATGGGCTGAATGGTCTCCTTCTGCATTGTAAATTCTATGATTCTATGATGAACTGAGGTCTGTTGTCAGGAATAGTTTATGCACTGGGCCAAAACCATGTTGTTACAATGTATAGTTGTGCTGGAATACTCATCTGTTTATAATGCAAAGAACCCATGCTGATCATTTTCTCCCTTCCTACCTTGAGTGATGAGGGAAAGTATAAAGCCGATAACTTTTGTTCTGGCGGATTTCAGATATCATTGACTGGAATTTAATAAATAGGACCTTCTGGTTAATATGGCTCTTTGCTACACTGAATGGGGTTTTATCCATTAGATTGTCAGGGATTCTTTGAACAAAAGACCTTAGGCCAAAAAGACAATGTGCGGATTCACTCTGACACCTGATCCTTACAGTGGGTCCTATTACCAGGAAGGTATGTTAGTGCTCCACCACCTTATGCCAGAGATTGATCGGATGTGGGTTTGACTTGCAGTTGTCATGTGGTCTGTTTCTAATTTCAACCTTGCCATTCGGAAATATGCCAAGTTGGGGCCAGACACACTTCCCCACAAGGAATGAGGGGAAAGCCGTGATCCAATCACCCTAGGCCATCTTGAGCATTTCCTCAGCAGCTGTTTAAAGTGTCAATGTTGGAAGATTTGGAGTCTGTTACCTACCCTTTTGGCTGCATGAAAATATAGAAGCTCCTCTGTATATCCTCTGTCTCTTAAAAAGTGAACCAGCCCCTTAAGGGTACCGTTTAATGCTGTCCAGCGCTGGGATTGATTTGTATTCCTGCCCACCTGCTTTGCTCACCCACTAGTTTAGCTTTGTCCTGACTAACATTGTGGAGAAAATCTGCAATAAACAGCCACCTTGGTGCTTGAGCTATACAAGCCGGATAAAGCTACTGTTGAATACAGGCAATGACTGAAATGTTCTGGTCTAAACCCAACCCCCGTGGTAATGTTAAATCGACACTGACTGTTTGAGTACGGGCTGTGTAATTGGTTCCATTTGTGTGTGTTACTAACATGTCTCTCTGACTCGCAACTGTGGCTATGCTAGCAGGTGGTAACTCAATACTGTGAATGCACGATTGGCTCTCAGACCAATTAGTGGCTTTGTTGTTCGGTGAAGCTAACCAGGACAGGCATTACTCTCTGTGCAATGATCTGCTTTATTAGTTGTGTTTTTCCTTCAACTTTGAATGTAAAACATATATCAGCAAAGCTCATGTTTTGTTTTGTTCTTACCCTGCAGCAATACACACATCTTGAAACAATTCTGAACGATGCCGACAATTTCTGTGAAGAGAAACTTCTTGATTAAAACTGCTAAGAGGCAGACAGAAGGAAGAAAAGATTTTAGAAACTGTGCATTCCACGCACCTCTCGTCTCTCCCTCACTTTCAGTGTTTGGAACAATCTGGGCTGCAGGCTGCCCTATTGCCAGCCGAAAGACTATTCTGATTGGCCAATGTTAAAGGTCAACTGTGGGACAAACTTCACAACTGATTTCCTGCTGGAGGTGAGAAATCCAGGTTGTCAGTGGTTTCCTGCCATCGCACTAATACGGAAAAATCATGAGCAACATTGACCTTCAAGAATTGAAAGTTACTATTGAATCTGCTTTCAACAGCACCAGCACTCTTTCAGGCTATCCTTTCCAGCTCAAAACAACTTGTGTATAAGTCTTAATTTTGCTTCTGGCTCTTTTGGACCACCAGACACACAAAACAGTTTCTGCCAAAGACCACACTCAAATCCGAACACCTCCATGAAATTTCCATCCCCTTCCCCACGCCACCAATCCTTTTGGCTGTGAGCAGAGCAATTCCAGCATCTCCTGTCCCTCCCTCTATGCTTAAAGTCCCTCATCCCTCTAAATCTCCTCTACTTTCTCCTAGGTCCCATCATAAAGCAAAGCGTGATGTCCAAAGCTATATATCACAATGCGGCTCCGCTGATTCTTACACTTGCAACCAAAATGTGTCACTTCATAGTTCTATGCATTTAAAATTCATCTGCCATGTGTCTGCCCATTTCATTTCTCTGTCTCTGCTCAACGGGCGGCACGGTAGCACAGTGGTTAGTACTGTTGCTTCACAGCTCCAGGACCCCAGTTTCGAATCCCGGCTTGGGTCACTGTCTGTGCGAAGTCTGCACGTTCTCCCCGTGGCTGTGTTTCCTCCGGATGCGCCAGTTTCCCTCCACGAGTCCAAAGATGTGCAGGTTAGGTGGATTAGCCATGCTAAATTGCCCTTAGTGTCCAAAAGGTTAGGTGGGGTTACTTGGTTCCGGGGATAGGGTGGAGGTGTGGGCTTAAGTAGGGTACTCTTTCCAAGGGTTTGTGCAGACCCGATGGGCCGAATGGTCTTCTTCTGCATTGTAAATTCTATGATGAACTGAGGTCTGTTGTCAAGAATAATTGATGCACTGGGCCAAAACCGTGTTGTTAAAATGTACAGTTGTGCTGGAATAGTCATCTGTTATAATGCAAAGTATTAAATTCAAGAAGATCAATAGAATTAAACTTTATTATAGGAAAACTGATTATTTTTGTTGTTAAAAGTCTCAAAACAGCATTTTATTGCACTTTTGTCATTTTGGAATGATTTGCAGTATTTCACAATGCTAATTCCTGCTCTTTTTCCAATTTTTGTGGTATAGCATACAAATTAGTAAACGTTGCTACATTTTATGGCTTCCTTTTGAAACAGCTACTTGTTTCCTGTCTTCATTACTTTGATTTTGAACACTGTGTTTGTGTACATTGAGCAACATCCTCTAAGTATATTTTCGTGCTGTCGGGTGGTTTGTTTAGTGTTATTCCTTTTGTGTTAGATATTAAAAATTTAAACAGACAAACTCATCAGCGTACAAAATAAAAGTGCAAATAGAAAATGAGTCACTGGAGCTCTATGGGACTGCTAGCAAGAGGACATATGGTGCAAAGCCACTTCTTTGACACCTTAGCAGTATGTTACAGGAAACAAAATGCACTTAAGATAATACTCTATATTGTATGTGACGCATTTAATTCATCTCTTAAATTGCTCACACTGCTATTACTTATCAGTGGCAAATGTGTAACCAACAGAATCTTGTGCTGGTATTATACAGCCCAAAAGGTTTCCAGTCAACCTATGTTTGTTAGGAGAGTCCCAACAATGGACTTAAAATGTTACATGCCCATGATTGCATTTTACTGAAATCGCAGTGACAGTTGTCAAGGACTTAGAAATGGTGAGTTTTCTGCATAACAACCAGTTTCTTTGGTAGCAACTGCATTGAAAGTTACCTGGACTTGTTATTTTGGATTGCTTTGCACCACAGTCTCTCCTTCATATTCATATTACTGTGTACATTGGGTGGGATTCTCCGTAGCCCGACGCTGAAATTGAGAACGACAGTCAGACGGAGAATGGCTCCCGATGCCGGAATCGGGGCAGGTGCGGCTTTGACACCGGGTCGTGATTCTCTGCCCCCTCCAAATTGGCGTAATTGGGACGGGCGCCTAGCGCAGTCGCAACCCCGTTGATATGTGATTAGTCGGCCCACCCGCGATGCTCCGCCTCCGATGGACCTGGTTCCCGATGGCACGGGCCATGTTTGGTCCCAGTCATCGGGAACCGGGCGTGCCGGCTATGGGGAGAGAGAGTGGGCTTGTGGACATTGTCCAGCGCCGCCACACTCAGCCAAGATCCGTGCCGTTGACCGAGGGGCTTCCGCCAGGGCTGGGGGGATGTGGTGGGGGTTGTCCAGGAGGTGGGCTGTCGGTCGGAGTGGCGGGAATGAGGTTCAGCACAACCATCTTTTCTGACGTGACCGGTGCGTGTGTGGGGGTTGTAGGCGTACATGCGGCTGCAGCTTGTCAGCCCTGTGCATGTGCAGCACGGGACCCGGCGATTCTCCAAGTGTTTTCTACACTTTCTGCGGGTGTTTTGTGCAGTGCCGGTGCTAGCCCCTCACCGTTGTAAAACAACACGGATCCCCCATTGGCGTCGGCACGTAGCCTCAGGAACGGAGAATCCACCCCATTGTTATTCTCCAACACTCCTTTCCAGATCGCGACAGCACTTGGAAACATTTGCAGATTGCATGCTGCTCAACCTTAGCACAAGCTTGATGCTGAATAAAGTAGGACAATGGTGTTATGCTGCCTTCGTAATAGACAGCATTGTACATCTTGGCTAGAATTTAACTTACCTGGCATGCTGGGAGTGGAAGGGTGTCAGTAAGGTACGGGGAGTCTGGAACCCAGTATGCATGTGTTGTCACTGAACAGTTCAGAAACTGTACTAAACTGATTGGTCGGCCTGTCTTCCAGTTGGGTGGCGAGCATTTCTTTGGTGCCCATGGGACAAAATAGGTCCACACACTGGAGGTTGTGATCCAGGGATTGGGGTGCATTATCCAGGATGGGGTTGCTGTGATCCCAGGATTTCTGGGTTCCCAGGAAGGTTGATTGGATCTCAGTCTGAAGGATAATAAGTAAAGTGGTGATCAGAGGCCTTGTAGGAAAGGTTTGGGGCAGATAGGAAGCAGGATTCAAAATACACAGGGGCAGTGGGTGAACTCTTCCTTGAAACATCACAAGTAGCCCCAAAAAAAAGCAAAGACGGGGGTGAAAAAATTCAAGAAAGGTTGTCTCTGTACAATATTACTTTACGTAATGGAACTTCCATGGTCCCAGACTGAATAGTTGCAGACGTCTTGTTGAGACGGGAAAACAATTCAGGGTTTGGTGGAGGAGTGATTGGCAGCAAGGTGCTGAAGATAAATTGAATGCTACCTTGGATTAGCTAGGACTTAATAATTTATAACTGATGTTATTGTGTTGTCAGAATTTGCAGGAGAAAGGAGAGACATCCTGGACTTTTCACAACAAAACTCAGCCATTATCGAGACGTTTTGTCCTGTTTTTATTTTCCTGTAACCTGGTTTGGGGCGGGGGGGGGGGGGGGGGGGGGGGGGGGGCAGGGGCACTCTTAGTTATTGGGAATTGCATTTAGCTGATTCTTTTCGATGGCAGGTCACCTTAATTCCCGAAGCTTGCCTGTCTACAATTATACATAATCCATCAAAGTTATGTTCTGTTAGAAGCATAGAATCTCTACAGTGCAGAAGGAGGCCATATGGCCCATCGAGTCTGCACCGACCCTCTGAAAGAGCACCCGTCCTATCCCCTAACCTTACCTAACCCACACATCCCTGGACACTAGGAAGCAATTTTAACATGGCCAATCCACCTAACCTGCATAACTTTGGACTGTGGGAGGAAACCGGAGCACTCGGAGGAAACCCACGCAGACACACGGAGAAAGTGCAAACTCCACACAGTCACTCGAGGACGGAATCAAACTTGTATCCCTGGTGTTGTGATGCAGCAGTGCTGAGCACTGTGCCACCTTACCATTAGTTGTTAGTTTGAACTTCATCCTGTATTACAGGAAAGGCCAGAGTGTTCCAATTTTGAGGTCATTTTGGTGCCCCGAAAAATCAAAAAATAGCCCTTGAGAAAATCTCAAAAATGCCCTTTCACAAAAAGTTATTTTTACTCCTAATTGGAAAGGTGGATGTGGGTTTTACAGGTAGGCCTTTTGGATCCAATGGGTGAGTGAAAAGGACTCAGTTCCTGGACCTCGTCTTAGTTTAGCTGCCGGGTTCCCCAAGGCACAGGCGAGTGGTGAATTTCAAATGGGAATAACAAATATGCTCACAGACTCATTGCAACATTTCAAAACTGCTAACCTGCCTCCAAGGTGTAGTTTGGTCACCTGTCCATAGTCCCACCTCCATTATAACCAGAAATGGATGGGTTGGAGGTCAGCACGCATCAGGATACATGCTTTCAACAATTTGATCTCCCACCTGACCCAAAACCACCTGTGGGAGCTGTGGTGAATTATAAACCTACTAATTCACACTGTGTTCCAGTATATATATTGTGTCCTGTGAGCTCTGTATACGAGCCGTTGCACGGCTCTGCCCATAGGGGGAGATGAGGAGTTTGTACTGGGCTCCACCCTTGGCTCCGCCCATGGCTCCTCCCACTAACCGGAAGTATAAAGCTTTGCAGTCGTGAGCCTACTGCCAGTTCATCTCGTCACAGGCAGGCTCTGTTGTAAGATTATTAAAACCACTGTTCACTTCCAATCACGTGTCTTGTGAATTGATAGTCACATCAATTTAATAATCTTAGGAAACTTGAAGAAAACTACTATGGAATCAGCCCTCAAACCTGATCGACTAGAACTCGACCCGCAGGCTGCAGAGGCGAAATAAATCTTTCTACACTGTCTCAGATGTTTCAAGGCCTACCTGGCTGAATCAAGCGCTTCAGAAACTACGGAGGAGCAGAAACTCAGCCTACTGCACGCAAGGGTGAGCCACCGTATCTCTACTTAACTTAACAGTACTACCTCGTGTACGGAGGCCCTGGCCATGCTCGATCGAATGTATGTGAGGCCCATCAACGAGGTCTACACGCGCCACATTTTTACGACCCGCCGCCAGCGCCCCGCGGATTCGCTGGAAGAATTCCTGCGCAATTTAAAAACCTTAGCTCGGGACTGTAATTAAGCTGTATCAGCCGCCCAGCATATGGAGCTCGCTGTCCGAGATGTGTACGTGGTAGGGCTCAGGTCAAACTATATGCGCCAGCGGTTGCTTGGAAAAGGGGCCCAGAACTTGGAGGACACTGTAGAGTTAGCTACAACCATGGAGGTCTCGTTCCGCAGCCTCACCTCGTTCCCCGCGGACCAAGCGACCCCATCCTGGGCCCCCGACCAGCGACTGCCCCAGGCCTGCGCCACGCGGCCACCCACCCACTATGTAGCCCCAGTGTGCCATTTTTGTGGGCAGCCCTAACACCCACGGCAGCACTGCCCGGCCTGCAACGCGACCTGCAGCAGCTGCGGTCGCAAAGGACACTATGCCCGGGTCTGCCTGGCGAAGAAATCCCCCTCTCCAAACTCTCCCGTCCAGAGCACTCGTTTCCAAAACTCACAGGCCCGCAGGCCCCGAAATGCTGCGGCCTGTATGCCGACTCCGCCCCCACCCGACACGTGCGACTCATGGGGGCCGCCATCTTGGCAACCCTCCTCCATGCGGCCAGCTACGTGCGACTCATGGGACCGCCATCTTGGACGCCATCTTCCTCGCCGCCCGCCACGTGCGATCCACGGGGGTGGCCATCTTGGGATGCATCCACTTTGAACACTGAAACTCACCTCGAAGACTACGACCTCAGCGGACAGTCATCACGGAGCCACTCCAGCACAGCTGATCGAGCCGCTGACTACCCGCAACTGAGCGTGGTTATGTTGGACCAGTCGTGTCCGAAACACCTCCGCAACTCGATGATGACCGTTAAAATCAACGGGTACAGGACACCGTGCCTCTTCGACTCCGGGAGCACTGAGAGCTTCGTACACCCAGATCTGGTAAGACGCTGTTCGCTCCCTATCTTCCATGCACGGCAAACTATCTCCCGCGCTTCGGGCTCACACTCTGTTCACCCCCAAGGGCGCACCGTCGCGACCCTAACGATTCAGGGTGCCAGCTACTCGAACTTCCAGTTATATGTACTCCCCGAACTCTGCGCCCCACTCTTGCTGGGACTCGACTTTCAGTGCAACCTCACACTGAGCTTCGACGGGCCCCTACCTCCACTCACTATCTGCAGTCTAGCGACGCTAAAAATTGACCCCCCTCCACTCTGCCAATCTCACTCCGGACTGCAAACCCGTAGCCACTTGCAGCAGGCGGTACAGCCTGCAGGACAGGGTGTTTATCAGAACCGAAGTCCATAGGCTCCTACATGAGGGGATCATAGAGGCCAATAATAGCCCCTGGAGAGCTTAGGTGGTTGTCGTCAAGACCGGGGAAAAATTCTGAATGGTAATGGACTATAGCCAAACAATTAATCGGTTCACGCTCCTTGATGCGTACCCCCTCCCCAGGATTGCAGACATGGTGAATCAGATCGCCCAGTATCGCATTTTGTCCAGGGTGGATCTGAAGTCTGCAAACCACCAGCTCCCAATTTGCCCGGAGGACCGCCACTACACGGCATTCGAGGCAGATGGCCGCCTCTTCCATTTCCTCCGGGTTCCCTTTGGCATCACGAATGGGGTCTCGTTGTTCCAACGAGCAATGAACCGAATGGTGGACCAGTACGGGCTGCGGGCCACGTTTCCGTACTTGGACAACGTCACCATCTGCGGCCATGATCAGCAGGACCACGACGCTAACCTCCATCGATTTCTCCAGACTGCCCAGAAACTCAACCTCACGTACAACACGGAGAAATGCATTTTCCACACGGCCAGGCTAGCCATCCTCGGCTATGTCGTGGAAAACGGAGTCCTGGGCCCCGACCCGAGCCGCATGCAACTCCCTCTCCCTCATTGTCCCTGGGGTTTTTCTCGTATTATGCCCAGTGGGTCACTAAACTCCGCCCACTATTTAAGGCCACACTCTTTCCTCTGTCAGATGAGGCTCGCCAGGCCTTCACCTGCATCAAGGAGGACATCGCCAAAGTGGCCATGCAGGCGGTGGATGAATCTGTCCCCTTTCAGGTGGAGAGCGACGCCTCAGAGGTCGCTCTCGCAGCCACTCTAAATCAGGCAGGGAGACCCACTACATCAAAGCCCGAATTCTGCCTTTCTCCACCGAGGAGGTAAAAGCCATCACCAGGGATTGCCCAATCTGTGCGGAGTGCAAACCGCACTTCTATAGACCAGACAGGGCCCACCTGGTCAAGGCCTCCCGGCCCTTTGAACGCCTGAGCATCGATTTCAAAGGGCCACTCCCTTTGACCACTCCCTTCGACCAATCGGAATGTGTACTTCCTGAACGTCATCGACGAGTTCTCCCGCTTCCCCTTTATTATCCCGTGTCCCGATATGACCTCCCTCACAGTCATCAGAGCCCTGCACAGTATCTTCACGTTGTTCGGGTTCCCCAGCTACGTACACAGCGACAGGGATTCATCCTTTATAAGCGACGAGCTGCGTCAGTACCTGCTCGACAAGGGCATCGCCTCGAGCAGGACTACCAGCTACAACCCCAGGGGGAACGGGCAGGTGGAGAGGGAGAACGCGATGGTCTGGAAGACCGTCCTACTGACCCCCCGGTCCAGGAATCTCCCGACCTCCCATTGGCAGGAGGTCCTCCCCGACGTGCTCCATGCTATTAGGTCCCTCCTATGTACGGCCACCAACCAGACCCCTCACGAACGGCTATTTGTTTTTTCTAGGGACACTACCACGGGGGTTTCGCTCCCAGCGTGGTTGAAGACACCAGGCCCAGTTCTCCGGAAGCACGTCCGGACTCACAAATCTGACCCACTCGTAGCAAGAGTGCTCCTACTCTACTCCAACCCCCAATACGCTTTCATCGAATACCCTGACAGCCGTCGGACACTGTTTCCCTCCGGGACCTGGCGCCTGCAGGATCCAATCCCACCACTACTACCGCCGAGGTACTCCTCACACTACACCCCACACAACCCTCCACGCCCGGCGCCCCCGCTCCTACAAGTTCACTGCCCGTGCTCTGCGCCCCGGCGCCTATGGGTTTCTGGCGCTCCCCGTCGCCAGTCGAGCCAGTCGGGTACAAAGCTCGGACCGAATCACCCCCGGAGTCCACCATCGTACCCTCACCAATCGCCACCACCCAGCCACCAGAAGAGGCTGCAACCCCGGTGCTTCGCCGATCGCAAAGGACGGCTCGGCCGCCGGACCGGCTCAATTTGTAGACCCATCACCCCCGCCGGACTTGATTTTTGTTACAGGGGGTGAATGTGGTGAATTATAAACCTACTAATTCACTCTGTGTTCTAGTATATGTATTGTGTCCTTGCACGGCTCTGCCCATAGGGAGAGATGAGGAGTTTGTACTGGGCTCCACCCTTGACTCTGCCCATGGCTCCTCCCATTAACCGGAAGTATAAAGCTTTGCAGTCGTGAGCCTGCTGCCAGTTCATCTCGTCGCAGGCAGGCTCTGTTGTAAGATTATTAAAACCACTGGTCACCTCCAATCACGTGTCTTGTGAATTGATGGTCACATCAGGAGCACATAAAATCCAGCCCCTTGTGTCAGTGAAAGATGGAGAAAAGAATACCGCAGTGATCCTGATAGGCCAATCATTGGTGCAAGAAATACCATAGTAACAAAGAGCGATAAGACAAAGATTTGGCGTTAAAGAACTTGCAGAATTTTGAAAATCTGCCATAGTCACAGAACAGATCATTACCTCAAACTTAAAATTCAAATACTTGCAAATAATTATTTAGTAACATTTTGCTTCATTTTACACATTTATCTCCACATTTTCACACAAATGTTGAGATAAGATGATACTCCACTCCCGACAGGCTGTTTTTTTAATATGTTGAGGAACTGTTTTACTGTCCACTTTTTTTCAGCTTAGTGGTATTCAATTCAGACATTTATCTTTCTCATATAATAAATCAGTGTTGAAATTTATTTTAATAGATAAAAAGGCAAGAGTTGGGGTATAAATCTGTCTTTGGCATATCTGAATCAACGCGCTGTTTTGCATTTCGCCCATATTTCTTTTCCATTGACTTCATGGGTGGAGAAATGTGGAATGTATGATTTACTCCTGATTTGCTATTCCAATCCTACACTGTACCCAAACTCAATTTATATCCGGTCACGATCATGTGGTTGAGAAAAGGGTCAATGTTAACGTTATTTCCTTCTTTCCCTCAGAAAGTGAGCAGGAACTGTTGATTTGAGCTAAGTTATTTCCTTGCTTGGTGCAGTTCCATAGGTCCTGTAGCTCTCTGGTATCTTGGTACCTCAATAAGTGTCAATATGTGATTCACGACAATGGGCATGATTCAACCACCACGTTGCGCCTGCTGCAGATCCAGGCGCAGCGGGTGAATAGCGGGGAAGGCCAAAATCAAGATTCGCGAAGGGTGCGAACCATTTTACGATTCACCCATCCCATTCACGATGGTAAATTCCGGATCTCTCCCAAAAATGACGAGAATATCATTAACCCTCATTTGCATTCATTTCAATCACATTAACGAGATTGAAGCTGAATGTAGCGGCCTCTTGGGAATTACCCAACTGGCCAGCCGAAAGTCACGTGGGCACTGCTTGGTACTCCTTTTCAAAAACGTGAAGCTGCCGCAATGGCTGCTGAGAGGAAGTGAGGAGGTGAGTGGTCATTTCCATTTTCCAGCATGCAGCTCAGTGGGCCGAAGCATTATAGGTCAGAGGTCGCCACGGGGCTGAGGGGCTTTCCATCTGTGAGGCCTTCAAGCTATCTTGAAATATTGTGGAGACCCATAACAGGGGCAACCAGAGCTACAGCTTGTCTGTCCTACCAAACACTTCCAAGGCAGTGCACTGCTGCGGATTCTATCCGTTGAATCGCGGCCAGGGAATGAAAAGGCACTAAAATCATAAGGGATTAAATACCCAGTCTAGTTTTGTCCTCACACATGCACTTTGTGGTGGAAGTTGCTGGTGACAATTATGACTGGGAACCTTGATTTTCCCACCATCTGGAAAAAATGGCCAAATGTATTGGGCTGAATTCTCCAGAAATGGGGCCATGTCCCCACGGTGGCATAGAAACGCTGGTGTTTCACTCCCCAGTTTCCTGCAAAAAATGAAGAGCGATTCACTTACCTTCAGAGGGCTGGCAAGGACTCAGAGTAATTCACGCGGGTTAGGCTGCGGATACAGGCCCCCACACCACTGGTTCTGAGTGCGCACGGTGGCGGTTTCCAGCGGCCGTGCCGAGGTGCAATGGCAGACACGGACCGCGGACCATCACGAAGAAACAAGGTCCCCCCCAAACGGCCCCGCGCCCCTGCATCGGATCAGCCCAATCGCTGCCCTGGCCGCCCATAAGGCCCCCACCAGTGCTGGATAGCCCCGCCCCCCACCAGGGCAGCCGCGGACTGAATCCGCAGCCGCCGGTCGGGAGCGGAGTATCGCTGGGAGGGCCTCTGGCAATGGCACCCAGCCACACGGCGTGATTCACGGGCCCGGAGAATCGCCAGAGCGGTGCTCGGCGCAATTCGGTCGTGAAAGAACCTGCACATTCGGTATCTAGTCAGGTGTGCTCTATGACCCACTTTTAGCTGCATGAGGCTTAGCCTTGTGCAGGAGGAGGTAGAATTGGCCCTGCTCAGTGCTTCGCTCCAGAGTCCCCACCCTATTTCTATCCCTAGCTCTTCCTCCCATTTTGTCCTTGTTTCATTCAGTGGGGAGTGTGTCTTTTCTAAAAGTCGTCCGTACAGGTCCCCGCCGTTCCCCTTCCCCAGACTGTCTGCATCCAGTAACTCCTCCAACATTGTATCTTTTGGGGCCCTTGGGTACCTTGTTGACTCCTTGTGGAGAAAGTTTTTGACTTGCAGATGTTGAAGTTCCAATCTCTCCATCAATTCCTACAGGCTCGCCCCCACATGTAAAAGTCCCAAATCGTCCTGTCCCCACCTCTTGAAGGTGGCTTCGAGCATAGCTGGTGGAAACCTGTGGTTGCCGCAGATGGGGGTCATGGTGGACACTTCGGTCAGACTGAAGAGCTGCCTCATCTGATTTCAGATTCTCAGGGTAGCTCCCCTCACTGGGCTTGCTGAGTATTTTGTTGGTGGTGATGGGAGCACTGCCATGGTGAAGGCTCAGAGGGCCATTCCTTTACAGGAGGACTCCATCCTCACCCATTCTGTGTTTGGTTCCTTCACCCATCCCCTCACTCTCGGCCGTGGCTGCCCAGTGATAATATTGCAAGTTCAGGAAGGCCAGGCCTTCCATGCTTCTTCTCCTTTGTGGTACCGCTTTGGGGATTCTTGGATTTTTCCCTCCTCACACAAGTGCCGTAATCATTTTGTCTTAGCTTGGAAAAAGGCCTTGAGGATGTAATCGGGAGGGATCTGATCAGGAAGAGGAACCTGGGTAGCACGTTCATCTTAATCATCTGCACCCTCCCCGCCAGGGAGAGCGTGAGTGCAACCCATCGCTGTAGGTCCTTTTTGACTTCCTCCACCCAGCTGGTCAGGTTCCACTTGTGGATCCATGTCCAGTCATGGGCTATCTGGATCCCCAGGTAGTTGAATTTGTTTTGGGCTATTTTAAATAGTAGACCCTCCAGCTCTGCTTTCTCCTCCTTCCCCCCCCCCCCCCCCCCCCCCCCCCCCCCCCCCAGGCTGGGTTTGTAACATGAGAAGGCTCTGAACTCTCCCAGGAGCATAATGGAAACGTATCATAGAATTTACAGTGCAGAAGGAGGCCATTTGGCCCACTGAGTCTGTACCAGCTCTTGGAAAGAGCACCCTACCTAATCCCACACTCCCACTCTATCCCATAACCCAGTAACCCCACCCAGCCCAACCTTTTGTTTGAACACCAAGGGAAATTTAGCGTGGCCAATCCACCTAACCTGCACATCTTTAGACTGTGGGAGGAAACCGGAGCACCCGGAGGAAACCCACGCAGACACGGGGAGAACGTGCAGTGACCCAAGCCAGGAATCGAATCTGGGATCCTGAAGCTGTGAAGCAACTGTGCTAACCACTGTTTTCTTTCATGATTTCTTTCATGCCGTTTTACGGGTCCGAGATGTAGAGGATTAGACCCTGTGCTCTCCTCTTCGGTTTCCCTCCAGTCTTTTGCAATTCGCAGGACGATCTCCAGAGGTTCAAATGCCAGGGCGAACGGGAGTGGAGGCAATGGGCAGCCCTGCCTGGTGCCTCTGTGCAGCTGGAAGGACTCAGAGCTGTGGTTTTGGTCCAAACACTCACCTTAGGGTCATTGTAGAGGAGTTTCACCCATGAGGTGAACGCAGTCCCGAGCCCAAACCGCTCTTGTACCTCTGTCAAAGGCCTTCTCTGCAGCCAGGAGACGATCACCTCTGGTGTTCTCCCCCCGGATGGTGTCAGTATCACATTCAGCAGCTGTCTGATGTTCGCAGTTAGCTGCCTACCCTTAACAAAAAGCCTGTCTGGTCCTCTGGGATAACCTCTGGCACACAGTTCTCCAATCTCTTGGTCAGGACTTCTGCAAGTATTTTGTTTTCCACATTGAGCAGCAAAATGGGCCTGTATAATAAGAACATAAGAACTAGGAGCAGGAGTAGGCTATCTGGCCCTTCGAGCCTGCTCCACCATTTAATGAGATCATGGCTGATCTTTTGTGGACTCAGCTCCACTTTCCCGCCCGAACACCATAATCCTTTATTCTTCAAAAAACTATCTATCTTTATCTTGAAAACATTTAATGAAGGAGCCTCAACTGCTTCACTGGGCAAGGAATTCCATAGATTCACAACCCTTTGGGTGAAGAAGTTCCTCTTAAACTTAGTCCTAAATCTACTTCCCCTTATTTTGAGGCTATGCCCCTTAGTTCTGCTTTCACACACCAGTGGAGACAACCTGCCCGCATCTATCCTATCTATTCCCTTCATCATTTAATATGTTTCTATAAGATCCCCCCACAGCCTTCTAAATTCCAACGAGTACAGTCCCAGTCTACTCAATCTCTCCTCGTAATCCAACCCCTTCAGTCTGGGATTAACCTCGTGAATCTCCTCTGCACACCCTCCAGTGCCAGTACGTCCTTTCTCAGGAAAGGAGACCAAAATTGAACACATACCCCAGGTGTGGCCTCACTAACACCCTCTACAGTTGCAGAATAACTGCCTGAGTCTTAAATTCCATCCCTCTAGCAATGAAGGACAAAACTCCATTTGCCTTCTTAATCACCTGTTGCACCTGAAAACCAACTTTCTGCGACTCATGCACGAGGACACCAGGTCCCTCTGCACAGCCGCATGTTTTAACATTTTATCATTTAAATAATAATCCATTTTGCTGTTATTTCTACAAAAGTGGATAACCTCACATTTGTCAACATTGTATTCCATCTGCCAGACCATAGCCCATTCACTTAACCTATCCAAATCCCTCTGCAGACTTCCAGTATCCTCTGCACTTTTTGCTTTACCACCCATCTTAGTGTCGTCTGCAAACTTTTACACATTGCACTTGGTTCCCAACTCCAAATAATCTTTGTAAATTGTGAACAATTGTGGGCCCCACACTGATCCCTGAGGGACACCACTAGCTACTGATTGCCAACCAGAGAAACACCCATTAATCCCCACTCTTTGCTTTCTATTAATTAACCAATCCTCTATCCATGCTACTACTTTACACTTAACACCATGCATCTTTATCTTATGTAGCAGCCTTTTGTGTGGCACCTTGTCAAAAGCTTTCTGGAAATCCAGATATACCACATCCATTGGCTCCCCGTTGTCTACCGCACTGGTAATGTCCTCAAAAAAATCCACTAAATTAGTTAGGCACAACCTGCCCTTTATGAACCCATGCTGCGTCTGCCCAATGGGACAATTTCCATCCAGATGCCTCGTTGTTTCTTCCTTGATGATAGATTCCAGCATCTTCTCTCTTACCGAAGTTAAGCTAACTGGCCTATAATTACCTGTTTTCCGCACACCTACATTTTTAAAATTGTGGTGTCACGTTTGCTAATTTCCAATCCGTCGGGACCACCCCAGAGTCTAGTGAATTTTGGTAAATTATCGCTAGTGTATTTGCAATTTCCATAGCCATCTCTTTTAGCATTCTGGGAAGCATTCCATCAGGGCCAGGAGACTTGACTACCTTTAGCTCCATTAGCTTGCCCATCATTACCTCCTTAGTGATAACAATCGTCTTAAGGTCCTCACCTGTCATAGCTTCATTTCCATCAGTCACTGGTATGTTATTTGTGTTTGCCACTGTGAAGACCGACCCAAAAAATCTGTTCAGTTCCTCAGCCATTTCCTCATCTCCCATTATTAAATCTCCCTTCTCAACCTCTAAAGGACCAATATTTACCTTAGCCTCTCTTTTATGTTTTATATATTTGTAGAAAGGTTTACTATCTGTTTTTATATTCTGAGCAAGTTTACTCTCATAATCTATCTTACTCTTCCTTATTGCTTTTTAGTAGCTTTCTGTTGCCCCCTAAAGATTTCCCAATCCTCTAGTCTCCTACTAATCTTTGCCACTTTTGTATGCTTTTTCTTTCAATTTGATGCTCTCCCTTATTTCCTTAGATATCTACAGTCGGTTTTCCCTCTATCTACCGTCCTTCCTTTTTGTTGATATAAATGTTTGCTGAGCACTGTGAAATGATCCGCATTCTATTGGATCTTTGTTTTTTTTGGGGTATCAATGGTATGGTGGCCTGTGTTCGCCTAGGAGGCAGAGTGCCCCTCGCTAGTGAGTCTGCGAATATCTCCCTCAGGTGCGAGGCAAGAGCCGGCGCGAATGTTTTGGAAAAGACGGCCAAGAACCGATCGGGTTCCGGCGCCTTCCGGCCTGCATGGAGTTGATGCTCTCCATGATCTCTTCCAATCCCATTGGTACTTCCAGCTCCCTCCATCTATTATCCCCATGACTGGCATGTCCAGTCCATCGAGGAACTGTTTCATCCTCGGGGTCCTGTCGGGGGATTCGGAGATGTACAGACCCGGTAGAAGGCCTCGATTGCTTTGTTGATCTGTTTTGGTTTGGCTACCAGTCTGTCGCTGCTATCCTTCACCTGCGCTATTTCCCTTGTGGCTGCCTGCTTTCTCAGCTGGTGAGCCAGTAGGCAGCTATCCTTCTCTCCATTCTCATAGACAGTGTCCCGTGCCTGGTGGAGATGGTACACTGCTTTACTGGTGGATAGCAGGTTAAAGCCCATTTGCAGCGTTTTCCTCTCCATCAGAAGCTGTACGATTTGGGCCTTGGAGTATCTTCTGCCGACCTCCAGTATGGAGTCGATCGGTTGTTGCCAAGCCACCCTCTGTTCCCTACCTCTACGAGCCTTGGAGGCAATTACTTCCCTAGTCATGGCATTCAGTGCCTCCCAGAATGTAGAAGCTGACACTTCCCCGTTCCAATTGTTCAGAATATACTCGCCTATGGCCTAAGATATTTTCTGGCAGAAGACCTTGTCAGCCAAGAGGGTCATGTCCAACCTCCATATGGGACGTTGGGCACGGCCCGTCTCCAACCTCACATCCACGTACTGTGGAGCATGGTGGGAGATTATGAGCGTTAGAACATAGAACAGTACAGCACAGAACAGGCCCTTCGGCCCTCAATGTTGTGCCGAGCCATGATCACCCTACTCAAACCCACGTATCCACCCTATACCCGTAACCCAACAACCTCCCCCTTAGCCTTACTTTTATAAGGACACTACGGGCAATTTAGCATGGCCAATCCACCTAACCCGCACATCTTTGGACTGTGGGAGGAAACCGGAGCACCCGGAGGAAACCCACGCACACAGGGGGAGGACGTGCAGACTCCACACAGACAGTGACCCAGCCGGGAATCGAACCTGGGACCCTGGAGCTGTGAAGCATTTATGCTAACCACCATGCTACCCTGCTGCTGCGTTCTGCTCTGACTATTTCTGGAAGCACCAATTTCACCAATACAAAGAAGTTGATGCAGGTGTAGACCTTGTGTATTGGTGAGGAGAACGAAAATTCCTTCTCCCCTGGGTGCATCCACTGCCCCCATCTGCTCCATGAACGCTCCCAGTTCCCTAGCCTCGCCATGCCTGCCTTTTTCCCCATTCTGGGGTTTGATCTGTCCGTCAGTGGGTCCTGTATACAGTTAAAGTCCCCCCTCCATGATCAGTCGGTTACTATCCGTGTCGGGGATAGTCTTCCTTTGTCTTTCTTATAAGTTCCGTGTTTTCCCAGTTGGCAATGTCCATGTTCACCAGAACTACCGGTGCCCCATGTACAACATTGCTGACCATGATGTACTGTCCCCTTGGCCCGTAACCATCTTTGTTGCCGTGAACACCATTCTCTTGCTTATCAAGATTGCTGCCCTTGCCCTCATCCCAGAGCAGGATGATAGGTCTGTCCCACCCAGCCCTTCCTTTTTTTTTAATAAATATTTTTATTCTCCTCCTTTTTCACATTTTCATCATATTTACAACAACAAATAATAAACAGTAACAACAAATACAATGGCAATCCCCTCGCCAACAATCCCCTCATCTCACCCACCCTCAAACAGCTCCCAACATTTTGAATACAAAACACCAATGAAAAGGAATCATCATTAATTTATACATTCCAAACCCCCCCCCCCCCCCCCCACCCCCCCACTAATGTCCGATGTCATCCAATTCATGAAAATGCATGATGAACAAGGCCCATGAGTTGTAGAACCCTTCCATCCTCCCCCTCAGCTCGAACTTTACTTTCATGAGTATTAGGAACTTCAGCAGGTCCCCCCACACACCGACGCACAGGGTGGAGAAGCCGATCTCCACCCCAACAGAATCTGCCTTCGGGCAATCAGTGAGGCAAAATTTAAGACATCTGCCTTCACACCCACTTCCAACCCCGGCCGATCCGACACCCCGAATATGGCTTCTAGGAGACCTGATTCGAGTCTCACATGCACCACCTTTGAGATTACAGTAAAGACCAATACAACGGCAGTTTCAGGCAGGACCAAAACATATGAACATGATTTGCAGTGCACCCCCCCCCCCCCCCCCACACAGCGTTCACAACACCCAACCCTTCCTTACCTGCAGTCGGTTTTTCTCCCTCAGGTGCATGTCTTGGAGGAAAACTATGTCGGCTTTTGTACTTTTCAGGTGGGCAAAGACTCTGGAACTTTTCACTGGGCAGTTAAGTCCCCTGACGTTCCAGGTGACCCTCCTGGTGGGGGGGTTTCTGTCTCCCCCCCCCCCCCCCCCCCTTCTTGCACAATCAACCATATTTATCTTGCGGATGCGCCCCTGCGCTCCAGGGTTTCTCTTTGTCAAGGGGCCACCCAACATGGTCACCTACTTTGTGTACGCCATGTGGGTGAGCCCCTGCACACCGGGGTTTCCTTTTGTTTAGGGACCCTCCAAAGTGGCTGCTTATGGTGCCATCTTTTTCCATCCTTCCAAACCTGAGCTGCTGAAGCCAGTCTAGTGCCCTTCCTTATCATTATGTTCCCCCCATGGTCACGTTGCCCCCTTTTATCCCCTCTCTGCTCTCCTCCAATCACTTCGTGCCCCCCTCATTCTATTTGCCCCCACCATCCCTGTGTTTCCACCCCCCCCAACCCCGCCAGGTGCTTTCTCCCCACTGAGGAATACACTGTGGTCCCTCTCTCTCATACTTCTGGGCGCTAGCTTTCCCTGCTCGTGTGGTGGCCCCCCCATTCCGGGGTTGCTCCTCACCCTTCCCTGCTCTGTTGCCCTTGCACCTTCCTTTCTATGTGCAAGTTTTCCTATTCATAGCGAGGCAGTGCAGGCCTGTGCAAAATTATCCATTTTCATCACATTTTCTCTCCGAGTCTTCCTCACCGCTGCCTCGTTTGCCTTTTGTCCAGTCCGTTCGTACTGACAAACTCGTCCGTCTCTGCTGCGGTGGTGAAGTAATGTTCCTTATTCTGCGATATCACCCAGAGCCTGGCTGGGAATAACATCTCAAATTTAACATTGTTTTTGTACAGGGCCGGCTTTCCATAGTTGAACTTGGCCCTGCGCTTTGCCAGGTCCGCCAATGTCCTGATACACCCTTATTCTGTGTCCTTCCCAACTGCTCACTTTGGTCTGCCGAGCCAACGCAGGATCCTCTCCCGCTCCTGGTACATGTGCAGCATGGCTATTATTGCCCACAACTGCTCCCGGGCCTTGGGCTTTGGTCAGACTTGTGTGCCCTATTGATCTCTGACGGCTTGGGGAAGCTATCCCTTCCAACCACGTTGCCCAGCATCTGGGCCACATAGTCGGTTGGGTCTCGATTCCCTCTGGCAGGCCCACTATTCTAATGTTTTGTCATCTGGATCAGTCCTCGATATTCCCTTTCAGGCTCCCTTGGGCCGCCACCAACCTCTTTATCTCAGCTTCCAGGACGACGATTGTGGTGATGTGCATCACTATAAATACTCAAGGGGTTAATGTAAATACATGTAGACTAGCTAGACACTAGAGGGAGCACCAGAGACACTCAACCAATAGATCAGTTAGATAGGACACGACCAATGGGCATTCACGATACACACAGAGGTGACACGACCACAGGAGGGCATTACACCAACCTATATATAAAGGACACCACACACAGATCTACCTCTTTCCAGTGGAGACAGTCAGTGAGTAGAGGCACAGGGTTGATTCAATATCACTCCCACCACGTGGATTGTAGCAGACTGGTTAGTCAGTCTGAGTAGCTATAGAAAGATTAACAGTAGTGGTGAACCCGAGTAATAGAAGTGTAAATAGTTTAATAAACGTGTTGAAGTTATCTCCACGTCTGAACCTTCCTTTGTCAAGTGCACCACAAGGAAGCCGCTTATGCTACGCTCAGAGCATAACAAGACAACGATTTTCGATGCCTGTTCGAGTTCTTGGATCATTTTCCCCGAGCCTCCAGCCTCCGTCCCATCCCATTGAGCGTCGTCTGCATGGCAGCCAGTGCCTCCACCGCCCTGACCACCGTTTGGATCTCCACCTTGATCCCGTCTTTCATTGTGGTCAGTTCCTTAGTTAGGAACATCTTCCAACCATCTCCAGGTGGGAGAGGGGAGCCTGCTGCCTGGGTCACCGGTCTCTCTCTCTCGGTGGTGGCCGGGGATCCCTCGCCTCGTGGGTCTGCTGACCCACGCGCTCGCTGCTTCTGTCTGCCCTTTTCCGTCATTTCTGGCTTCCCTGCGGTTTCTCGAGCTAATGCTTCCTGGCATATTTTTCTTCTCCTCTGTCTTTGTGGGTGAGGGGCTGAATGAGTCTGATTTTCCAAGCTAAATTCAGCCAAAGGTGTCTATTTTGCTTTGTTCTGGAGGAGCCACCTGATATGTGACTCCTCAGCACATCCCATGTCACCAGAAGTTTTTCTACTCTCACATTTTTATTGGATAGCAATGATGGTTTCAGAATGGTGAGCAGCGTGCGGAAGTTATCACCAGTCATTACGTTTGGCTGGTGTCTCTCTGGTCCCAGTGTGTGAGGTGGATTGATACGTGCAAAGTAGGATGTGAATGGATTGTTCAGACATTTTCCCCTGCAACATAGTAACTCTCAAACTGTCCTTTATCACCCTGTTGAATTGTTCAATGCTACCATTCCATGGCGGGTTGTATCGTGATGTCAGATGGTAACTCGGTGGCTTGCTGGTAACTCGGAACTGACTGGAAACAATCATGGTCCATTGACTGTATTGATAATCTCTGGCAAACCCCATTTTGTAAACAACCTGTCCAAAATCTCAATGACTTAAGTGGTGGTTATATAATTTATTGTAGCAATTTCCAACCATTTGCTATGTGGATCATGAATAACAAGCAAAAAACATTGTTTGCTCAGGACTGCTTGTGGTTCTCTAAATCTATTTCCTTGAAGTTGTTTCTGTGATTTTTGTTGGCTATGGGTCGATTATAGAGATGTAGGACACAATTGAACAGTTTTTTTCACGGGTGTACAAGCTATGTTCTTTCTAATGAACTCTTCTACGCAACCATCTACTGCTGACCATCATACTGGGAACATTGCTTCGTTTTAACAACCAAATGTCCTTCACAGACAAGGTGCAATACACGTAGCAGTCACACATTTGGGATAACCGCTTAAGCTGCACATGCGATACAGTTGTCTTAAAACAATGCAAGCTCATTGCATATACTGTAGTATGGGACCAGTTGTTTCTTTATTTTTTGCGGCCACTCAGCTGATGAAAATGATCTGACCATCTATAGTCATAGCCATACCTAACAATGTAGTCAATACTTGGTGATTGGTGCAGAGAGTGAACTTTTTACCATAGGGATACATATGCCAATGTTCACAAAGATGTAGGCTAGTGCTTTCTGCTCTCCAGTAGAGTATTTGCATCTGATTCCCAATAACAAGCGTGTCCGAAGGGGAGGGAGATACACAATTAATTGTTTACTTCCTTCAATGTACTGTGAGAATACAGCTCCAATTGCATTTCTTGACACACCTTTTGTGATGTATGTTTCCACATGAGGGTCGAAATACACAACGACTGGTGGAGACGTTATTTTTGTCTTTACCGTGTCAAGCACTGTTTGCTGTGTGACTGTCCATTCCTGTTGTGCATTTTTATGTATTATCTTTCAAAGAGACTTCACACACTCTGTGAACTCAGGAATGAATCTGTGATAAAAGTTGGTTGTACCAAGGAAAAATGTCAACTCTTTCACTTTAGATGGAGTTGGAAATGCATGATTGGCATTGGCATTGTTGTGTGTAGGCTTTACTCCAGCTGTCGTCATTCCATATATCCAAGAAGATCACTCTCAGATGCGGCAGACCTGCATTTATCTTTGCTGAGCATTAAATTGTGTTGTGCGCTGCTGATAATCACTGATCATGAACTGCCATAGACAACAATGTCACTAGGGACACTCAATCTACTCAATGTCTATCAAGACTGAAGGAACGATTTTCCAGTGCAGACTCGATGGGCCAAATGGCCTCCTTCTGTACTATCGGGATCCTATGAGGATCACAGGAAGTGGATACTTATCTAGAATAATTAAATTGACCGCCTTTCTTAAAATATATTTTTATTCCAAACATTGCCAAATTTTCACATACAAAGGCATTTCAAGATAATACAAAAAATTTGTCAATTTTATTTTAACAAAGTAAAAGTAACAACCTCAAAACCCCCTATCCCGCTTCCCCTTCCCGCCCGCCCCCTAGATTCTGGCCACGAATAGATCCTTAAAATATCCATCTGGAATAGAACCTTCCTCCGACTCTCTCAAGGCATACTTAATCTTTTCCAATCACAGGAACACTGCCAAGTCTCCATGAAGTGCTTCGAAAGTTAGTCATCGCACTAATCAACTCCAGCCTCCCGGACTGCCTTGATCCACTACAGTTCCCCTACTGCTGCAACAGGTCCACAGCAGATGCCATCTCACTGGCCCTGCACTCAAGACTGGAACACCTAGATAACAAAGAGACCTATGTCAGACTCCTATTTATTGACTACAGCTCAGCCTTCAACATTGTTATTGCTACAAAACTCATCTCCAAACTCCGTGGCCTGGGCCTCAGCTCCTCCCTCTATGTCTGGATCCAGAACTTCCTAACCCACAGACCACAATCAGTAAGGATAGGCAACAACACCTCCTCTGCGATCATCCTCAATACCGGTGTCCCACAAGGCTGTGTCCTCAGCCCCCTACTATACTCCTTATACACCTATGACTGTGTGGCTAAATTTCCCTCCAACTCAATTTTCAAATATGCTGATGACACTACCGTAATGGGTTGAATCTCAAACAATGATGAGACAGAATACAGGAATGAGATGGAGAATCTGGTGAACTGGTGCGCCGACAATAATGTCTCCCTCAATGTCAAAAAAAAGGAGATTGTCATCGACTTCAGGAAGTGTAGAGGAGAACATGCCCCTGACTACATCAATGGGAATGAAGTAGAAAGGGTCGAGAGCTTCAAGTTTTTAGGTGTTCAGATTACCAACAACCTGTCCTGCTCCCCCCATGCTGACACTATAGTTAAGAAAACCACCAACGATTCTACTTTCTCAGAAGACTAAGGAAATTTGGGATGTCACCTACAACCCTCACCAACTTCTACAGATGCACCATAGGAAGCATTCTTTCTGGTTGTATCACCGCTTGGTATGTTTCCTGCTCTACCCAAGACAGCAGGAAACTACAAAAGGTCGTGAATGTAGCCCAGTCCATAACGCAAACCAGTCTCCCATCCATTGACGCCGTCTATAATTCTAACTGCCTCGGAAAGGCAAGCAGCATATTTAAGGACCCCATGCACCATGGACATAATCTCTACCACCTTCTTCCAACAGGAAAAAGATACAAAAGTTTGAGGCCATGTACCAACCAACTCATGAACAGCTTCTTCCCTGATGCCATCAGACTTTTGAATGGACCTACCTCGTATTAAGTTGATCTTTTCTCTACACCCTAGCTATGACTGCAACATTACATTCTGCAGTCTCTCCTTCCTTCCCTATGTACGGTGTGCGTTGTCTGCATGGCATGCAAGAAACAATACTTTTCACTGTATACTAATACATGTGACAATAATAAATCAAATCAAAACATGCCAAAGTAGCACCGCTGATCTCCATCCGTCTCCGGGCTATCAGAGAGGCGAAGCCCAGGACATCAATCTTCCTCCCCTCAAGAAGCTCCTGTGAATCCGACACCCCAAAGCTCGTCATTAATGGACACGTGTCCAGCCTGACCCCACAATCTCTGACATGGTCTCAAAAAACGAGACCCAGAACCCAATCAGCTTAGGGCAGGGCCAGAACATGTGTGAGTGGTTCGTCGCTCCCCCCCCCCCCCACCTTAAACAACGTTCACGCCTGTCCTCTAATCCAGGGAAGAACGCACTCATGCACTCTCTAAGCAAGTGTGCCCTATGGACTACTTTAAACTGCGTCAGGCTCAGCCTGGCGTAAGAAGAGGTGGAATTCACCCTACGCAAAATCTCACTCCATACCCCTCCCTCTAGACCCAGGTCCAGTTCCTCATCCCACTTCTCCTTTACCTCCTCTAATTATGCTTTCCCCGTCTGCAGAAACCACCCATGTATATAGGAAATCATCCCTTTCCCATCTCATCCCGAGATAGCATCCCCGTCTGTCCATCAATATAAGCCTTAGCAACTGGGGAATAAAGACGGTTCTTTACAAACAAAGTTCCTCACCTACAGATACCGAAACGCACTCCCCTCCAGAGTTGAAATTTCTCCGTCATCTCCTCCAGTCGCAAAAACCCATCTTCGACAAACAATCCCTGAACCTCTCCACCCGTTCCCTCCTCAAATACATTATATCGATCCCCAATGCGAAAACCTATGATTCCCACAAATGGGTGACAGTAAGGATAAGGCTCCTAATCTAAAATGCTGCCTAAATTGGTTCCAAACTTTTGGAGATGCCATCATCGAGAATCTGCCTGGAGAAAATGGAAGAGGCGCCATAACGAACACTCTCAGGCACGACCCTACGCAAGAGGCCTCATCCACCCGCCCCCACCTTGGCCCCGGATCCTCAAACCACCCTTGTAATTTCCCGATGTTCGCCGCCCAATAATAGAACATTAAATTTGGTTGCGTCAGCCCACCCAACTGTCACTGTCTCTGCAAGAAGCTTTTTCGAATCCTAGGTGCCTTAGCCGCCCAAACAAAGGCTGAGATTAATTTATCAACGCTAATGAAAAAAGATTTAGGGAGGAAGATCAGGAGATGCTGGAACACAAATAAGAACCTTGGCAGAACATTCATTTTGACCGTCCGCACTCTACCCGGCAAGGAAAGCTGGAGGGCATCCCACCTCTTCAAGCCCCCCCTTCACTCCCTTTACCAGACTGGTCAAGTTCAGTTTGTGCAACAGAGCCCAATCATTCTCCAACTGAATCCCTAATATCTAAACTTTGTCTGGGCCAAATCTGGGACACTGCCTGTGGGTAAATGGCCTCCTCTCCATTCCGGCCCTCTCCTCCTCTTCTTCAGCGGTCCCTCCAACAGAGTAGACAATCCCCATCTTTTAAAAAATGATTCTTTAGCGTTGCCTACTGTTGGGGCCTCTCAGCAGAGAGCCTCCACAAATGCCGAGAATTCAAAGAACACCAGGAAAATGCCTTTGTCGAAATGCATTCACGGGATGTGGGCATCGCCGACTAGGCCAACTTTTATTGCCCATGCCTAGTTGTCCTTCAGAAGGTGGAGGTGAGCTGCCATCTTGAACCGCTGCAGTCCCTGAGGTGTGGGTACACCCACAGTGCTGTTAGGGAGAGCCTTTTAATTGACTTTGTAGTGGCTGAATACAATTGAGTGGCTTGCTAGGCCATTTCACAGGGCGTGTAAGAGGCAACCACATTCCTGTGGGTCTGGAGGCACATGACCAGGTAAAGACGGCAGGTTTTCTTCCCTAAAGGACAGTAGTGAACCAGATGACTTTTTATGACTATCGACAATGGCTTTATGGTCATCATTCGACTTTTAATTCCAGATGTTTTATTGATATTTTAAATTCCACCATCTGCTGTGGTGGGATTCGATTGCCAAACTTCAAGACCTTCTCTGCTCCCAGTTCCCTGCATTCACTGTATTATCCAAGTCACCAAATCCAAAGTCAATTGGTTCATAATTAAAGGCAGTATCATTGATTTCATAAAAATACATTGCGCAGAAGTAAATGATTTTTAAGCAAGAGCTTTTGTGTCAGTGATAAAGAAAACCCTATTGCTGTTTATGCAATTTGACATAACCTCCAACCACGGAGCATTACCCTGTGCCTCCGGGTTACTAGTCCACTGACAATACCACTACGCCACCATCTCTCTACTACCTGTAGACAAACTCCAGCCAATTCACAGCAACACTCCTATCTACTCACCTTACCAAGATCCTGTGCACCTTTTATCCCATCCTGGATGTAGGATTCATGAAAAATGTGAGGGCTGCCAGGCTGGGAAGACAATGTGCCGTGTGTAAAAGCACACAGACCACTCAAAATCAGAAACAATCGTTTGTTCAATGGCCTTGATTGGCCCTTAACAGTCAGCAGGCAGGTTTCCGACTTCCATTTGAACCTGTCGACTAAATTATTACACAGTGTCCTCAGGATGTCCTCCCAACGTCACCGCGCCTCATTTCCCATTCCAATGTGTCGGCTGCACGTTTGCCCAGGGAGCACAAAATTCTCATCATCATGTTGTAATTGTATTGCATAGCCGCACCATTGGACTTCTATAATCTCTTAGTCACTGTCTGGGATATATTTAGTCCTTGTAACGGTACCTTTTAACATCTCGGTAATGATTACTGAAGAAGAATGTTAGAGAGGCCAAAGAGCATTTTGAAACACACAAAACAAAGAGTATTTTCTTCCAACTAAACAAAAAGAATTTGCTGAGGGGAGTGCCAAGTGCCATCATACCTTAGATTCCAAGCAAGCCACCGTTGTATTCAATCTGTGTGACACACATTTCTCCCCAGTTTCTTTAACAAAGAGTCCGACAAAGGATTCAATAAGTCATGACATATTTATTTCCCACTGATGAACCATCTCTGGGTCTGCCCCTTCAAAAGTAGCTTTCTGTCACTAGGACGGAATGTTTTATTTATTAACACTGGCTTGAGAAATAGTTATTGCTTTAATTAAATTTTCCAGACATTTCTCTGCAGTCAGTTTAACCACTGAACCCATTCCATTTTGGGCACAAAAGCGAAAACTCAATTTTGAGGTCTTTAGTCAAGGAAAGATGGAATAATATTCCCAATTGCTAACTTCAAGACCTTCTCTGCATCCTGTTCCCTGCATTCGCTGCATTATCCAAGTCATCATGCAGTCAATTGGTTCATAATTAATGCCAGTATCATTGATTTCATAAACATAATTTCCCAGAAATGAATGATTTGAAAGCTAGAGTTTTTGTGCCATGATAAAGAGAAACCTATGCAGTTTATGCAAAACAACATCATTTGGATGGAATGCTTGAAAGCTAGCAGTGACCTCTAAAATTGTAACTGAACATTTCTGACAATCTGAATTGATGAAAGCAAAGCCTGAGAATTACCAGAGTTGCAAAATTACATTATTACTATTTCAAATGCCAAATCACTGACTGTTAATGTATTGTGTAGGCTTTGTTTTTCTAAATTATATCTATTTTTACTTTTCTTTCCATCATGTGACTCTTGTGATAGAGGTGGCACAACTTGCTGAGATTAGAAAGCTGCCAATGATGTACAAGTGAAAGGTGTTTGACAGCAGGATACTGGTACCAGTGTGTCCAAAACAGGTTAGCTGGCTTTTCCTATTTATTCTCTTTATACAAGCAGGTGGAAAGCACAAGAGAGGTTTTGAAACAAATCAGTGCGCTGCAAAAAAACTTTGGTTTGAAGGTTTTGACAAAAATTGCTGAAGGTATGCTGGAAATAAATGTGTAAAAGCAAATATATGGTAGAAGCACATTTTTAGATTTTATAACCCTCGGTTTTCTCACCATTTTTGCTCAAATCATAGTTTAAAGTCAACGTACTAGCGTTTTGGGGGGAGGATTTTGGGACAGGACCTGCAATGGTCATGCTTTCATTTCGAACACAGTCTGTCTAGAATCTTCCACATGTCTTGACTGATACAACTGCGCCCTCATTAGCATTTACTAAAATAAGGAAGAGCAGCACTGTGTCTCTCTTGTCCTTAATCACAGTGCAATGTGTGAATTAATTAACCCAATTAACAATTTTAGAGAGTGAACAGTGTATTAATGCAATTGTGCCTCAGGGAAAACAGTGATTGTAAATATTGGCCTAGGTTTTACCAATTCATCAAACATTGGGGCCATATTGGGGTTGGTAGCATGCACAGGCAAGCAGTGGGACTTCCTTTGCAATTTTAGAACAAACAGGTTAATTTCCTTAATCATAGTATGGCTTTTCTTCCAGCAAAGCTGAGATAGACGTTCTCTCTCCAGCCTTCTAAACAAACTGCTTCTCCAGAGCTGTGAGAGCTGCCTTCTCTTTCACTACCTATCTTCAACTGCTATCAAATTAGCTAAAGTAAAAGTTAAAAGCTTCTCTACCTTATAAGGCCACAGTTGCTAAGCAACAACTGCTGGTTTATTTATTCTTCACATTGTAGCCCTCTCTAAACACAACAGAAATGCAGTTGGAACTTAACCAGCCCCCACACATGCAAACACAGGGGTACAGTCTCTAATAAAGAAATCACTCAGGGTCCCAAAGCCAACTGCCCTCTTAACCAGACTTGCCTGATGGGTCGTGAATTTGATATCGGGCCAGCTTGATGGTACATAAGGGGCGGGATTCTCCGCCCCGCCGTGCCACATTTCTATTTCACCCACCGGCAGGATGTTCTGTTACGCCAGCCAGTCAATGGGGTTTCCCATTGTGGAGCTGCCCCACGCCATCGGGAAAACCCCGGGCTGCCGGCAAAATGGAGCATCTCACCGGCAGAGAATCCAGCCCCATAGCTGTGATCTCCCCCTCACTGGATAAGTCAGTCAGTTTTGTATGCCACAAACGATTCCAAACCGAGAAGGTGAAAAGAAAACTTGGTTTATTACAAAGCAATTATATTTACAATATATATCAGCCGAGTCTGCTCTGTCGGTACCTTGCTCGCCAGGCCTCGCGGAATCTAACGGAATCTCGCGAGACGTCATGATCTGGATCTCACGCATTGTGGGCGGGATCAGCATTTGGCAAATCTGCATATTAGAGTGAGTAGCTAGTCTCTCTCTAATATGCAGCTCCACTGATCTAACCAAGGCATTAGGATCTAACCCCTTCACCTTGGAAACCTCAGGTGAGTGCCGTTCAGTGCTTACCCCAACAAACAGGAACCAGGTGGTCTCCCAGGGGATCGGAGACACAGGGTGGGTAACTTCCGGTCAGGATGGCACCCTGGCCCTGCTGGTGCCACCTGGGTACCTCCTGGCATCCTGGCACAGCCAGCATGGCAGCCTGGTAGTGCCACCTGGATGCCAGCCTGGCACTGCCAAAGTGCCCAGGTGGAATTACCAGGCTGACATTGTGTCCATGCCGGGGATCAGGCCAGTGAGTGTCCTGCCCGTGTGAGGTTGGTGCGGGGGGCCTGAGTACCCCCTTTGGGTGAATTGGGGCTTTGTGGAGTCAGGGGGAGTGTCCGGAGGGTCGAGGGATCAGGGCAGTGCGGAGTTCCTCACTGCAGGAAACGGGACTCAGTGTGGCCTCGACGGGGCGTTCCCTGCTGAGGCCCTGGATTGCAACAGAATCCTGTTTGTTCAGCCGGGAAACACCAGGCTAAATGCGCTCGACACGGGACAATTCAGTTAGATCGTGACCCGTATCTACGACCTCTCCCATGGCTTGCTTGGGGTAATGCCTGCGTCTCTACCGGAGTTGGATTTGTTATGACTATAGTTTTCCTCTCCCGAGGAATTTTTCACAAGACTGGTCTTCTGGACCTTATGTGATCGAGGTGCGTCCTCATGACACAAACTTGTGCCTGAACCTGATAAGATACCAGCTCTGTCTAGAGGACGATGGTCCTTGAGATCTACTGGATGCCATCTGCAAATTTTCTAACAGAGACTGCATCACCTGGTACAAACAGTCTGCGCAGTTTTCATCTGACAGGGCAACGTCCTTGTTGCTCCTGTCTGTGGTGTACTTTCCGGCCAATATTAGGGAAGACCATACGGGTTTGAAGCCTTCGGCTGGTGCCTCCCTGGTCATGGAATACGGAGTGGTCCGATAACAGAACAAGAACTTGGCCAGTCTCGTGTCCAGTGACCCTGAAGTCTGCTTTTTCAGTCCCCGTTGGAATGTTTGTACCATCCTTTCTGCCAACCCGTTGGATGCCAGGTGACATGGGGCCGTATGCATGGGCCGTACCCCGTCATTCTTCAGGAACCCTGAGAACTCTTCACTTGTGAAAGGTGTTCCATTGTCAGTCACTAACACTTCAGGATACCGTGCATACTGAAGGACAGGCGCATTTTCTCAATGCTCGCCTTTGAGGTGGTCAGTGTCATCTTATGGACATCCAACCACTTGGAGTGGGTATCTATCAGAAGTAAGAACATCAAGCCTTGGAAGGAGCCGGTGAAATCAATGTGTAACTGCACCCACAGCAATCCCAGCCCACGGGTGAAGTGGCACGGCTGGCGGAAGACTTTTTGTTGTTCCTGACGTATGCTGCTGGGCTGCCCACTCTATGTCTGTGTCTAAACCCAGCCACCAACAAATTAACAATCTTTATTAGTGTCACAAGTAGGCTTACATTAACACTGCAATGAAGTTACTGTGAGAAGCCCATAGTCGCCGCATTCCGGCATTCCGGCGCCTGTTCGGGT
This sequence comes from Scyliorhinus canicula, assembly GCF_902713615.1. Lineage (NCBI taxonomy): Eukaryota > Metazoa > Chordata > Chondrichthyes > Carcharhiniformes > Scyliorhinidae > Scyliorhinus > Scyliorhinus canicula. The sequence goes on along the minus strand of NC_052159.1, from coordinate 96,208,798 downwards.
ACACTGAGGGAGAATTCAGATCCAATTAACTTAACAAGCACATGTTTCGGGGCTTGTTTGGGAAGAAACCGGAGCACCCGGAGGTAACCCACGCAGACATCGAGAGAAGATGCAAACTCCGTACAGCAAACGTAGCTATGGGCGAGCATTTTCATTTTGGACATCCCCGGGTTCCCATTGTGGAGATCCCTCAAAATCAAGTTTTGCTCTTTGCCTGGGACGATGACGTGCATGTCCCACAAAAGGCTGCTGTCTTCCACGCTAAATTTTCATCGAAAAGGCCCATAATTCATTCGGCAGTCTCCAGTGCTGACCCCCATACAGGACTAAGTGTCACACTTTCAAAAGGACTGGGTCAGTCTACGTCCACTCACAGATTTTAGACACTGTAACCGGCAACAAATCCATAAGGTTGATCATGGCCACTACCTCGTCAGTCCTGGCAGGAGAGGGAGAGCGCCTAGGCAGCGGCAGTCGGTTCAATCCATCCAGGTTAGTGATCTGGAAACCCGGACGATGTTCAAATGAGTACTCATTGGTGGCCAGCAGGTGGGCCCAATGCTGTATCCTAGCGGGAGCGATGGGCGGAATCGGCTTGCCTTCTTTAAAAAGATCTAGCAACGGTTTGTGGTCTATGATGATCAAGAATCGCCAATTGTACACATACTGATGAAATTTCTTCATGATGAAGACAACTGCCAGACCCTCTTTCTCAATTTGCGCATAATTGCCTCGGCCATGGCCATGCGGTGTGGTAGAACGTCACCAATACTGTACGGTGACGCATCACGCGTGATTATTAGTGGCTTAGTAAGCCTGAGGAAGTCAGTAGTTTTTTCACTTGTGCGAATGTTTCTTCCTGTGGCTTTTTCCACACCCATTCCTGGCTCGTCTCCAAAAAGGGTTGTAGAGGGGCTAACATGGTTACAAGGCCGGAGATGAACTTTCTGTAATAGTTCACCAACCCCCAAAAAGACCGCAGCTCCATGGAGTTTTCAGGTGTAGGAGCTTGCTGAATTGTCCGACCGGGTGCAACCCCTCACCGTCCATTCGATAACACAACATCCCTCGCATGGAATTCCCATTGTTTCTCCTCCGGCAAAAGCCCGCCTCTGAGAAACGACAAAGAACCTCATCCAAATTACTTAAATGCTCCTGTGCTGTCACCCCTGTGACTAATGCATCGTCTGGATACACTGCCAGCTCTCAGAATGTTTTCCATTACCCTTTAGAATATGGCAAAAGCTGATTACACTCCAAAGGGTAGTCTGGTCTATTTGTATAAGCCCCTGTGGGTGCTTATTGTGATGTATTAATGGGAGGCAGGGTCCAATTCTAGCTGCAAGTACACATGGCTCATATCGAGCTTTGTAAAGGAGTGTCCACTGGCCAGTTTTGCGTAAAGGTCCTCGATGTGAGGTGTCGGGTAATGATCCAACCGGGAGGCCTTGTTGCCCATCAACTTATAGCCCCACACTTATCCGGTTTGAGTACCGAGACCACCAGTGCCATCCAATCGGTAAAGAGCACTGGTCTCATGATTCCGAGGTTTTCGAGCATGGCCTCATCTCTCAGCGCTTTTGCGGGAATGCAAAATGTGCATCGCCTGCTGAGGGTTTAGGGACGGTTCGGCTAGAAACCTGCTTTGGGAAGCCATGTTATTTATACCACAGACAAACCGGTCATGCAGCATTTTGGACAGGGAAATTCCACATTCACAAAATTCAGCTAATTTTCGTAGCCTAGTCTAAAACTGCCATATTAAAATGATGTCTCTACATTACAACGGATGGTTTTGGGTTGAAGTGTGGCACCACTAGTGTCACCAATTGTTTGAAATTTAGTGTCTGGAGCTGCAGGATATGTAAGGCCTTTAATCATATCGTGAGTATGAGCTTCACAGGCAGTCAGTAATATTACTGTCTCTTAATCAAACTCTGTGATATTATTCGCCTGGAAAATGCATTCTGCGTACTGTGTCCAATCCTCTAAGCTTGTGTCAAACATGTCTAATCTTCCAAATAAAGGCATATGTGTAAAATATGTCCAACCTCAGTTCAGCGGTGAATGGGAGGTGACAGTGCAGCAGCGTCAACAGTAATCCAGTTTTATCCTCGTCGCCAATGTTGTAGGCCACAAATGAGTCCAGACCGAGAAGGTCTGAAAAAAACTTGGTTCATTGCAAAGCAATTATATTTACAATATACATCAGATCCCAGCCGGGCCTGTTCTGTCGGCACCATGCTTGGCCGACTTTTACAGAATTCATTCTGTATTAGCTTCGGGCATCCCGCCCCTCAGTAGGGGATCACGCATTCAGCGAGACTCACGGGGACGACTGATTGCTCACGCCCCGTAAGTCTTGTGCGGGTTATAACAGTCTGAAAGTATAGGCCCCATAGCCAGATGAAGCCTCCACTGGGATGAACCTGTCAAGAACCTTTTCCTGTGTGCCTATCATGGTCCCGGGTTCCATCCTTCAAAGAGTACTCAGCCTCTACACTGCCTCTAAATTTAACAATGTTGATCCTTGAATACACAGCCTGCAGACAGCTTCATAGGATGGCTGCCTGTTCTCTTCACAACTTAATTGCCACTCAGATCTCACTTCCTTTGAGCACCTGTCGTAAAATCAAGAAAACCTGACAACTGGCTGTTTAATGACCTGTCCACCACTGATCCGTCTGCTACTAATCTGTTCTGCCGCATGCCAGGAGTGTCTGAATGTTAGTCCCATTGAATTTCTGTTCTCTTTTCAATGCGCTACTCCCTTCTTTGCAAATCTCTGCCAGGTTCTCCACTTAGAACATAGATCATACAGTGCAGAAGGAGGCTATTCAGCCCATCGAGTCTGCACTGACCTACTTAAGCCCTCACTTCCACCCTATCCCCGTAACCCAATGAACCCTCCTAACCTTTTTGGACACTAAAGGCAATTTATCATGGCCAATCCACCTAACATGTGAATGAGAACGTGCAGACTCCTCACAGACAGTGACCCAGCGGGGAATCAAATCTGGGACCCTGGTGCTGTGAAGCCACAGTGCTAGCCACTGTGCTACGATGCTGCCACTTAATGACATTTTTTAAATGCCATGAAATCATTCATGTACAATGCATTTAAGATACCTGAAAAACAGTTCACTAAGCCAAATGTTTTTTCCAACTACTTGCTGTTTCATTCTTCAGCCATTTTTGTTTTGTTTTAAAGGTTTCATTCCTAGGCCAGGGTTTTATAGGGCACTGGTGGTCCCGCCCCCAAAACCTGTCAATCAATTGGAGCCAGAGATGTCAGCTCCTCAGTCCCAGCAGTGTCTTCGGGACTGGAGGTCAGGATCAGCCATACGGCACAGGGCCAGGAATGAGGTTGAACTTGTGGGACTCACTGAGGCTGGTAAGGAAGGCTTAATGATGGGGTTGTGGGTTGGTCGGTCGTGACAGGTACAAAAGGTGAAGTCACACGGGATCAGGAGTGAGCTGGCAAGTTGGATACAGAACTGGCTACGTCATAGAAGGCAGAGTAGCAATGGAAGGGTGCTTTGCTAATTGGAGGGCTGTGACTAGTGGTGTTCCGCAGGTATCGGTGCTGGGACCTTTGCTGTTCGTAGTATATATAAATGATTTGGAGGAAAATCAACTGGTCTGATTAGTAAGTTTGCAGACGACACAAAGGTTGGTGGAATTGCGGATAGCGATGAGGACTGTCAGAGGATACTGCAGGATTTAGATTGTTTGGAGACTTGGGCGGAGAGATGGCAGATGGAGTTTAATCCGGACAAATGTGAGGTAATGCATTTTGGAAGGTCTAATGTAGGTAGGGAATATACAGTGAATGGTAGAACCCTCAAGAGTATTGAAAGTCAGAGAGATCTAGGTGTACAGGTTCACAGGTCACTGAAAGGGGCAACACAGGTGGAGAAGATAGTCAAGAAGGCATACGACATGCTTGCCTTCAATGGCTGGGGCATTGAGTATAAGAATTGGCAAGTCATGTTGCAACTGTACAGAACCTTAGTTAGGCCACACTTGGAGTATAGTGTTCAATTCTGGTCACCACACTACCAGAAGGATATGGAGGCTTTAGAGAGGGTGCAGAAGAGATTTACCAGGATGCTGCCTGGTATGGAGGGCATTAGCTATGAGGAGCGGTTGAATAAACCCGGTTTGTTCTCACTGGAATGACGGAGGTTAAGGGGCGACCTGATAGAGGTCTACAAAATTATGAGGGGCATAGACAGAGTGGATACTCAGAGGCTTTTCCCCAGGGTAGAACATAGAACATAGAACAGTACAGCACAGAACAGGCCCTTTGGCCCTCGATGTTGTGCCGAGCAATGATCACCCTACTTAAACCCACGTAACCCGTATACCCGTAACCCAACAATCCCCCCATTAACCTTACACTAAGGGCAATTTAGCATGGCCAATCCACCTAACCCGCACATCTTTGGACTGTGGGAGGAAACCGGAGCACCCGGAGGAAACCCACGCACACACGGGGAGGACGTGCAGACTCCACACAGACAGTGACCCAGCCGGGAATCGAACCTGGGACCCTGGAGCTGTGAAGCATTGATGCTAACCACCATGCTACCGTGAGGCCAAGGGGTAGAGGGGTCAATTACTAGGGGGCATAGGTTTAAGGTGCGAGGGGCAAGATTTAGAGGAGATCTACGAGGCAAGCTTTTTACACAGAGGGTAGTGGGTGCTTGGAACTCACTGCCGGTGGAGGTGGTGGAAGCAGGGACGATAGTGACATTTAAGGGACATCTGGACAAATACATGAATAGGATGGGAACAGAGGGATACGGACCCAGAAAGTGTAGAAGTTTTTAGTTTAGACGGACAGAGCATGGTCGGCGCAGGCTTGGAGGGCCAAAGAGTCTGTTCCTGTGCTGTACTTTTCTTTGTTCTTTGAGGATAGGGAAGGGGTCTTTTTATAGATTGGCAAGAGGGGCCCTTTAGCGGACCATAGGAACATGAGCAGGCCACGCTCCCCCCTCTATCCCTAGAGGGGGGGGCACCAGAATATGCCTGGCACTTTCCCCACATATCAATGTGCCCACCCCTTGCTGATAAAATACCAATGGCAAAGAAAAGACACCTATAAGTGGCCCTTAATTGAACACTTAAGGGCCTCGATTTGACTCAGAGTGGAAGGGGGAGACAATACCTGAGTGTAATTTAGACCAATTGCAAAGATGGGAATTTGGTCAAGTGGTAAGTTCTGGTAAGTTTTTCTGAAGTTGAAATTAAGTTTAAGAGTCAGGCTCTGACAAAGAACTTTCAACCGACAAAGTTAGTTCAATAGTCTCATTAAACAAGGATCTGCCTGGCAGTGATAGTTATTTGTCAATCAGCTAAAATCAGTGGCCTTGAATTGGGGTTAATTATTGCAGCAGGAATGTGAAGCCATTGCAACTTGGAAGTCAGACACCAGTGGCTGTATGAAAGCGGGCAGGATTGCAAACTATATGGAGTGAGGGGACACATGGACGGGGTTGTCCGACCCACCACATCAAAATCACGCTCACCGCAGAGGGGGTGGAGAATTAACCAAAATAGGCTCCCACGCCGGCACGTGATTCACGACCGGAGAATCGCCGCCTGTTGCGTGCACGCGAACGACGTGGCGCCGGTCGGGGGCCGTTGAAAGTGGCCCCCAGAGTGATTCTCCGCACTCAACAGGCCGAATGCCAGCCGAGTCCCGCCAAGTCCCGTCGGCATGGTTCACATGTGGTCCCACCTCGGCGTTCTGGCTGCGGGGGCCATCCTGGTGGGGAGGCAGGGGGATCCGACTCCAGGGTGGCCAGGCCCGCGATCGGTGGCTACTGATCGGCGGGCGCGCTCATTCTGGGGGGGGGGCTATGTTTCTCCATGCCTGGCCCCTGTAGGGCTCCGCCATGTTGCACGGGGGCCAGTGCGAAGATGGCCGCCGCGCGCATGCACGGACCCGTGGCCAGCCACCATGTACATAAGCGGCCACGTGGGCGTAACTGCAGGGTCCTGCCGGTAGCCGGAGCTGCAGGACACACGCCGAGGCCCTGCTAGCCCCTTTGGAGACGGAGAATCACCCCAGACTTTCTAGGAAGAAGTCCGGAGTGATTCCCACCTGTTTTACGGTGGGCATAGGGACTTTATCCCCAGAAGGGACAATCCCGCCCATGGAGAGGAGACCATACCAGAGGGAGATACAGACCAAGTGCAAAGTGGTTCATCTGGGAACTTGTAGTGCAGAGGAGGAAAGAAATGTTCCATCTTCTACCTTTTCCAGCCTCCAGTAGTTGTGGAAAATAGAAACTTCACCAGAAATAGAGGGGAGCTGAGAGACAGCGGGAAGCGTTTGAAGAGGTGGTGGGGGGAATGTGGGGACTGGGCGGTGGAGGGTGGGGGGAGGTGTGTGAGGCTGTGCGTTCAGAACATTCGAATCAAAATTGGAAGGGTGATGCAGCAGGAACAAAGGTAAGTGATTGATTGGTGAACATTTTCCCTTCTCTAAAGCAGGGAATTTTAATTGAGATAAATATAACATTAATTAAAATAATAAGAATATTAAGAATATAAGCACAAGCAGGACTAGAAGAATTAATTAAAATTTGATCAGGAAAATAATTATTTCACAAATTAAAACACTACAAGGATGACAGGGCAGGTGGTGTGTTACAGCTGTACCATGACAGCAGAATTCCCCAGCCTGCTTGTGAAGAGGACACAGACTGTATGCTTTGGTGGAGACTGTTTATTGCTTGCCACAGAGCTTACTTCTTGGCTGTAACACCAGACAGCCAGTTCTGGCTGACTCTCCTTTATATACACTTCTGAGTATAATTAACTACAGAATACCCAGCACCGCTTCAACTCGTTATCGTAAACTACTAGATATTTAACATCATCGACGGATCCTATCAGATAGTAACGTAGCACAGGGTGACAGGTGGACACCAGTGTGATCCATGGCAGCCAGGTCTGCGGTCATTATCTATGGCTGGAGGAACTTTGGCTCAGAGCTTCAGACACTGCGATGCCTGAAGGGGAGGGGAAAGTTGCCTGGATGCCTTGTTCCAGAAGGCAGGCAGACCCCTTAGGTAGGGTACTTCAGATTTGGTCTATGGTGAGTGGCAGGACAATGTGACTGTGAGTGAGCCAGGATTTGGGTATCGAGAAGGTAGAATTGCAGGAGCCTCAGCCCTTGCGATTATTCAACATGTTCAAGGTTCTCGCAGTGTGTACAGTGAATGTGGGAGCTGCACAAAAGATGAGTGAACTGACCATGGCACTATGGGGGAAGTAAAGTAAAATGGGGGGAGTAAATACGAATGTAGTGAGACAGTACGGTCAGGGATAGTTAGTTCTCTGCAGCCGATAAATGAAATGAAAATCGCTTATTGTCACGAGTAGGCTTCAATGAAGTTACTGTGAAAAGCCCCTAGTCACTACATTCCGTTGCCTGTCCGGGGTGGCTGGTACGGGAATCGAACCGTGCTGCTGGCCTGCTTGGTCTGCTTTAAAAGCCAGCGATTTAGCCTTGTGAGCTAAACCAGCCCCTGAGTTCAGAAGACTACGTTGCCTGCACAGTTGCAGCTTTTACAACATCTGCTCACGACTGGAGAGGAACTTGCAGTGGGAGGGAGAGGACCCAGTTATCTTAGTCCATGTGGCTATCAATGACACAGGTTGGACAAGGAAATAAGTTATGCTTCGGGATTATGAGCAACTAGGGTGTAAATTCAAAACCAAGTATAGCATCAAGGAGCCCTAGCAAAACTAGAGTCAATAGGAATCGGGGGAAACTCTCCACTGGCTGGAGTCATACCCAACAAAAAGGAAGATGGTTCTGGTTGGTTGGACACCAACCATCTCAGTTCCAGGACAACACTGCAGGAGTTCCTCAGAGTAATGTCCTTGGAACAACCATCTTCAGCTGCTACATGTTGACTTCTTTATTTCTACATGAGCCACAAGCTGTTTCTTATATTGACCGAATGACCACACAACCAGTATGTAAGTCCAAAAAATAATTTATAAACAAACACACATGTTTCATATGCAATGATTCACGTGGCTGCGCACTAAACTAAACCTAATAACTAAGATGAACTTTACTTAACTTCAGGGTGACCGGCTCTGTGCGGGAGATAAGGCCTTTATCTGTGTCCACGTGGGTCGGTTGGAAGTCTTCAGGTTCGTCTCGGCTGGGCTCGTCCTTCAGGTAGCGATCGTGGGTCCTTGAACTTGGCTGGTTGATATGCTGCAATTGGTCCAAAAGCGGCCTATCTCTCTTGGCCAGTCCAAAAGAGGCCGATCCCTAGTGCACAAGGCTTCTTATCTTTCTCTTTCGCGCCGTTTTGGGCGGTCCTAATTCCAGCTCCAATGGATCGATAGGGTTTCGATCACCCTCATTGATCCTGGCCAATTATGGGGCGGATACCTCAGTGGCTGGGCGGGTCCCAGCTGTCATTGTTCCAGGCACATAGGCCTTTCCAAATAAGTGCAAGTGGCGCCGGTTAGTCTGCTACTGTTGTAGTTCCTTGATTCAAACTCTATTGTCCTGAGGGAAGTGCTGATTGACTTTTAATGGGTGCAAGTTTCGGTCAGGTCTGGCTTCTTTGCACAATACACAGAGGCTGTGTACTTGTTTGTGTCCACGTTGACCACAATTCCCATGGTCCTTTGCAGGTGGCCATCTAAGATGGTTACATACGTTAATGCCCTTCCTTCCATCATAAAGTCAGAAGTGGGGATGTCGCTGATGACTGCACAATGTTCAGCTCCATTCGCGACTTCTCAGATACTGAAACAGTCCATGTCCAAATGCAGAAAGACTTGGACAATATCCAGGCTTGGGCTGATAAGTGACAAGATACATTTGCACCACACAAGTGCCAAGCAATGACCATCTCCAACAAAAGAGAATCTAACCATCGCTGATGACATTCAATTGCATTACAATCACTGAATCCCCCACTATCAACATCCTGGGTGTTACCATTGACGAGAAACTGAACTGGACTAGCCATATAAACACCGTGGCTACCAGAACAGGTGAGAGGCTGGGAATCCAACACAAGTAACTCACCTCCCGACTCCCCAAATCCCATCCATCATTTAGAAGTCACAAGTCAGGTGTGTTATGGAATACTCCCCACTTGCCCGAATGAGTGCAGCTCCAACAACACTCAAGAAGCTTGACGCGGGCAGCACGGTGGCGCAGTGGGTTAGCCCTGCTGCCTCACGGCACCGAGGTCCCAGGTTCGATCCTGGTTCTGGGTCACTGTCTGTGTGGAGTTTGTACATTCTCCCCGTGTTTGCGTGGGTTTCGCCCCACAGCCCAAAACGATGTGCAGGCTAGGTGGATTGGCCATGCTAAATTGCCCGTTAATTGTAAAACATTAATTGGGTACTCTAAATTTGTTTTTAAAAAGAAGCTTGACACCATCCAGAACAAAGCTTGATTGGTGCCCCTTCCACAAACATTCAAACCCTCCACACCGGTAACAGTGGTTGCAATGTGTACCATCTACAAAATTCACTGCAGGAACTCACCAAGCTCCTTAGTCAACATGCTCCAAACCTACAACTGCAACCATCTTGAAGGAGAAGGGCAGCAGACACATGGGAACATCACCACCTGGAGATTCCCTCCAGGTCACTCACCATCCTGACTTGGAAATATATCGCCGTTCCTTCACTGTCACTGAGTCAACATCCTGAAATTCTCTCTCTAAAAGCACAGTGGGTGTACCAACACCATAGGGAATGCAGAGGTTCAGGAAGGCAACTCATCACCACCTTCTCAAGGAAAACTGGGATGGGAAATAAAGCTGGCCTAGCCAGCGATGCCAATATTCCAGAAAATAATTTTTTAAAATCATGGATGATTTTAATCTTCATTTAGATTACACCAATTAGATTGGGAAAGATAACCTGGCAGATGAATTCATAGAGTGTATACTCTTTACTGCAATACATTCTGATGCCAACCAGGGAGCAGGCTATCTTAGACCTGGTAATGTGCAGGCAATATTGATTAATGACCTCATAGTAAAGGATCTTCTGGGCAAAAGTGATCCGAACAGGATAGAATTTCACATTCACTTTGCTGGTGTGAAGCATGGGTCTTAGACTAGTGTCTTAAACTTAAAAGCATTACAAGGGTCTGAGGACAGAGTTGGCTGAAGTGAACTGAGGAAAATAGACTAAAAGGTAGGTCAGTCGAGAAAAATGTCAGACATTTAAGGAGATATTTCATAACTCTCAGCAAAGATATATCACATTGAGAAAGAAAGACTCTTGGAGAAAGATGCACCATCCTTGGCTAATGAAGCAAATTAAAGATATTATTGAATTGAAAGGAAAAGCTTACGATACTGCAAGGATTACTGATAGGTCAGAAGAGAGGACATATTTTAGAAACCAGCAAAGTATAACTTTAAAAAAACAATGAGGGAGAATTTAGAGTACATGAGAGAAAATTAGCTAGAAATATTAAAAACAGATAGTAAGAATTTTTACAAGTATTTAAAAAGGATTGGAGTATCTAAAGTGAGCATTAGTTCCTGAGAAGGTGATACTGGAGAATTAATAATGGGACACAAGTAAATGGTGGAATAATTAAACTGGTATTTTGTATCTGTCTCCGCTGTAGAAGACACAATAAACATTTCAAGAAAATTTGACAATCATGAGGTAAAAGCGGGGGAAGAACTTGAAACACCAGCGATAAGTACTGGGGGAACTATTAGAACTAAAGTTTGACAAGTTTCCTGGACCTGATAGCTTGAATTCAGGGTATTAAAAGAAATGGCTGCAGAGATAGCAGATGAAAAATGTGAACTTGGCAGAAGGGATTCTGTGGATAGCCAAGGAGATGAGTAGCCATCTTTGGTCATAGGCAAAGAGCACGGGGGGCACTGGGCTTACCTCCCAGTGCTCAGTGGGGGGTGGGGACGCTCTGCTGGGGAAGGAAACCCCGGAAGCGGGTGGGCGACCATCCGGAGGGGCCACCATGGGAGGGAGGGGGGGGGAGGGACTGTAAGGGGCAATCACCGTGGCACCAGTTTGCCAACACCTGGATCATGTGTATCCATTTGGGGGCAACCCTTGTCCATGCCTGTCGCTCCACTGACCACCCATAACCACAACCGACTGCCAAGGCCTCTTGCCCTGCCAGAGCAGGCTATTGCTAAAAGGGAATTGGTAATCGTGGTTAAGTGAGCACTTCACACATCCCAAGTGGATTCCCATGGGTGGGAGGGCCAAATTGCGTCTGGGAGTCATTGCCTAGCATCCCAGTCAGACTTTGATGCCTGGCCACTGTGCCTGAGCATTGTGGGACGCTACACCACACATGCAGCAGCCAATATCCGAACACCCAGGTTCTGTGTCAAATCACTCAAGGGTGTTGGGACTGTGTTAGCAATGTCAGTGGTTCACTGTCGAGGGCAGAGGAGGTGATGATAACCTGCAGAGAGCTGAGCGCCAGTGCTCCTCAATCTATTCCATAGCCTGACCCCTGCCTGTCCGCTGAGTGCTTGCTCCCACCCATCACCTGCACGCGGTGTGCCCGGAGGGAAGGGGGAGATGCCTGGAGAGATGGGCCAAGGGTTCAGATGTCATCCCGCATTTCAGAAGAAAGTGACCGAGGCATCATATTGGTTATGCTCAAGGAGGTTTAATGTGTTTTACAATTCCCCACTCTCCCAATGGTGCCCTCCACCCCCTCCCCCTCTATCTACCCCTCCTTCCCCCTCCCCCGGTGCCCTCAGTGTTCCTCAATGTGCTTGGACTTCCAAGGTGTATGCTGAGTCTAGGTGTGTCCCCAGACCTTTGTCGGCACCAGAGGCCAGTCTTCCTGGTCACAGCCCTGGATCTTACAGCCTCGTCACAGGCAGCGCTGTCAGCCCTTTGGCACATCCTCTGGAACCCTTGGAGAACAGGACATCTCTCCTGCCTCCACTGAGTCTGGGAGCCTCCCCAGGTCCGCATCCCCGAATCTTCAGTCTAGTCTCCTTGGTGCCATTGTTGTGATTTGGCTGAGCAAATGCCGTTTAAGTGTTACCTTGTTAGCAGGGGGCTGGCAAGCATGGTCCCGGCGAATCAGCTAGCGAACCTTCATTTGCCGTGAGAAGCATGTGGGGCCTCGTTAAGTGGATCAATGAACATTTAATAGCGCTGCCGGCCTCACTGGGCCGAGCGGCAGAAAGCTCGAGGCAATTCCCACTCGCTACCACACTAGAAATGTTTCCGGAGAATCGCGCCCATAATGTTTATGAATGACTTGGATGAAGGGACAGAGTGTATGGTAGCTAAATTTGATGATGTCACAGAGATAGATCTGAAGGTAAATTTTCAAGAGAGCACAGAGAGATGGATTAAAATAGGTTAAGTGAATAGGCAAAAAACTTGGCAGATGGAGTATAATGTGGGAAAATGTAAACTTGGCCATTTTGTCATGAAGAGAAGAAAAGTATTATATTATTTGAATGGAGAGAGACTGCAGAACTCACTTCAGAACTCACTTGGAGAGAGACTGCAGAACTCACTTCTTGGCTAAGATCAGGTGTCGGAGGATATAGGTGACAGTGGCAGAATTTGAAAAAACCTTCTGGCCCGAGCACCACCATTTCTGCTGCTCAGGTGAGTGGTTAGATTCCATGAGGCCCTGTTCACACAGGCGATTCAGGTTTCGTACCTGAGCCTGAGCGTTTCCATTTGAATGTGTGCTGAATACCTTGCAAATCTAGGCTGTCCATGGGCCAGTGGCGTGCAGAGGGGGGGGCCGACGGTGCATTGGCCCCGGGCATCCATTGGATGGGGGCATCCAATCAGAGAAGGGAAAAAAAAAAAAAAAAAAATTTTTTTTTAAAAAAAAATTTTTTTTTTTAAATTTAGATTACCCAATTATTTTTTTCAATTAAGGGGCAATTTAGCATGGCCAATTCACCTACTCTGCACATTTTTTGGGTTGTGGGGGCGAAACCAACGCAGACACGGGGAGAATGTGCAAACTCCACACGGACATTGACCCAGAGCCGGGATCGAACCTGGGACCTCAGTTCCGTGAGGCGGTTGTGCTAACCACTAGGCCACCGTGCTGCCCCAGAGACGGAAATAAGATAGTAATTTTTAAATTTCAGCGGTGATAAATCAATTTTTGGAGGCTCACCACACTGCAGAGGCAGTTGTTAGCCCTTTATTCCTTTAACATGGTGTACCCTTTCTGTCTAGAGAAAATGGTCCTTCTCCCCATCCCCCCCACACGCATGCGCATGATGTACGTGGTGCAACCATCAAAAGCAACAAGCAGACGTGGCTGTTCGTTCCTGCGTTTCCTCGAGTCATAACTCGTCTTTTCTTCAGCTTTTTGTGCATCTAGATTAGTTCTTTTACCTAGAACAGGTGCAACTACGGTTTTTATAGGTTTTCTGGCGATATTTAATGAAATATTTACGTGGGATGTAGTAAGAGTGAAGCCTGGATGATCAGAGGACTGCTATGGCATTTAATCTCGGAATAGGAGACATTTATTCTTTAACATGCTAATATTCGAATACAGATACCACTAATTTGCAAGTCTATGATATAAATTGCACAAAATTATCAGTGGAGAATCAGTGTGAAATAATTTGATACGAAGGAACAAAGAAATGAAATATGGTTTATCCGTCTGCAACTGACCGATTGTTTACCATTTTCTTCCCATTTTCTCATGCGTCTTACGGTTTTTGAGATAGAAAATGAAATGTTACGAGTATTTTGTGTACAACTGAGTGGAGCACAGAACAGGAAAAAAAAGAGGGCCAGAGTCGAAGAAGAGTCCCATCAAAGAGGGGCATTAGATGCATGGATAAAAAGAAGTAAAGAAGTAGGAGAACCTGGAGAAATAAAAGATGATGTGGGTGCAGAGAAGGATTTTTCTGATACGGATTCAGCTCGGTCAGAACATAATACTCTCTCTCCTCAGTCTCGTTGTCAGGATGATGATCCATGTGAAGAAAATAAAGAAGATATTTGCATATTTTTGCAAAGAAGCGATTTTGGCTGTTTGAAGAAACCGATTCCAGATCATTTGAAGATGACAATATTACAACATGGCCCTGAAAGATATCAGAATAAAAGTGGTCCATTTGCTGAGAAGGATGGGAGATCATTTTCCAAACAGTGGTTTGATAAAGTTTCCACAAACGGAGAAATTGTGGAGAGAAAATGGTTGTTATACTCTCCATATCGGAAAGCATGCTAGTTTTGTTTGCTTTTTGTTTTCAAAGGAGCATTTGTTGTCTGTGTCAAACTTTGGAAAGGAAGACGGTTTCTCCACTTGGAGAAAATTAAATCCAACAATACCTGACCATGAGAAAAGCCCTTCTCATAGAGCTCACATGAGGGAATACCTGAACCTTGTAGTTCGACTCCATCATTCAACTACGATAGATGCTGAACTTCAACAGCAAATGTCTGCTGAAAAGAAAAGATGGAAAGCTATAACTGAATGGATTGTCGAGGTTATATCCTGTCTGGCAAAACAGAATCTGGCCTATCGTGGACATCGAGGAGAAGGAATATCTGGGTTATCAGAGCCAGGGGAGACAGTCAGTGAAAATACAGGAAACGTTCTAGCAACAATCAGACTTTTGGCCAAATATGATGACATCTTAGCAAAACACTTGCAGAGAGGGAAAGAGAAACCAAAAAGTGTCACCTACTTGTCCAACAGAATTCAAAACGAAATAATCAATCTTCTTGGTGAAACTGTCAAGAAAAATATAATTTCCGAAATTAAGGACGCAAAATATTTTAGCATAATGCTGGATTCAACTCCAGATATTGCCCATGAAGATCAGGTTTCTGAAATTCTGCGTTACGTTCATATTGATGAAAACAGAAAAGTAGAAATAAAGGAGACATTTCTGGGATTTTTTCAAGTCAACAAGAAAGATGCAGTCAGCCTGGTAAATAAAATTCAGGAAAAATTGGAAGAAGACAAAATTTCCATGAATGACTGTCGTGGTCAAGCATATGACAACGCAGCAGTTATGGCTGGAGTGAGAGGAGGTGTTCAACAAAAAATTCTTGAAGTTAACCCAAAAGCTGTGTTTGTGAACTGCGAGAACCACAGCCTCAATTTGTCCTGTGTCCATGCAAGTGAGGTGCAACCTGTTGTTGTTACATTTTTTGGCATTCTAGAAAAACTCTACTTTTTTTTCTTCATCTACTTCTCGTTGGGAAGTGTTAAAATCATTTTTCACTCGGACTGTGAAAAGACAGTGTGACACAAGATGGAGTTCCAGCCATGATGCTGTGCAAGTAATCCACGAAGAGTGTGACAACGTTATTGCAAGCCTTCAACACCTGCTGGAAGGAGAATTTTCAAGGGAAACTAAATCTGATGCAGGATCGCTACTGAACTCTATTCAACAGTTCCCGTTTATAGCTTTATTAAATTTTTGGTACTCAGTTTTATCAGTGGATAAAGTCTCAAAACGTTTGCAGGATCCGAAAATGGGGTTCCATGAAGCTTCTTGTGATCTGAGAGGACTTATTCATATCTTGAATTTGAAGAATGACGAAATTATCCACAATGCAATAGATTTAGCCAATGAATATTGTGAAAATTGGGGAATACCAATTGTACGAACAAGGAGAAGAAGAATAATGCCTGGAGAGTCAGCAAGAGATAGTGGACTGACGGCACAAGAAGAAATGAATAGAGTAATGGTAGAGATTGTGAACAGATTAAAAACTGAAATTGAAGACCGCAGTGTCCGTCTTCAAAGACTCAGTGACCGATTTTCTTTTCTTCTGAACTTGAATTCAGGAGTGATTGAAGATGAACAAGAAAGAGAGAAATTAAAAAAGGAATGTTCAGACTTTGCAAATTATAATGACAATGATGTGGTTGCAATTCAGTTATATGACAAAATTATTGATTTTGTGATGCTCCTTCGAGCTGGAGGGAATAGAGTTCCCCCTGACCCTAAAGATGCTCTGGAGTCTTTACTGCAGTATGGGAGGGATGTCTTTCCGAAGCTGTGTGTTTCATACAGATTACTGCTTACAATCACATTTTCAAAACTGAAATTAATAAAAACATATCTGAGGTCTTCTATGTCACAGGAGCGACTGACCAACCTGGCTTTAATAAGCATTGAAAAAGAATTTCTCACAGCTGATGTAAAAAGTGAAGTAGTTCAGGTGTTTTGTGACAGGAGGTATCATTTGGGGAAAAGAACTTAATAAATTTGATTGATTTATATTAAAATCGAATAAAGCGTTTATTTCATGTTTCATCTGTGTTTATATATTCAAAATGTTTTCCTTTCTCATAATATTTCTCAGTATATTAGGCCTTATACTTGAGTCTTTGGGGCATACAATCAAGATTTGCCCCGGGCATCACCAGACCTCTGCACGCCACTGCCATGGGCAAATCTACTAGTCATATCTACATTGTGACACTTGTTACGACCAGCTCCAGGTCACATTCCTCAGCAAAACTTCTCGAGTTGTCACTGTGCAGCTGGGATACCCCCGAATTGTTACAAACCCGGGTGACGAGGAATGACTGGCTCCATGTCTTTATTCAACCCATCCTCTGCTGGTAGCAACAAGGTTTAATTAAACAAGGTTCCCTTAACTTATTTACCTTTTACAGACCCAACAATTATGTTTAAAAAGGAGCCAATTTAACCAGGCTTTCTTGAGTTATAATAGAGTAAATTTACTCACTACTAAAAAGGTGAGAGGAAATGTAAGACAAAATGCATTTACACTGATACAGATTAGAAGTAAGAATTGAGTCCAATAGTATGGAAATATAAAATAAAAGGTTATACAGAACAGTCCTTGACTTGCGAGGTGTTGATGATGAAGCATTGTGTCCTTTACGAACAGTTTCCAGTATAGTTGACTTCTGCAGGCAAAGATTGAGATGTCATGTGTTTTGGGAGAGATATTTCTGTTCCTTTTTCCAGTTGCAATCCTGTTTTGCTGGCGGGTTGGTTTCCATAGTCAGAGAGGGGGTCTTTAGATATTCCTGCGAAAGGTGGTTATTTCCTTTCTGCAGGGGCACTGCTTCTGGTAATGTATCACACACCTTCTGTGTGGAAAGTTTCCAGCTGCTTTTCCTCACAGCACATACACACTGCCAGACTGGCCGGGCAGGCAGGCAGGCACTGGGCACTTCTCTCAGCTAGCTTTTAAACTCCGCTTTGCATATTCTAACTGAAAACCCAGAATACACTAGTCCATCAAGGCAATTACCCCCAGGGTCTTTGAGATGAAATAGTCATCATGTCCCTTCGTCTTCACAGAAGATGGTACTCAGTCTTTGGATGCTTTTAGATGTACTTTTTCTGGAAACAGGCAGGGGTTCCATTGTCCCGAAGAGAATCACCCTGCAGCCATTCCTGTCACTGATAACTCTACATTCTCAGCCATCTTCGGGGTTTGTGCCCATTTTAAAATAAAAGCACAAATATTTTTGAAGTCCAATATTTCCATGTATAATTCCATGTTCTTTTTCTCCATCATCATAACATACTTGAGCACCCAATTAAACTGCAGAAAACAATGAAGGGAGTAGCCACTTGAAGTCCATTTGCAGTCGAGCCCCCTGTGACAGAGATTTGCAGTTAATTTCTCTATTTAATATCCTGTCTCAACATGGCAACAATTTCCAATATTCAGTAACTCCAACATGCTACAAGATTGGTTGAAAGAAGCATATCATTAGCCTTCATTGGCTTAGTTGCAATTCAATGGTCTGCTCTCTGACAGCCCATTGATCAAGCTGACAAAGAGCCTAACAGTTGGCAGGGGCTGGCCTGGGTGATGATGCTGTCTTTCGACAGCCCCTTGCAGCTATTGCTTGAACGACTTGTGATGAGCTAGGTACTGAGCAAGCAGTCACATCACTTGTGTTACCTGCTACCTGCATTTTCAGGGCCCCCTTCCAACATAGCACAATTAGACATTGGTTCACTGGGGCACAGATGAATATGACCACTTGTATATTAGGTGTAGTAAGCATTTATGGAAACATTTCAGTGATGAAACCCCACCTTAGACTCTATGGGCTGGATTTTATACTCCCCTGGTGTGTATAGGCAGGTGGGCAGGGGCATGCAATTAGCCGCTCATGGGACAATTTAGGGTTTTAAGTGCTATTAATTGGCCACATGAGGCCTCTCACTGCCAGTGCTGCAATTTAGTTGGCAGTCGACCGTGGTAAATAAAACACAGCAAATTTCACTACACCTCTTTCAGAGGGACACCCTGGGTATTCCCCCCCCCCCCCCCCCCCCGTGCTGATTTACACCCCACCCCAGAGTGTCCACCCTGACTCCTGATCCCTCTCAACCCATGTAACAAGGGTCTGCCAACCTGGCCCTGGCATTAAACCCCCACTCCCCTGTAGGAGCGATTTCAAGGACTGAGCATTGAATTGGCTTTTACGTGGGGTTCCTCCCTCTTAGTTACAGCTCAGCTGAACAAAAGACCTGCAGATACATCAACCCTGGTTAAAACAGCTTTATTTTTCCAAGCTTGGTCCACGTACAAGATACAGTGATTTGCATAAATGCCAAAACCACTCTCCTTTACACTGGTGCAAATGCCCCAATTATACAATTTTCCAAAAATCAAAAGCCCACCCTAGTTGGACTTGGCCAATCCTTGGAGCTATCAATTTTATATTGACCAAAGAAGTTTACTTTCAGCAACATGATGACTCTGATGAACTCATGATTTAACCCCATCCTGCCAGCTGTTGTTTACCAGGACACTCTATCCGTTATGAATTTGTTTTGCTGCCATTCCCATGTTACATATCTCAGCCAGTTCCTGCCCACCTCATTGTTAATCTAGTGGCAGGATGTTGAAGTTGGTTCCCCTTTACACCATGGATTGTCTGAGACAGGTTGTTGGGGCCATTGATAAGAATTGCTTGCTGAGCTGACTATGTTATTGCTGACCACACTATTTATGGCTAATTCTGTTTGTCTTAAAAACATAGGCAGGTTAGCTAGCTTAAATCCCATCATGCATTGTGGCCACTACTTTTAGCAAGAGTTTGAAAGCTTGCTACTGCTATGTCCTAAAAATACATAATACTGGGTAGACTTTCTGATTAGTCTCAATCCTCGATAAACTATCTTATGTAGAACTATTCTAGTGTTATCTTAGCTATCCGGTTTTAAGGGATCTCATCTCAGGCCCCCCCCCCCCCATCTCATCTCAGGCCACCCCCCCCCCCCCCTCCCCCTTTCATTCCCCATTTACCCTGGTGTCCGGCTCCAGTGACAATCTCCATTGGGGACTCAATGCAGTCCCAGAAGTGGCCACCGCTCTCAGGTAGGACTTCCTCCTCAGATGGGGGCTTGAGTCAATTAACAGTCCTCTGACCTTTAATTTGCTGCGGGGCGAGTTGGGTTCAGCCCTGTGACATTTGTACCGGGTATGCAGTGACCCTGACTGAGTGTAAAATCCGGGTGAAGTGATGTACTGGATCACAACCTGCATATTTTTATGTGTACTGCGATGTCTTTATGTAGAAAGAACTGTGGGTATTTTAGACATACAGCCCTTTGTGTGTGTTTTGATGTCTGAATTAACTTTTAACTGGCTTAGTTTTCATTTTAAAATTATGTTGTCTTGCTTTGAATTTAAGGGAAGATTCAATTCCCATTTAACTTTCTGATTCCCTTCATTATTTTAAGTATCTCCATTGGATTACTACTTCTCCTGCTCACAATCAGGGAGCATCCAAGTTTACCAAATCCCAATGTCAGCTCCCAATTCAAATATCCTCATAATTTAGATTGAATTATGGCACTCATCCCAGAGAGATAATAGGATACCTAGTATGGGAAACAAAAAAAAATAATTGTGCTCTTCAGAGTTTTGCGTTAGAAAATATTGGAGTAAGAACTCCTTAGGGTGCTATGTTAATGACATCAGGAATACATTTGTGAGAATTTCCTCTATTTGCAATATCTACCAAAAACATAATCATATTCTCAAGGTCTTGGCTGCGTAAAAATTTTTACACTGCTGTTGGGAAAATATAAAGAGAATCCTCCTCTCTCCATTGCTTTTAAGGATTCGAAGTGGAATTATTGGTTTAAATATACGTGGGGCAAATTACATTCAACTGTTATTTTAGTAAAAATGCGGCAGCGACCGCAAGTTCAGGCAGATGTGCGATGCAACACAAATGTTGCGTTGGAGATGCGCCATGCGTTCAATTGTTAACTTTCTGATAATAGCAGTTTGGAGGCTGGCTTCCCATCAAATGCATTGAAGAGCATGAAATTCCTGTACTTGTACTGTAGGCGTAAAGTTACCCCACCCAACTCCCTCTATCTTGTTTACGAGGAAAAACCTAACTAAAGTGAGTAACTTATCATCGAAACCCTACAGTGCAGAAGGATGCCATTCAGCCCATCGAGTCTGCACCGGCCCTTTCACCTGCACCTAAGCCTCCACCCGATCCCCATAACCCCACCTAACCTTTTGGACAATAAGGGCAATTTAGCATGGCCAATACACCTAACCTGCACTTGTTTGGATTGTGGGAGGAAACCGGCCACAAAGTACTCTAAGAAAGGGGAAAAATGTGTTGTAAGTAGTTTTCAAACAAACTGTCATCTAACACTGATACACATCAAACAAATTTAGCAAAAATGACTAAAACCCCCAAGCTGCTCTCTGATCTTTAATGGACTTGTTCCAATTGATTTTTAATTTGTAAACTGTTGAAACATTTTTTTGATGGGAAATGTTTAAAAAGGTTGTTGGGCACATGCAAGCATACATTCCCTGTCCTCTCTGGCAGCCAGTTTAAAGGAGCTGGGAGTCTGCACATTTGTCTGAAATCAGTTTGGTATACAGTGATCTTCGTGGCACTGTGCTTCTTGAGTTGCAGTAAGTGCCAACCCTCATGTAACTTTTATGTTGTATTTATGAAGTAACAGAATGTGGGAACGTTTTTGTTACACAAGCCAGATATTACATTCACAGACTGGTTTATATTATGTGACCCCAGACCTTGAACAGCCTCTCCCTTACAGCATGAAAATGAAAAGGAACTTTTTATAAATACTACTAATCTAATGAATAACATGTACTGTATTGTGAATAACTTAGTCTGGCTCTTAAAAAAAAATTCTGATATATTAAAAGTGCTGGGGGTAATCCCGTATGTGAGCGCAGGAGCGGCTGCATTTTCACGATCTCTGACTCCACTTGTTTTTTAATCCTTTATTTTATCCTAATGCACATTCCATAATTATCTTTTTGGGGATATATTTCCTGCACAATCTCCCTGGAGAATCCTGCTCGGAGTGACAAGGGGTCGAGTTGAATCAGAGAGAATCCTCATTTGATTGAAGCAGTCAGAGATGGGTGAGGTGGGCTCCAGCATGTTTTATAGCAGTTTTGGTGATGAACAAGCCTGCACCACGGTGGTGCTGTTTGCATCAGAATGATGACTGCCATTGCGAATGATGTTTTAGATGATGATCGCGGTTCCGTGGTACTCACTTAGGTGAACTGTGAAGTATCTCTGGGAGAATGGTGGTAACGAAGCTTAAAATCCTGGTATTTTTTTAAAAATTATTTTTATTAAAGTTTTGTCATTTTTATAGATAGCACAAACTGGCACAGTACAGAACAATTATTTCTGCAAACATAAGAACAATGAAAGACTGGATAATTTCAGAATATGGTCCTTAAGAACGAGTACCTCTAATTACACAATGGATCAATCAGAGAGTGGGGGGGGGGGGGGGGGGGTGGTGGTGAGGATAATATAGTAAAATTACAGAATAAGATGCACACTTTATACAGCAAAATCAAGACTTGCAACATGCCTCGTGGAAGCACTTGCAGGAGCAGGTCAGACTAAACGGAACCTATAAATCTGAGATAGGGGTCCCACACTTTGTGGAATGTATCTGACTTAGAATGGAGTACAGAAGTCAGGAATTCCATAGGAATACAATCCATACCTATTTTCTGTCCATTTTGAATCAGAGGATACGTGTCATTAATCCAGGAATAGAGGATTTTTTTCTGAACTGAAAATGTTAGGATGTTTTTCAGCCTTTTTTCATTAGCTTCAATAAGTCTCCTATCTGGAAGACCTAGAATTGGGAATAAAAGATCAAATTCCAAGTCTTGCTAAATATCTTCTCAAGCTCCTTAACTACAACAGATCAATAGGGTTGAATCTTGACAGAGGACCACACACAGTGTATGTAATCACCCTCCACTACCAGGCACAATATGCACATCAGGGAATAGCAGGATCAAACTTTTGTCTCCAACTTGGTGTAATGTGAAAACGGTGCAATATCTGGAACTGAGTTTCCTTCATTCTGGTGCATACTGTAATTTTATTGGCATAATCCCAAATATTAACCCATGTGTCCCTATCAGTGTTGGGGCGGGGGGGTGTGGGAGGGGGTGTGGGAGGGGGCGATGCAGGGAGAGCCTTCGAGTGAAAGCTTCAGGAAAACAGGAGCATGGTCACAGTGGTCATAGATCACAATGCTACCAATTAAGTAGGAGGATACCAAATGTAAGATTGCTCTAGATGTGAAGAAATAGTCAATTCTAGAATGACATTGATGAGGAACTGAGGAAAATGTGAATGCTTTATCATAGAATCATAGAATTTGCAGTGCAGAAGGAGGCCATTCGGCCCATCGAGTCTGCACCGGCCCTTGGAAAGAGCATCCCACTCGAGCACACACCTTCTCCTTCCCATCCCCCTTAATCCAGTCACCCCAATTAACCTTTTTTGGACACTAAGGGCAATTTAGCATAGCCAGTCCACCTAATCCGCACATCTTTGGACTGTGGGAGGAAACCGGAGCACCAGGAAGAAACCCACGCACACATGGGGAGAATGTGCAGACTCCACACAGACAGTGACCCAAGTCGGGAATCGAACCTGAGACCCTGGAGCTGTGGAGCAACTGTGCTAACCACTCTGCTACTGTGCTGCCCCAGGATGTATCTCTAGGATGTAACCTTCTCCACACGTCTAAGTAATCCACCTCCTCACAAACCGATGTCAACATCCTTGCCTGAAGCTTGGGGGGATTTCTGGTTACTGGGACCTTATCCACCAAAGGATTTAAGTGACAAATAAAATCCCCGCCCACAAAAGAATTAGCCGAGGCCAACTCCGCAAAGTCCAATGAAAATCTCAGTACAAACTCCAGGGAATGATTTGGAAGCCATACACATTCATTATCCGAGACAGATTCTCCATATAGAAATATATAACCCCCTTTACCATTCACAATTTGTCACCTTGATGGGAAGATTTATATTGCCTAAAATCGCTACTCCCCAGTACTGGTAGAGAAGAAAAGCCGTCCCACCCATTCCTGCTTTAACATTAAGTGCTCCTCGTTATTCAAATGAATCTCCTGTAACAAGGCTACATCTCTTTTCTCCTTTTTAAGGAAGGACCGGGTCTTTTTCCTTTTGACATGATGATGAATTCTCCGCACATCCCAGGAGCACAGTATTGAATTAGCTAACCCATTGCACAATCCACCAGAAAGAATATAGGATTGGATTTTCATGCCACATTCAGGTATGCACTAAAACATACCTCCCCCACTTGAAGCCACACCAGAGGCACCTGATAGCATTCTTTTCTTGGATAAGAGATATGTCTGTATCATTGCAGGATGCGGGGCAGCAAGGTGACGCAGTGGTTAGTATTGCTGCCTCATGGCGCCGAGGTCCCAGGTTCGATCCCAGCCCTGGGTCACTTTCCGTTTAGAGTTTGCACATTCTCCCCGTGTTTGCGTGGGTTTCTACCCCACAACCCAAAGATGTGCAGGGTAGGTGGATTGGGCAAGCTAATTTGCCCCTGAATTGGGTACTCTAAATTTATTTTTAAAAAAGCAAGCACCATTGCAGGATCCAGTCAACATCTTATAAGCCACAAGACACAAAAATACAAAATAAACATCAAGTCCACAATGGTTCCAAGGGGATATTCCTCAATGCAAGTAAGGACCCGTCAAGCTAACCCTAAGGACATATCATCATGACCATCAGGAGACAAATTTGTGGAAAAGGAGAAGAGATGAGATAAAAAGAGAATGGGAGCCAAATGTTCCTCCTGCAATTTGGAACCAACCATGAAGACCGAAACCTTTCACCCAACTCTCGGCAGTGGTGCCACTCATTATATCATGGTTAATGAAAGGATACAAAATAACCAGTATTACTATCATAAAGATAGGGCGAAGAAGAGAAAGTGATTAATAACTAACACACGGCACAGTTACCATAATTGGAGGTCCCTGAAATTCTTAAGGATAAAATATTCAGTAAAGTACTCAATTGTTAACGCCTCTCAATCTCAGGTGGGCAAAGACTCTGGATCTTTTCACTGGGCGTACCAAATCCTCTGACGTACCAGGTGACTATCCTGATAGGGGGGTTTTGACGCCACCCCCACACCCCCCCTCCTGCGGGATTAACTATACATTTAGGGAAGCACGGTAGCATGGTGGTTAGCATAAATGCTTCACAGCTCCAGGGTCCCAGGTTCGGTTCCCGGCTGGGTCACTGTCTGTGCGGAGTCTGCACGTCCTCCCCGTGTGTGCGTGGGTTTCCTCCGGGTGCTCCGGTTTCCTCCCACAGTCCAAAGATGTGCGGGTTAGGTGGATTGGCCATGCTAAATTGCCCGTAGTGTCCTAAAAAAAAGTACGGTTGGGGGGTTGTTGGGTTACGGGTATAGGGTGGATACGTTGGTTTGAGTAGGATGATCATTGCTCGGCACAACATCGAGGGCCGAAGGGCCTGTTCTGTGCTGTACTGTTCTATACCTGGTGGACGTGGCCCTGCACTCCGGGGTTTCCCTTTGTTCAGGGACCCTCCAAAGTGGCTGCTTGCGGTGCCTTTGTTTTCCAAGTTGCCTCGTGAGGCCTGTTGCAGCCAGCCTAATGCCCTTGCTATCTTTGGTCCTATATACCCCTTATGGTATTTTCTCCCCATCCTGTCTTCCTCCACACCACCCACTCTCCTCCCCTGGTAGCTGCCCCCCCCCCCTCCTCTCTTCCTCTCTTTCTTCCCCTAGTGGTCCACCTGTTGGTGATGTTTGCCCCTCCCCCCCTCCCCACCCCTCTTGCCAGGCGTTCTCTCCCTTGAGGGACATGCTCCGCGGACTCTCTTTCCTTCACGCTTCCTGGTGCTAGCTTCCCCACTAGTATGGTGGGCCCCCTCCCAGGGTTGGTTGTGTCCCCACCCAATTGCCCATTCTCTGAGCTCCGTACCTGCCATTCCCCTTATGCTTTCCTGAGCTCTGCTGCCCTTGCTCTTTCCTTCTTCTATTTGATCTACTGGCCCCAGAACGAGGCAGAGCAGTCCAGCACAAAGTGTTCATCAAGTTGGTTAACATTTAATAAATAAACAAAAAAAGTATCTTCAGATGATCTCTTCATCCCTTCCCTGCTGCCCAATCTCCAGGACAAACTTGTCCACGTCCTCAGGTGCTGTAAAGAAGTGCTGCCTGCCTTGGAATGTGACCCAGAGCTTAGCTGGGCACATCTTACGCTGCTCTTGTGCAGGGCAGCCTTCATCCTGTTGAATTCTGCCCACCACTTGGCCAGGTCAGCCCAAATGTCCTGATAGGTCCTGATCCGGTGACCTTCCCAGTTACAGTTCTTTGTCTGCCTTGCCGAGCACATGATTCTTTCCTGGTCTTAGTACCGCTGCATTTTAGCCATTAATGCCTTCGGCTGTTCCCCAGCTCTGAGCTTTGGGTGAAGTGACCGGCAGGCTCTGCCTATTTCTGGTAGGTTGGGGAAGCTATACCTTCTGATGCACTATCAATTACGACGAGATGAGAGTAGAGAATAATCGAGGCTTTATTAAACAGAGATGTGTGGCCTCCTGCAGCTGCTACCAGAATGGGAGCAGCTCGGTGAGCACACACATTTATACTCCGCCTACTGGGCGGAGCCAGCAGGCAGGGATCTACCCCCGTACCTGTAGTACAGGAGCCTTACCGTATTACCCGTAATAAACTATTATACAAACAGTGGTAACTACCACATTCACCCCCTGTTAAAAAAGGAGTCCAGCGGGGGTGGTGGAAAAAACTATTTATAGGTTTGTGAGAATTTAAGGTTTACAGTCTGGTGAAAATTTACAAATTTAGCCGGTCGGGTGCCTTGATCCTCCGCTGTGAGTGCCGCAGTCCCGGTGGTGATGCAGGCACCAACTTGGTCGCCTGTGACTCCGGGAGCATGTTGTCCTCATCTTCATCCCCAGGTAGAACCAGTGGGAGGATGGATCGTCCTGGGGCGGGGGCTGTAGTGAGGTGCGCTGGGGGGAGGGTGGGTGGCACCGGAGCAATCGGAGGGGAGGGTGTCGGGTGGTGTTGAGCCGTGGGTGGGGATCCAGCTGGTGCCAGGTCCCTGAGGGAGATTGTGTCCTGGCAGCCGTCGGGGTACACCACGTAGGTGTACTGCGGGTTCGCATGCAGCAGTTGTACGCTTTCGACCAACGGGTCCGCCTTGTGGATCCTCACGTGTTTGGGGAGGAGGACGGGTCCTGGAGGTGCCAGCCACATTGGGAGCGGAACTCCGGAGGTGGACTTCCGTAGAGGGGTGGATGAAGCTTTCCGTGCTCCCGGAGTCGAGAAGGCATGATGTCTTGTGCCCATCAACCTTTACCGTCATCGATGCGGTCGCGAGATTGTGCGGCCGGGACTGGTCGATCGTGATGGAGGTGATCTGTAGCTAGTATTGGAAGGCAGTTGCAGTCGATGAGCGGCCTGATGAGGTGCCTGATGAGCAGGGAGCTTGAGGCGGGAAGATAGCGGCGCCCAAAGGCCACACGTGTCCTGAGACAAGGAAGATGGCGGCATCCACGGGCCGCATTTGTTCTGGGGTGAGGAAGATGGCGGCGCCCATGGGCTGCATGTGGGTTGCGTGGCGAAAATGGCGGCGCCCACAGGTTGCACGTGGTGGGTGCAGTAACAATGGCCCTGGTCACCGCGGCGATCGAGTGGGCCTGGCACACAGCAGCGAAATGCCCTTTCTTCCTGCAGGCCTTGCAGAGTGCGCTCCGCGCCAGGCTGCGCTGCCGGGGGTGCTTTGTCTGTGCGCAGAAGTAGCACTTGGGTCCCCCGGGGTTGGCTGGCTGCCACGCGGCGCAGGCTTGGGGTTGGCTGGGGCGGTCGCTGGTGGGGTCCACGATGGGGTGTTCGCTGGTGGGGTCCACGATGTCCAGGAGGGGGGGCGCCGTGCTGTTGGGGGCGTACGCTTGTACATTACTGGAGGCGACCGTCAATGAGATAGCGAATTTCTTGGTCGCCGCGAGGTCGAGGGTAGCCCCTTCTAAGAGGCGCTGGCAGATGTACGCCGACCCTATGCCCGTAACGGACGCGTCCCTGATTAGGAGTTTGGAATGTTCAACGGCCGAAACGGCCTGGCAATCGCAGTCCCTCGCCCGGGCGCGCAGGGCACGCCAGAAATCTTCCACAGACTCACCGGGGAGTTGATGCCGCGTGGACAGAAGGTGCCTGGCGTGGAGTTTGTTGGTCTGCTGAGTGTAGTTCTCTTTCAAAAGCGCCATGGCCTCAGCGTAGGTAGGCGTGTCCCGGCAGAGGAGAAAGATCTCGGAGCTCAGCCGTGTATGGAGTTCCTGCGCCTCTGTAGGTGGTTCTGTTGCAGATCCGATGTAGGCTTCGAAGCAAGCTATCCAATGGGCGAAGGCCGACTTGGCCTTGACTGCTTGAGGATGCAGCTGCAGGCGATCTGCCGTGATGCAGTGGTCAATTGTTGTAAAATCTTTACTTAATAAATTGATGCACTATCAATTACGACGAGGCGAGAGTAGAGAGTAATCGAGGCTTTATTAAGCAGAGATGTGTAGCCTCCTCCAGCTGCTGCCGAAATGGCTGCAGCTCAGTGAGCACACACATTTATACTCCACCTACTGGGCGGAGCCAGCAGGCATGGATCTTCCCCGTACCTGTAGTACAGGAGCCTTACCATATTACATCTCGTAAGTGATATAACAGTGGTGACTACTACAGTATGTTCGGGCCTTTTATTAGTTTTCTGTAGTTCCTTTCCATGAGCATTTATATTCTGCATCAACAACCTGAGTTTGTCGTCTATTACTCTGATAAAGTTCACAATCACATTTACAGTGCCTTCAAAAGTGTCGAGGATCAAGTCGCCATATTGAGAAGACGGCTCCATCCCCATGACATCCAACTGCTCCCTTTTATTGCCCGCTTTCTTATGATTCCTCGGCATATTTTCTCCAACACTCAACCAAAATCTTTTTGGGACACATGATGGGGTATTAATTCCCAGATTAGCCAAGCATGTGCCATGCAAACAAAATAAAAGCAAGATGAAAAAATAAGTAGTGGCAGAGCCCGCAGAAAAGCTGCTATCCCCATGCACGCATTATGTGATACCCCCAGAATCCTGGTGTTTGATAGAGCAAGTTTCCTGTTTTGGTCTGCCTTCAGTTTGTTGAAGTTCTGCTGCATGGTTTGTCATCTATCCTGACTGACTCAGGATGTGGGGGTTGGACAAGGAGTGCTCGTGAGCCGGGTCTCTTGCAAGATGTAGGAGGCGAGTTCCTGATTGAGTTTGAAAATTGGCTACCATACTTTAGCAATCTTGATTTGGAGGCTGGGGGCAATCAGGTTTGACGGAGCACTTTGTATCCAGCCTTTGAGGCCTGGGGTCGGTTGGGGCCCCGATCACTGGTCTTGAGTCCTAATCTTGATGCTTGTCATGAGGGGTTGAAGGTGGCTAGTTATATTGAGTCATTCTCTTCCTCAGCCCCAGCCATCAAGGCTTGGGCCTAAGTTCCCAGTTGCCTGGTTGTTGCGGCAACAGCACGGCAGAGGTGACACCACTTTGCTTGATGTACGTTTTGAGAGATCCTAAGAGTTGTTCAATGATCCTGTCATGGCTTTGGCCTTCCCAAGCAACATGGGTGATGTTATTATCCTGTAGTTTGTCAAGAATCCTGGACTTCCCTTGTGAATATGCTGTTAATTTCTTCTTATTGTCTTTTCTCTTAGCAAGGGTGGGCGAGGTGTGAGCACAAGGACGAGAGTTGTCTGTTGTCCTGTTTCTGCAAAAATCATATTGAGTTGGTAATGTGATATGTAGTTTGAGAACAGTCTTACACAGTATGTGCAGTAATCCTTGCAGTTATGAGAATGGAATTTATTTTAGACACCCTTTATCTCATTTATAATGAAGATCAGTGGCGCCACGGTGGGGTGATGGTTATTGTGCAGGTCGGTAATAGGGCGAGCTAAGTCCTCATTAGGATTGAGGATAGTCCTCAGTTAGAGCTAATTGTATCGGGTGTTTATTTCGCTTTTGTTTTATTACTTAGAATTTTGAGAATCCGTGCTTATCTCCGGACTCGAGCAGATCATGTGTCTTAGGTTCCTTCTGAATGTTCCTTGGGATTGGCATTTTTTTAGAGCTACAGTATTAGAAAATGAGTAGGGGAAACACACCAGGGTGGGGTTGGTTAATCCTAGTTCAAATTGTTAAAGGGAGAGTCTGTATGCGATGCCTCTATGTTATTGGAGCCTTTCTTTGGTTTGAGGGCAGGTTTGATGGGGGAGTTAGGCGTCTTCTTCCCTCCTCCAAGTGATCTTATGTGGTGGTTTCCTGAGTGTCCTCCTTGTTGTAATTGGATCTTCCATGGGGATCAGTGTCTGTCTCTGTTGAGGCATTTATGTCTTGTCCCCTCCTCTTTGCAATGGCATACAATGCTTATGTTTCTGGGCTAGCTCAGGCGTTCCTCCCTTAGCGAAGGTTCTTTTTCTCTTCACCTGGGTAAACAATGTACTGTTATGAACTCTGGTTTGGTCCAATGGGTTATGGAGAGTTTCCCTTATCATTCTGGGGCTGAGGGAATCTGTCCCCCTCACAAAACACCCAATTATTGGGTGTCTTGACGATTCTCTTTCTCTTTGGTGGTGGGGTCTCCCCGGTTGAGGCTGGCTTGATTTTTTTTTAAGTGTAGTTGGTCGGCACTCGGCCCTGGGTGTGGTTGGTGACTGGGTGGTCGGTTTTGGTGTGTGCTGGGTGTCACTGGGGATACTGACTCCTGCGTGTCGGAGTCTGCTGGACTAGGCTAGGTCTGGTGCCGTGGTCGGTATCCTGTTGTCTCCTTACGCTTGGGATGTCCCTTCTTGAAGGCATTTATTGGAGGTGTCCTGAGAGGCTGCGCTTTTCTTTTAATGTGTTTTAATGTCCTTGGTTGACGGATTCCTTTGTTCATGAGGGCCCGGGGTTGAGCAGATCCTGTACTATGATTGATATTCTGTTGCCCCCCCCCTTATGGCTGGGACCTTCCCTTTTCTGAAAGAGTATTTTTTTTCTCTTCTTCATTAATAGGTGATGGGTGTACGCCAGCGGAAGACCAAACCTTGGCTGGGTCCTGGTCCTCTTTTATCCTGCAACTTTCTGCTCCTGGTAGTTCTCTGTTTACTATGTTTCAATTAGGTTGTTGGGAGACGCTGACCATAATCCCAATCTATAGCCACTCTGTATATATATGTGAAATGGTGATTATTCTGTTCTGTGCCGGAGATTCGGTTATGTTGCGTTGTGTGGATATGCATAACATTCTTTTAGAACGAAGTTCTTGCTCATGTTCTTTGTATTTTTCCTTTTTTGTTATGGTGGGTATGAAGAACCTGTGATTGGTTTCTGCAGGGGTGCAGACGGGTCTGTTATCCGAGGGGAGATTGCGCTCTATATGCCTGCTAAAGTTGTGATTATAGGTTAACAGCTGGGCAGGCTGTGATGTCACTCATGGGAGGGGCTGGGTCTGTTTTTAGTTTTGTTTTCAGCCCTACCCTGTGTCTGCTGTTTAGTTTCATTTTTAGTGTCCTGCTCTGGATTTCCGAGGAAGTCCAGAGGCTTTCAGACTGACTTCTGGAAGCTTCTCTCCCAAGGACTTTGTGAATAAATCTGTAAGCCATTAGGCATAAAATTTATTAATAAGTGGCACTTGACCTGCGTGTGTGGATTTTGCTTAATCGAACGTTTAGAAGTGGATGGGAAAGTAAGCTCAAAGTCCTTCTATTTTTTTTAAGAGCTGTTCTGGGGTAGCACAGTGGTTAGCACTGTTGCTTCGCAGCGCCAGGGACCTGGGTTCGATTCCTGGCTTGGGTCACTGTCTGGACGGAGTCTGCATGTTCCCCCTGTGTCTGCGTGGGTTTCCTTCAGGTGCTCCGATTTCCTCCTAGTCTAAAGATGTGCGGGTTAGGTGGATTGGTCAGGCTAAATTGCTGCACTGTATTCAAAAGTTAGGTGGGGTTGCTGGGTTACGGGGATAGGGTGTGGGCTTAGATAGGGTGCTCTTTCAGGGGCCAGTGTAGACTCGATGGGCCGAATGGCCTCCTCCTGCACTGTCAATTCTAAGATTCTTTGATTCTATGAACTGTTAATTTAAAAGCTGTTTTTTCCATGGATATTAATGCGAATAATCCTGTTATAATAAAGTTTGTTTTATTGTAAAAGATCCCTAATTGTCAGTGGAATTACTCCTGGAGCGAAGTATCCTTTCCTCACAGTTTACAAATTGAAGAAGTATTGGAATCTTACCTAGTTTCCTGATATAAATCGGGGTCTGGTCCGGGTGCTGTAATATACCTGCTGATTGTCAAAATTGAAAGCCCTATGACAGAATTAGGGCCCCAAAGATAGAATTCAGGGACACATGACCATGCACATACTGACCATTTCTCTTGGCATTAAGTGATTTAAAGGCTTCTTAAAGGGACTTTTGCTGGTAACTCCAATAACAGGCAAAAAAGTTTCTGGTTGGTATTTTGTGCAGTCAGGAGAGGTGATACAGTGGTTAGCACTGTGCCTCACAGTACCAGGGACCCGGGATCAATTTTGACCTCGGGTGACTGTGGGGGTTTGCACTTTCTCCCCCTGTCAGTGTGGGTTTCCTCCAGGTGCTTCGGTTTCGTCCCACGGTCCAAAGATGTGCAGGTTAGGTGGGTTTACACAGTTTTGGGGGAGTGAGCCCATCGGTGCTCTTTTGGTACAGACCTGATGGGCCGAATGGTCTCCTTTTGCACTGTTGCAGTTCTATGGTTCTATGGAGTGATACTCCTAACTCAACAAGAATACTGTGAGTTGACATGGGTGTTAGCTCACACTATTTCGCATTTGCTTGCCCTGCTCCAAAACCTACTTACAACTGATGCAGCTTCTAAACTGCCTGATACTGAGGCAGCCCAGAGCTGGTGAGCTGCATTAGAATGCCCAATTGAGGAATACAGCTTGCCAGCAAGATTTAAATAAGGCTTGAGCTCAAAATGACTTGAATCTCCTCATCCATTTGACAGGCAGGCAGATGATGAACTCTGCCAAAAGATTTAATTGTTCTCAATGATTGCCACCCAAATATGATTTTTCTTTACCCACAAAGAGCTGCTGGGTTTGGTTTCTGTCTGGTTTTCACTATTATGGCATGCCTGACCTGCCTGGTACTTTCCAATTCTCCGCATTTCCTCCAAACACGTCACCCTCAAAGATTCCTGGTGGCAAATCATCTGATATCATCAATGGGAGGTCCAAGGGTGGCACTGGGGCACAGTGGTTAACACTGCTGCCTCACGGGGCCGAGGACTCGGGTTTGATCCTGGCCCCGGGTCACTGACCGTGAGGAGTTTGCACATTCTCCCCGTGTCTGTGTGGGTCTCACCTCCACAACGCAAAAAGATGTGCAAGGTAGGTGGATTAGCCACGCTAAATTGCACCTTAATGGGGAAAAAATTGAATTGGGTACTCTAAAAAAGGTTTTTAAAAAAAATAAAATCAAAGGGAGCTGCAGGGGGGAAATAAACAACTCCATTAGCAGTAAGGTTCATGACAGCAACAAAAAAAAAAGAAAGGTTTTTAAAAGGCTCAATGCACCTGCCTTGAAACCTTGTGTGGCTTTTTAAATTCCCTCTGGCAGGTATTCCTATCTTTCCAGATTTCACAGGCATGTCGGAGACCCGTAACACGTGAACTGTTACAAGGATTCAGAGTTGCAAAGAGTAAATAATGACATTGGCACAGACATAGGATTACAAACTGCTCAAACTAATTTTATTAAAGTACATTTCAAAATCGCAAAATAACACACTAATAGCCGATGAGCGGGTGCAGAACCTACCAATAAAATTTGCAAACTGATCTTTTTCAATTCAGTTGTGTCCTTGTTTTCTAAAGATCCCACAGAAGCTGAATCCACCCAATCCAAGCACCTGTTTTACTTTAAACTATGAAATCAAAGGTTTACACATGTAGTTATCAGGGGGATAGCCACAAAGCTGAATATTTCACACTGTCCCCAGCCTTACCCTTCAACCTCTTTACTTTAACCCACAAAAAATGGTCTCTTTGACCCAGGCATTCTGTCTTTAAGTCGACCTTAGGAAACTGACACTTCCCCTCCAGTTCTCCACTTGAACTCAGCCAGGAAACTAAAGGGTTCACACTTCCTGAACGATACTCACAAGCTTTCCTCTCACCACGTCAGCTGGTCTCCTGTATTCTCTGTTCAGAAGGAGCGCTGGTCAGGCAACCAGGGGTAAAGGTGTATCTTCTGACATGTTCGCCAATATCCATCTGTCTGGTGAGGAACAAAGGAAAGTGCGCCTTTCTCATGCACTGTGGTAGTAACCACTGCTGTATATATTAGGGTATGTATGGTAAGGCCCTGTACTACAGGTATGGGGGTAGTCCCTGCCTGCTGGCTCCGCCCAATAGGCAGAATATAAATATGTGTGCTCCCCGTACAGCAGCCATTTTGCCAGCTGCTGGAGGAGGCCACACATCTTAGTGTAATAAAGCCTCAGTTGTATTTAACTCTCTTCTTTGTGCAATTGATCGTGCATCAATTTATTACACTAAAGTTTTCAGAAGATGGACATCCACATCAGGCCGGATCGCCTGCAGGTGGATCCGCTATCAAGCAATGCCAAAAAGGACTTTGAACACTGGATAGCTTGTTTCAAAGCTTACATCAAGTCTGCGCCAGACCCAATTCCGGAAGCTCAGAAGATCCAGATCCTCTACACGCGGCTGAGCTCCAGCGTTTTTCCACCTATCCAGGACGTGTGACCTACGCTTTACGCCAGGCACGTCCTCTCAACTCGTAGTCAACTCCCTGGTGAGTCAATAGAAGATTTCTGGCGTGCACTAATTCCCCTGGTCAGAGACTGTGACTGTCAGGCCGTCAAGGTCACAGAACACGCAAATTTACTCATGCGGGACGATTTCGTTACGAGGATTGCATCAGATCACATCCGCCAGCGACTTTTAGAGGCTGCCACGCTCGACCTTGCGGCAACCAAAAAACTGCCGCTGTCGATGACGGTCGTCTTGCGCAATATCCAGGCCTACACCCCCGGCCACGTGGCCCTCCCCTCCTACGCATCGTAGACCTCGCAGACGGCCACCCTACCCACTCAGTCAACCCTACGCCTGTGCCATGTGCCAACTAGCCAACCCCGGTGGCCCCAGATGTTACTTCTGTGGGCAGCCAAAACACCCCCACCAACGCTGCCCGGCCCGAAGCGCCCTATGCAAGGCCTGCGGCAAAAAGGGGCACTTCGCTGTGGTGTGCCAGGCTCGCTCAGTTGCCGCTATCGCTCCGACCCCCCCCCCCCACCGCGTACGGACAGTGGGCGCCGACAGCTTCCCCCCCTCGGACCACATACGGCCAGTGGGCACCTCCATCTTCCCCTCCCCAGGCCACCTGCGGCCCATGGGCGCCGCCATCTTGTTCAACCCCCGCCACGTGCGGCCCATGGCCGCCGCCATCTTGTTCTCCTCAGGATCGTCAGGCACCGCCATCTTGTCTCCCCCACAGCACGTGGGCGCCACCATCGGTCCAGGACCCGTGCCCGCCGGACACCCCATTGTCTGACACCAGCGACGACCAGCCGCAGCTCGCCTCGGTCACGATCGACCAGTCTCGCCCGCACAATCTAACAAGCGTGAAGATCGATGGGCACAAGATCTCCCATCTGCTGGACTCCGAGAGCACCGAGAGCTTCATAAATCCTGATACGGAAGTCCACCTCCGGAGTGTCGCTCCTGACTTGGCTCGCAGCTCCAGGACCCGTACTCCACCGTAAGCACGTACGACTCCATAAGGCAAACCTGTTGGTGGAAGGGGTGCAGTTACTCCACGCCAACCGCCAGTATGCCTACGTAGCGTACCCCGTTGGCCACCAAGAAATGTCTCTCAGGGACCTGGCACCAGCAGGTTCCACACACACAAACACCCCCCATCCCAGCGCCACCTCCCCTCCCCTGGCACACCCAATAGCTACGCCCCCAGGACCATCCGTCCTCCCCCTGCCCACGCCCGAGAATGAAGAGTATCTCGGCACGCTCCTGGAGTCACCAAGGACTCGACCGACACCAGAATCGCCGCCAGCACTGCGTCGCTCCCAACGTCAGATCAAGGCTCCGGACCGGCTAAACCTGTAATTGGTTCTGGACTCAAAAAATTTTTCTCTGTATATTAAACCTGTGCTGTATATAGGTCTCCACCACCCTCCCACTGGATTCAATTTTAACAGGGGGTGAATGTGGTAGTAACCACAGCTGTATATATTAGGGTATGTATGATAAGGCCTTGTACTACAGGTACCGGGGTAGTCCCTGCCTGCTGGCTCCGCCCAGTAGGCAGAGTATAAATATGTGTGCTCCCCGTACAGCAGCCATTTCGCCAGCTACTGTAGGAGGCCACACATCTTAGTGTAATAAAGCCTTAGTTGTATTCAACTCTCGTCTTTGTGCAATTGATCGCGCATCATGCATTCTGTATACATGTTTAGAACCTGTAGCAATCAGGGACTGGTTACTCCCTGCATGTCCAGCTCTGTGAGTGGTCTAGCGTGATGTCGCCCTTCATGGACAGAGTGCGCAATTCTCCCATCGGGAGACTAAGTCCCGCGCTAGAGTGATTTCACTCCGGCGTCAGAGGCCGCTCCCAGCCCCTTATTCTCCTGCCCCCGGGGGGCTAGGAGCAGCGTCGCTTCATTTACGCGCACCAGGCCTTGGCGCCTCATAAAAGCGGTGCCGTGTAAATGACGTGGCCGGCGCCGCGTAAATGACATCACCCGCGCATGCGCGGTTGCCGTCCTCCCCGCGGCCGCCCCGCAAGAAGATGTTGAATGGAACTTGTGGGGCGGCGGAGGGAAGGAGGCCCTTCTTCAGAGAGGCCGGCCCACCGATCGGTGGGCACCCATCGCGGGCCAGACCCCTTTGGAGGCCCCCCGCGGTGCAAGAACCTCCCCCCCCCCCCAAACAGGCTGCGCCCCCAGCGTTCTTGCGCTGTTCCCACTGGCAGCGACCAGGTGTGGACGGCGCCGGCGGAAACCTGTGGTGCTGGGCAGGCCGCTCGGCCCATCCGGGCCGGAGTATCACCGCTTGCCCGTTACAAACGGCGAGCGGCGGTTCTCCCAGCTGCCAGCCGTGAATCTCGCCGCGCCGGTTTGTGGGGGGGGGGGGGGGGTGTGAATCGGGTGCCGGGGCGGCGTGGCGGGACTCGCTCGGCGCCCCGGCAATTCTCCCACCCGGCGTGGGGCGGGAGAATTCCACCCAGAGTCCCTGTGAACCCTTTCGAAATTCCCTTTTTTAAGTGGCACAAAACTCCCAGAGGCCTAACATTCCACATCTGCTAAACATTAGCCAGGTGTATCCTTCACAATTTCTTCACTTTCCTGACCATAATGGTAATCATGAAAGCAGACATACTTACAAGCTCACCTTGAGATTTTACCCGCCAGTGTTTTGATAATCATAGGTATTTGTATCATTGGAATGTTTGCAATAAGAACAGACCCCATATCTGACTTCCCATTACAGGTTTTTGGTCAATTATTACTCATATCCTGTCTGAAGAATGAAATGTGGGTCTCACCCCCACAACCCGAAGATGTGTAGGATAGGTGAATTGGCCACATTAAATTGGAAAAAAAATTGGGTACTCTAAATTCCTAAATCAAAAGAATGAAGCACACAAATTCCAATTTTCACTCCAATTTTCACTCCCGCAAAGATCAAGCTCGCAAATTCAACGTTATCAATTCGACTTAACAGACAGAATCTTACCATATATTTTCAAAATGTCAGGTTCTGACTGAAAACCGACGTGTAGCTCTCTAACTGCACAGACCAGTTTTCACTCCAGGTCTTAAGTCTCTCTAAGTAAAATAAATGAGTGGGTGTGGTTTATGGCAGCACTCTGTAGGGCGTGCCTGATAGAGCTGCAAGGCGGGTTGCACTAACTCAGTTCACTTCAACCATCTTCACAGAGATCGGGGAGACATCTTTAAAGAGTGCCCCAAACAACACCGAAGTGGAACTGCCCCCTCCCTCTCCTATCACCCCACCCCACCACCACAAAGTTGTTGGTGGGCTCCCCCTCCCCCTATCACGGAGGTATTGAGTGCTTGCCCCCCCCTCCCCGGATGCCACGGTGGAAGTATTGCTACAGTTCCCCCCCTCACAGTCCCCCCCACCAGGTCTGCAAGCTCCCACCTCAGTGCCCGCACTCCCTCCCCACCACACAAAACTGGAACCTCCCCAATGGGGTGTCTCCTATGAGGGCCTACCCCTGGAACTGCACCTTGGCACAGATTGACACTGCCAGTTTGGCACTGTCAACTTGTCAGTGCCAACCTGTGCCAGAAGGAAGTGCCAGGGGCAGTGTCAGGCACTGGCCGAGCATGTTCCACTCCCCTCGGGGGTTATGTTTACCTTTGCGCCCTCCCCCGGGGAGTCCCTTGAATGACTATTGCCTTTCAAAACCTGTTGTAAAGCTCGCCGATGTGACATCAGGCCGGGATTCTCCAATCCCGTGGCCAAGTTTTGATGCCAGCGTGAAAAGTGGCGGCAACCACTCCGGCATCAACGATCCCCGATAATGAGGAATGCTCCCCTTCCTAGGGGACTAGGTCAGCGTCTGAGTGATCCCCGCAGCTCCAACCAGCGCAGATCGGCCGGTGCGAGTTTGCAAATGTGCGCTATGGCAGGCGTGATTCCGCACATGCGTGGAACGGCCGGTGTGATTCCATGCATGCGCGTGGGTTCCCGTCTCTGCGCCAGCCTCGGGCAATATGCCGGAGCCCTACAGGGGCCAGGCACGGAGGAACATAGGCCCCTGCTGTAATAATATACATCTATGTATATAATGGAGTGCAGACAGGCAGTGATTGACACACAGGATGACCAGTGAGCACACAAAACACAGCAGCCAATCACCAGACAGGACATGACCACTATAAAGCCAGAGGGCATAAGTTTTCCCGCTCTCTCGGGATCCAGCCTCTGAGACAGTCAGAGATCGTGAGCAGCAACTAGAACAAACACCATGTGGTAGTAAGATAGTCTGGTCAGGTTAGCCTCAGGTCTCCAGTCAAGTCAGCATAGTGTCAACCCACAGTTAAGCATGTATTATAGTTAGTTGTTCAATAAAACCGTGTTGCATCTTTTCAAGTGTTGGAAGCCTGTCTCTCTCTCTACTGCACCAAACGCAGTCCACGTAGACCGAGCTTACCCAACACATCATGGTACCAGTGAGTAATGCTGAAGTTTGACGGACCTACCTTGAGATAATCTGCCTTTGACCAGCGATCAGCCATCCGGTAACATGGACAGCGTCCGCCCTCCTCCGCAGCTCCGCATCGCCGGCAACCTCGGTGCAAACTGGAAGATTTTCAAGCAGAAGTTCCAGCTCTATCTTGAAGCCACTGACCTCGAGGCCGCATCGGATGCTAGGAAGATCGCACTCTTCCTTTCTACAGCCGGGTCCACGCTATCCACATCTACAACTCCCTCACATTTGCTGAAGGCGAAGACAAGACAAAGTTTAAAACAGTCCTGCTGAAGTTCGACAGCCACTGCGACATTGAGGTGAATGAGAGCTTTGAACGGTACGTTTTCCAGCAGAGGCTTCAGGGTAAGGATGAACCTTTTCAGTCCTTTTTAACCCATCTCCGCATCCTCACGCAGTCATGTAACTATGACTTGACAACTGATTCCATGATCCTGGATCAGATCGTTTCCGGGGTCCACTCCGATTCCCTTCGCCAGCAGCTCCTAAAAGTTAAGCAGCTCACCCTTACCATCGCCATCGAAACCTGCATTCTCCACGAGCACGCTAACAACCGGTACTCCCACATCAGGGCGACAGAAACGGCAAGGCAAAACCCCCACGAAGTAGAACGGGTGCAGGCCATCAAACAAATGCAGAGCCTGAGTCTGGATGAGAGTGGCCATTTCGCACGCTTTTCCCGTGCTCCAGCGCATGTGCCCCACGACCGAGGGGACGGCGAGACCGATGACCAGCCCGCGCAAGTGCGCACGTCGTTCGACCGCACTGCGCATGCGCAGTGACGCACGGAGCGTCCTGACGTCGGCGTCATGATGTGTTCCAATTGTGGCTCCGCCCATTTAAAGCGGCAATGTCTGGCAAAATGTCGACACTGTCTCCAGTGTGGCAAGCTTGGCCACTATGCAGCTCTTTGCAGATCTGCTCCACTGCCCAGCACACAGCGATCCCAGCCACAGTGCAGGAGCGTCTGATCAGTACAGCAGCCTGTGACAGACTCCAATCCCGACAGTCTACCAGATCCCGACGCTGAGGGCCTCAAATCCCCATTCCGGGTGGGCATCATCACTAAGCACGCGCTACCTTTCTCAATGATGGTGAAACAACTCCCAATCCTGAGCATTGATCCGGATGATGAGTGGTGTGCCACACTTACGGTTAACAAGGCCCGCCTACGTTTCAAGCTGGACACCGGCGCTTCAGCAAACCTTATTTCAACATCTGACCTCGACACCATCCGCGTCAAACCAAGCATTCTTCCACCAGCCTGCCAGCTCCTCGACTACAATGGCAATGCCATTGCTGCCAGTGGCTCATGCCAGCTTGCGGTGTCCAACAGGTCATTAAAAGCAACGCTGCAATTTGAAATCGTAGGAACTAACAGAACTCCCCTGCTCGATGCTCGGGCCTGCAAACTCCTGAACCTAGTGCAGTGGGTTCACACCATGTCATCCGCACAGGCAACAGCCTCGCCAGATGATAACTTCCAGGCTCAACTCGATGACATCATAGCCCAATACCATAGCGAAGGTATGGGCACACTCCCATACCAATACACAATCCTATTGAAGCCAAATGCCACACCTGGGGTTCACTCACTGCGTCGGGTGCCGGCACTCCTCAAGGACTGCCTCAAGCAGCAGCTGCAAGACCTCCAGGACCAGGGCGTCATTTCAAAGGTCACAGAACTCACGGACTGGTTTGGCGCCATCTCGTAAAAAAAACGACGGACTTCCCGCTCATGAGCAAGAGTGGCGTGAGCTGAGGGCAAAACTCACCAAGGCCCCGGTGCTGGCTTTTTTCGACCCCGCCAAGGAAACGAAAATATCCACCAACGTGAGCCAGGATGGCATTGGGGCAGTGCTCCTCCAAAGGGATGACTCCTCCTCCTGGCCCCCTGTTGCATATTCCTCGAGAGCCATGATGCCCACTGAGCAACGATATGCTCAGATTGAAAAAGAATGCCTGGGCCTCCTTACAGGGATCGACAAGTTCCATGATTATGTGTATGGCCTCCCCAAAGTCAGGGTCGAGATGGACCACAGGCCATTGGTTCACATCATCCAAACAGACCTCAATGACATGACGCCACGGCTACAACGCATCCTCCTCAAGCTCCGCCGCTACAATTCCGACCTGGCGTACACCCCGGGCAAAGAGCTCATTGTTGCCGATGCACTCTCCAGATCCATCACCACACCGTGTGAGCAGAGTGACTTTATCTGTCAGATAGAGGCACAGGTGCAATTCTGTGCCTCCAACTTTCCGGCCACTGATGAGAGGGTCGTTCAAATTCGTGAGGAGATGGCCAGGGATCCTCTGCTCCAGTGGGTCATGCGGCACCTCACGGATGGTTGGCAAAAGGGGCAGTGTCCCCAGTTTTATAATGTCAAAGACGACCTAATGATGGTAGACGGCATCCTTATGAAGCTTGACAGAATTGTGATCCCAAAGAGCATGCGAGATTTGGTCCTCGGCCAAATCCACGAGGGTCACCTGGGGGTCGAAAAGTGTCGCCGTCGAGCCCGAGAGGCAGTATACTGGCCAGACAGAGCCAAGATGTCGCCAACATGGTCCTCAATTGCCCGACGTGCCAAAGATTCCAGCCTGCTCAGTCTAAAGAGACTCTACAGCCGCATGAAATGGTGACCTCCCCATGGTCCAAAGTTGGTGTTGACCTGTTCCATGCCAAGGGGCGTGACTATGTCCTCCTGGTGGTCTACTTTTCCAACTACCCCGAAGTGGTCAAACTGGCTGACTTCACGTCAGCGACGGTAATCAAGGCATGCAAGGAAACTTTTGCCCGACATGGGATCCCACTCACGGTGATGAGTGACAACTGCCCCTGCTTCTTCAGCCAGGAGTGGTCAAATTTTGCCCGGCTGTACAACTTGCGGCATGTCATCCGCAGGCCAGGCCACTGTGGAAAGGCCCCCCCGGGGTCGGATCCCCATGCCCCCCTCTCCAGGACAACCCTGCAGACACACCTTCCCGGTCCCGCCGTGTGGGACCTGAGTGACCCACACCGGCGGGACTCAGCCGAACCCGTTGGGCACTTGGCCTGTCGAGATGCGGAGAATCGCCGGGGAGGGGGCGCTTTCAAAATTTCTTCAAAATTACTTGCACCACTATTCTATGAAGTTTCTGTGAGATCTACCTCATTCTTCTAAACACCAGCGAATATAATCCTAACCAACTGAATCTCTCCTCATATGTCAGACCCGCCATCCCAGGATTCAATCTGGTAAACCTTCGCTGCAGTCCCTCTGTAGCAAGGACTTCCTTCCTCAAATAAGGAGACCAAAACTGCACACAGTATTCTAGGTGTGGTGTCACCAAGACCCTGTATAATTTCAGGAAGACAGCCATGCCACTTTACTCGAATTTTCTCGTTATCCTGGAAATGCCAGGGTTCCCAGGTGGCCATGCCAGGGTACCCTCTGCCCAGAGCCCGACCAACCAGGGACCTCCAATAGCCCGGGAGGTCCCCCCTCCTCCAGGTGCCAGTAAGCCCTGTTAACATGGCAAGGTCTCCCAGGAGCAGGCGTCCGTTCCCAGGCTTTGGGGGAATCTGGCGCCGACATATTTAAATGAGCCTAACTGCCCACTTAAATATGTAAATCTGGATCATGTCCAGTGAGGGCGAGATCCAGATTGCGAGGCCTCACGAGGTCAGGCATTTCGAGCATCACAAATCTCACAAGAGCCCTCTCATGAGATTTAACAGCCTTGTTGAGTCACGGAGTCGGACGTGACGAGGCCATCCGATCACACCCATTGTGAATATTTGGGGCCCTAGCACTGACCCCTGCAGTACCCCACTAGTCACTGTCTGCCACTTGGAAAAAGATCCTTTTATTGCTACTCTTTGTTTTCTATCCATTTCAATACACTACTCCCATCCCCATGCACTTTACATGCTAAACTCTTACGTGGGACCTTGTCAAAAGCCTTCTGAGAATCCGAATAAACCACATCCACTGGCTTCCCCGCAT
Organism: Scyliorhinus canicula; assembly: GCF_902713615.1. NCBI lineage: Eukaryota > Metazoa > Chordata > Chondrichthyes > Carcharhiniformes > Scyliorhinidae > Scyliorhinus > Scyliorhinus canicula. The sequence goes on along the minus strand of NC_052159.1, from coordinate 96,166,136 downwards.
CAACTCTACTGGTTATATCATCGAAGAATTTCAGTAGATTTGTCAAGCATGACTTCCATTTTGCAAATCCATGCTGACTCTGTCCAATCCTGCCATTGTTTTCCAAGTGCTCTGCTATTAAATCTTTTACAATTGACGCTAGCATTTTCCCCATTACTGACCAATGTAAGGCTGACTGGTCTATAATTCCCTGTTTTCTCTCTACCTCCTTTTATAAATAGTGGAGTTACATTAGCTACCCTACAATCTGTAAGTATTGTTCCAGAGTCTATAGAATCTTGGAAGATGATCACCAATGCTTTCACTATTTCTAGGGCCACTTCCTTAAGTAGTTTGGGATATAAATTATCAGGCCCTGGGGCTACATTGGCCTTCAATCCCATCAATTTCTTCAACACCATTTCCCTCCTAATACTAATTTCCTTCAGTTCCTCCCTCTCACTAAACCCTGTATTTGAAGTCATAGCATCATACAGAACAGAAGAGGTCCTTCAGCCCATTCTGCACTGACAAAACACCATTAAATCCACAGCAATCCCATTTTCCAGCACCTGGCCCACAGCAATCCCATTTTCCAGCACCTGGCCCACAGCAATCCCATTTTCCAGCACCTGGCCCACAGCAATCCCATTTTCCAGCACCTGGCCCACAGCAATCCCATTTTCCAGCACCTGGCCCACAGTAAATCCCATTTTCCAGCACCTGGCCCACAGTAAATCCCATTTTCCAGCACCTGGCCCACAGTAAATCCCATTTTCCAGCACCTGGCCCACAGCAATCCCATTTTCCAGCACCTGGCCCACAGCAATCCCATTTTCCAGCACCTGGCCCACAGTAAATCCCATTTTCCAGCACCTGGCCCACAGTAAATCCCATTTTCCAGCACCTGGCCCACAGCAATCCCATTTTCCAGCACCTGGCCCACAGCAATCCCATTTTCCAGCACCTGGCCCACAGCAATCCCATTTTCCAGCACCTGGCCCACAGCAATCCCATTTTCCAGCACCTGGCCCACAGCAATCCCATTTTCCAGCACCTGGCCCACAGCAATCCCATTTTCCAGCACCTGGCCCACAGCAATCCCATTTTCCAGCACCTGGCCCACAGTAAATCCCATTTTCCAGCACCTGGCCCACAGCAATCCCATTTTCCAGCACCTGGCCCACAGTAAATCCCATTTTCCAGCACCTGGCCCACAGTAAATCCCATTTTCCAGCACCTGGCCCACAGCAATCCCATTTTCCAGCACCTGGCCCACAGTAAATCCCATTTTCCAGCACCTGGCCCACAGTAAATCCCATTTTCCAGCACCTGGCCCACAGCCTTGAATGTTATGACATTTCAAGTGCTCATCCAAGCACCTTTTTGGTAGGTTATTTGTGTTCTCCTTTGTGAAGACAGAATCAAAGTATGTGTTTAGTTGGTCAGTCATGTCTTTGTTCCCCATTTCAAATTCCCCTGTTTCTGACTGTAAGTGATCTACATTTGTCTTCGCCAATCTTTTTTCTTCGCATACCTATAAAAACTTTTACAGTCAATTTTTATGTTCACCACAAGCTTACTCTCGCACTCTATTTTCCACTTCTTAATCAATCCATTTGTCCTCCTTTGCTGAATTCTAAACTGCTCCCAATCCACGGGTCTGTAGTTTTTTTCTAGCCAATTTGTATGCTTCTTCCTTGGATCTAATACTATCTTTAATTTCCCTTTTAAGCCATGGTTTGGCCTCCTTTCAGGTTTTATTTGTGCACCAGATAGAAATGAACAATTGTTGCAGTTCATCCATGCACTCTTTGAATGTTTGCCGTAGCCTATCCATCATCATTCTTTTAAATAATGTTCCCCAATCCATCATTGTCAATTTGTGCCTCATACCATTGTAGTTCCCTTTATTTAGATTCAGGGCCCTAGTCTCAGAACCAACTCTGTCACTCTCCACGTTGATGAAGAATTCTACCATATTATGGTCACTCATACCCACGGGGGAATTGGCACGACTAGATTGCCAATTATTCCTTTCGCATTACAAATACCAAGTCCAGATCGCCTATTCTCTATTTGGCTCCTCAACATCTTGGTTCGGAAAACCATCCTGTACAATTCCAGGTATTCCTCCTCTATGGTATTGTTACTAATTTGATTTGCCCAATCCAAATGCAGATTAAAGTTACCCATAATTTCTTGCATGCATCTCTAATTTCCTGTTTAATGCCATTCCCAACACCACCACTGCAGTTATGGGGTCTATGTATAACTCCCACTAATGTTTTTTGATACTGGGTGTTTCTCAGCTCTACCATACAGATTCCACATCCTTCCTCACTATTGTGTTAATTTCCTCTTTAACCAGCAATGCAACTCCGCCACCTTTTCCTATTTGTCTGCTCGGACAAGTTGGCACACAAATATTGTTTACGAATTCAGCATTTACACTGTCACCCAGGCATCCTCGTGAAGTACTGCACAGACACAACTTTCTTCCCTCTTCTGTGTTTCTTAATCCCAGGGCGTTGATACCATCCATTTTCAGCATGCACCACCTTTTCCTGTAGATCTGTGTCTGCCACAGGCAGCACAGAAAGAGGAATATGATGACAGCGGTAAAGAGAGCGATGAGAACAATCCACTCTGCTGTTGTAGATACTTGCTACTGCCGTCTCTAAGGAGATGCAGAAGCAGATTCTCTGCCTCAAGACTCACTGTGAAATGGGGGAGACAGTGGTCCAGGATATTGTTCTGGTGACATGTGTTAAAATCCCACCATGGCAGCTTGTGCAATTTAAATTCAATTAATAAATCTGGAATTAAAAGGCTAGTCTCAGTAATAATGACAATTAAACCATTGTCGATCTTCAACCAGAGAAAATCTAATAATCGCTGGCATTATCATTGCTAAATCCCCCACTATCAGCATTCTGGGTGTTACCATTGGTCAGAAACTGAACTGAACCAGCCATATAAGTATTGTGGTTACAAGCACAGGTCAGAACCTGTGATGGAATACTCTCCACTTGCCTGGAGGAGTGCAGCTCCATCAACACTCAAGAAGCTCAACACCATCCAGCTCATCCTGATTTGGAAATATATCGCCGTTCCTTCACTGTCGCTGGGCCAAAACCCTGGAACTCCCTTCCTAACAGCCCTGTAGGTGTACCTACACCACAAGAATCGCAGCAGTTCAAGATAGTGGCTCACGCCATCTTTTCAAGGGCTCAAGGGACTGGTTTAGCTCACAGGGGATGGTTTAGCTCACTGAGCTAAATCGCTGGCTTTTAAAGCAGACCAAGCAGGCCAGCAGCACGGTTCGATTCCCGTACCAGCCTTCCCGGACAGGCGCCGGAATGTGGCGACTAGGGGCTTTTCACAGTAACTTTATTGAAGCCTACTCGTGACCATAAGCCATTTTCATTTCATTTCGTTTTCATTTTCATTTCATTTCAAGTAGGGATGGGTAATAAAAATGCTGCCCTAGCCAGTGACACCCAAGTCCCATGAAAGAATAAAATAAAAATGTGAGAGGCAACAGTAAGTCACAAAGAAACAAGCTGACAAAAGAGAAAGTTAATGGGCCTTCTATAGACCATGAGTAGCCAACCATCTCCCAGGACCCAAGCCCTCAGCTGGCATTGAGAAGAAGCACAAGATTAGGCGGCCATTGTGGATACAATACCAAAAGGCTCTGATGACGGGTAAAGAGTGTAGGTGGTGATGAGAATCTGCAAGTGGTCAGGACCAGTGAGAAGCAGTTGAAGTAAATGCAGGTGTCTGTGCGTAGAATCGCAAAAGAAGAACTGCTTTTAAATAATTTCCGATCTGTAGAAACCTGAATTTGAAAATCTCCAGCCACTTCTATTTTAGGAACTCTTCACTTCTGCCTTGAGCAGCTGACTCTGACAGCTGCTGCTCCTCACTGAACTGTGTCTAACTTACCCCAGGCAGAGCAGTAGTCCAGCTTCAGGAAACTCGGAGGTGTTACACCACTGGCTGTCACTTCGGCATACTTAAATGAGGCCAATGGTGATTCTGTGGGCGGAATACAGGCAAGCTGCAGAAATGTGAGGAAACTCAAGCAAAGTAGAAGCAACTTCCACCCAACCTTCCTCTTACACCATTCCTGCTCAATAAATGCACTAGAAACGGGGGAAATTTACCCCCAAATCTTCCCACTATGTGGCACTGTGCTATTGATCCAACAAGCAACATGATAGTTTGGAAGTACAGAATGGTTCAAGCTTTTATCCAATTAGTTTAAATTGAATGCAATTTAATTCAGCGAATGTGTCAATCATGGATAATTAAGTGGTTTACTGCTTTGCTTGTTCAATAAACGCCGTCGAGTGGTAGGATGTGGCTTCATGTTCGTTATCCTCCCAGTTGCAAGTTGCAGATTCTGTTGTGCCATCTGGCAAGGTAGAAAATAGAAGCGAGGTACTTCTGCACAGTGAGAAAGGAGGGGAAGATTAATGTAGGAAAGCACTGCGAGCCATTCTTGCACACCTCCTAGTGTCAAGGAAGAAGGGAAAGAAAGGAGATAAAATACACCGTAAGATAAAGTAACATTTGTAATAACAACGTGCTGATAGATTGCCTGCAACTGTCTGAGTTTAATGTGTGAGACCTAACAAATAAAATCACTAAGGCAAAGATTTTCCACATTACAATTCAATTATTTAAAATTTACCAAAATTGGCCCATGATAAACAAAATATAATTTATCATTATCTTGATTTTTATAAGGTATGAAAGATGAAAGAATTAATAAGAGAATTAAAGTACTAACGAATCAATTGTTTGCTGCTTTGGCTTGACTTTCAATGCGACTTAAAAGCACTATTTCATTGATTGTTTTCCTCCAGATGGTGTGTTTTCAGCCTGGATGGTGGTATCATGGAATGGCTGGAGATTTCCTGCTGAGATACAAAACCACAAGTGCAGGCACCCTTGTCTGTTGTGGAATCAGTCACCGATGAGGATCAGGGTGCCACCTCTCGTGGGGCGTCACCATCATTTTCAAACCCCTTGACACTTCTGATTGTGGGTCCACCGGCAGCTCCATGAGAAGGACAACCACAGTGTGTGTCTCAGCTGTAAGCAGCCACACATGAGCAGACTTTCTCCACTTTATCTGATGCCACAAGAGGAGCACCGCATAGAAATGGTCGACAGCAGAGGCCAGAGTACCGAGTGGTCAATTGGAGATTGTTTTGCTTGTAAATGCGAATTTGGGAAATGTTGAGCATTTGTGAGCTTTGTCATGCATACATGCAGTCACTCACCTTGGGCCTCCCATGGGAGGTCATTATACCACAGTAGCACTGCTGACTGTGCTTGGGTCAAGACTCCAAGAGTTGGCCTTCCTGGCCACCTTCTCCCTTTGCTTTCTAATGGTGGCCCTTTAGGGTCTGCCCCTCCATATGCCCATGGTGCCCACTTGCACCACCAATGGATCCAGCATTGCATCCACCAGTCTAGATTCTGTACAGCACTCTTTTTATCCAGCTTCCCAGTGTTGAGAAGAAGATAAGAGTTCTGTCGGTGTAGACAGGTGCACCTAAATAAATTCAAATTGTGATCGCCTTTGACGCAGAAGCAGCAACAGTCAGGAAAATTTGTAATTACTGTAAAATGTTTGGGGAATCACTTTTGAAAAATGTTTGAAAAGGACCTTTAAGAGTTTGTAAAGGGATCAATTATAATTTTTGGATAATAAGAAGTACTGGTGCATGTGACTTGGTGACCCTTGACCTGGAAACAGTACTGACAGGCAGAAAGTTAAAATATGGAGGCTGTGTGTTAGTCGCAAGAACAGGGACCAAGAGAATACAGGTGTTGAGAAGGTTTCAGGAAGAGGTGTGCCATTGTGTAAAAGATTGTATGGGTGGAACACTGTTTATGCAGACGGTGTTGCCCCTGAAGAATTGGCTAAATTATTGAAGGAAAGGGATTTGGATTTTGCTTGGAAGATGTTTGTGGCTGAAACGGGTACCATGCAAGCAGAGTGAAGTAACCTGCTATATTGTTGAGATAATCTTTGTTATATCTGCTATTCCACAAGTAATTTATTGTTTGTACTGACTTGTACTATCCAAGGATATACAACCTATCGAAAAGACAGGGAGGTGGGCCGAGGGGGTGGGGTTGCCTTGTTAGTTAAGAACAAAATTAAATCTATGGCACTAAACGACATAGGGTCGGATGATGTGGAGTCTGTGTGGGTAGAATTGAGGAACCACAAAGGCAAAAAAACCATAATGGGAGTTATGTACAGACCGCCTAACAGTGGTCAGGACCAGGGGCGCAACATGTACCGGGAAATAGAAAAGGCATGTCAGAAAGGCAAGGTCACAGTGATCATGGGGGACTTCAATATGCAGGTGGATTGGGTAAATAATGTAGCCAGTGGATCCAAAGAAAAGGAATTCATGGAATGCTTACAAGATGGCTTTTTGGAACAGCTTGTCATGGAGCCCACAAGGGAGCAGGCTATTCTGGACCTAGTGCTATGTAATGAACCAGACTTTATTAAAGATCTTAAAGTAAGGGAACACTTAGGAAGCAGCGATCATAATATGGTTGAGTTCAGTCTGCAGTTTGAAAGAGAGAAGGCAAAATCGGATGTAATGGTGTTACAGTTAAATAAAGGTAATTACGAGGGCATGAGAGAGGAACTGGTGAAAATCAACTGGAAGCAGACCCTAGCAGGGAAGACAGTAGAGCAAAAATGGCAGGAGTTTGTATGCATAATTGAGGACACTGTACAGAGGTTCATCCCCAAGGAAAGAAAGATTATCCAGGGAGGGATTAGACAGCCATGGCTGACAAAGGAGGTCAGGAAATGTATCAAAGAAAAAGAGAGATCCTATAAAGTGGCCAAAAGCACCGGGAAATCAGAAGATTGGGAAGGCTACAAAAACAAACAGAGGTTAACAAAGAGACAAATAAGGAAGGAGAGGATCAAATATGAAGGCAGGCTAGCCAGTAATATAAGAAATGATAGTAAAAGTTTCTTTCAATACATAAGAAACAAACGTCAGGCCAAAGTAGACATTGGGCCAATTCAAACTGATTCTGGAAGGCTAGTGATGGGAGATGAGGAAATGGCTGGAGAACTTAATAAGTACTTTGCGTCTGTCTTCACAGTGGAAGACGTTAGTAATATCCCAAAAATTATAAAGGGTCAGGGGGCTGAGTTGAGTATGGTTGCCATTACAAAAGAGATGGTGCTAAAAAAGCTAAAAGGTCTTAAAATTGACAAATCTCCTGGCCCCGATGGGCTACATCCTAGAGTTCTGAGGGAGGTGGCTGAAGAAATAGCGGAAGCGTTGGTTGAGATCTTTCAAAAATCACTGGAGTCAGGGAAAGTCCCGGACGATTGGAAGATCGCTGTTGTAACCCCCTTGTTCAAGAAAGGATCAAGACAAAAGATGGAAAATTATAGGCCAATTAGCCTAACCTCGGTTGTTGGTAAAATTCTAGAATCGATCGTTAAGGATGAGATTTCTAATTTCTTGGAAGAGCAGGGTCGGATTAGAACAAGTCAACATGGATTTAGTAAGGGGAGGTCGTGCCTCACGAACCTGTTAGAATTCTTTGAGGAGGTGACAAGTAGGTTAGACCAGGGAAACCCAGTGGATGTGGTCTATCTGGATTTCCAAAAGGCCTTTGATAAGGTGCCACACAGGAGGCTGCTGAGTAAGGTGAGGGCCCATGGTGTTCGAGGTGAGCTACTGGCATGGGTTGAGGATTGGCTGTCTGACAGAAGGCAGAGAGTTGGGATAAAAGGTTCTTTTTCGGAATGGCAGCCGGTGACCAGCGGTGTCCCACAGGGTTCAGTGTTGGGGCCGCAGCTGTTCACCATATATATTAATGATCTGGATGAAGGGACTGGGGGCATTCTAGCGAAGTTTGCTGATGATACGAAGTTAGGTGGTCAGGCAGGTAGTGCTGAGGAAGTGGGGAGGCTGCAGAAGGATCTAGACAGTTTGGGAGAGTGGTGCAGGAAATGGCTGATGCATTTCAACGTGAGAAAATGTGAGGTCTTGCACTTTGGAAAAAAGAATCCAAGCATAGACTACTTTCTAAACGGTGAGAAAATTCATAATGCCAAAGTACAAAGGGATCTGGGAGTGCTAGTCGAGGATTCCCTAAAGGTAAACATGCAGGTTGAATCCGTGATTAAGAAAGCGAATGCTATGTTGTCATTTATCTCAAGAGGGTTGGAATATAAAAGCAGCGATGTGCTACTGAGCCTTTATAAGGCTCTGGTTAGGCCCCATTTGGAGTACTGTGTCCAGTTTTGGGCCCCACATCTCAGGAAGGACATACTGGCACTGGAGCGTGTCCAGCGGAGATTCACACGGATGATCCCTGGAATGGCGGGTCTAGCATATGAGGAACGGCTGGCGTTCCTGGGATTGTATTCATTGGAGTTCAGAAGGTTAAGGGGAGATCTAATAGAAACTTACAAGATAATACATGGCTTAGAAAGGATGGACGCAAAGAAACTGTTTCCGTTAGGCGAGGAGTCGAGGACCCGTGGGCACAGCCTTAGAATTAGAGGGGGTAAATTCAAAACAGAAATGCGGAGACATTTCTTCAGCCAGAGAGTGGTGGGCCTGTGGAATTCATTGCCGCAGAGTGCAGTGGAGGCCGGGACGCTAAATGGCTTCAAGGCAGAGATAGATAAATTCTTGATGTCGCGAGGAATTAAGGGCTATGGGGAGAATGCTGGGAGGTGGAGTTGAAATGCCCATCAGCCATGATTGAATGGCGGAGTGGACTCGATGGGCCGAATGGCCTTACTTCCACTCCTATGTCTTATGGTCTTATGGTCTGTTGATTCATGTTTAATTTGTGTTGATTTTGAATGATAAAGTAAAGGTACAAAGCATTTTGCAAGCAATGAAGTACATCTGAAGTGTCCAATTCCCCATCTGTGCTGATGAGGCTGACCGGAGGACCCAGTCCCACATTCCGCACTCCAGTTATTCACTGAATCGTTGTAACACCTCTGTTGTTGTTTGTTTGTAGTTTGCTGTACTACTATTGGGAGAGAACTGCTGCACAACTTTCCACAACGGCTCCTGTTTACACTTCCAGTGACACAATACCTTGTCAGCCGTCAGGCTGAATTACTAAACTTGTCAACAAAAAAATTGTCTCTCTGGAAAATGGTAAATTAGGAGGTTATATTCCTCTTAAGTGCTGCTGATGTCAAGAGGGCCATGTGTTTTCCATTAACTGCAGTTTTATAATATAAAAGCTCCCTTAGGATTGAGTGTCGATGACATCATGTGCTTGAATGAGTTTGCCTGATACTCCAAGTGGCTTCCATTATATAAATGGCTCCAGGCAGGTAAGAAATGTTTGTATTGTGATAAACTAGACTTCACAACTGCATGGGACAAGCTCAATGGACCAGTAGATTTTCCCGACATCAGTTTTGTACATTTATATGTTCATAACGATTGAAATGACAAGCTTGCTGAAGCTTTGTATATTAAGACCGCATCATCCCTACGGACACAGTGCTAGTCTCACTAAAACATAAGAGAATAAGAAATCGGAGCTGGAGTAGGCCACTTGGTCCCTTAAGCCTGCTCTGCCATTCAGTATGACCATAGCTGATCTTCTATATTTGCGCAACCTTCCTGCTTTCGCCCCAAATCCTTTAATTCCCCAAGTGCTAAAAGTATCTATGGACTTCTGTTTTAAATATTCACAACAACTGTGCATTTACAGCTAGAAAATTCCAAATATTCACAACTCTGAGTGAAGACATTTCTCCCAATCTCAGTCTTAATTGACCAATTCCTTCTTCTGAGTTTCTGACCTCGTTTTCTCAATTGCCTAGCTAGGCAAAACATTTTCTCAGCAACTACTGTGTTAAAACCCCTTAAAAATTCCATCGGTCTGAATGACACTACCTCACATGCTTCTCAATGTTACAGAATACAGGCCTCACCTACTCAAACTCTTCTCACAGGGTAATCCCTTAATGACGGGAACAAATCCGGCGAACCTTTATTGTATTCCCTCTATGGGAAAATATGTCCTTTCTTGCATAAGGAAACAAAAATTGCACACTGCACCCCAGAAGTGACCTCACCAATGCCCTGCATAGTTGTAAGACTTTTTTACTTGCACACTAATTCCTTTGCAACAAAAGCGAAAAAACCATTTGCTTGTGGTGAATGTATAATATAAATTCACACTGTGTATCACTGTGTCCCTGTGGGCTCCAACTGTCCGCCGTTGCGCAGCTCTGCCCACAGGGGGAGATGAGGAGCATGTACAGGGCTCCACCCTTGGCTCCGCCCATGGCACCGCCCATGGCTTCACCCACAACCGGAAGTATAAAGTGCTGCGGTCTTGCGAGCCTGCCTTCCGTTCAGCTAGTCACAGGCAGGCTCAGTTGTAAGTCGATTAAAGCCACAGTTTACTTCTACTCGTGTCCTTGAGTGAATTGATGGTCGCATCAATTTAATCGACTTAAAAAAACTACCATGGAATCAGCCCTCAAACCTGATCGACTGGAACTTGATCCACAGGCCGCAGAAGCGAAGGAAATATTTCTGCATTGGCTTCGATGCTCCAAGGCCTACCTGGTTGCGTCGACTACCTCCGCTGTTACTGAAGAACTGAAACTCAGTCTTCTACACGCACGGGTGAGCCATCGTATTTCCACTCAATTTGATAGTACCGACTCGTACACCGAAGCCCTCGCAATACTCGACCGCCTGTACGTGCGGCCCGTAAATGAAGTTTACGCGCGGCACATCTTTACAACCCGCCACCAGCGCCCTGCAGAGTCGCTAGAAGATTACCTGCGTGACCTGAAAGCTCTAGCACGAGAATGTAGCTTCCAGGCTGTGACAGCCTCCCAGCACATGGAACTCACCGTCCGAGATGTGTATGTTGCAGGGGTCCGGTCCAATTATGTGCGCCAGCGTCTCCTCGGAAAAAGGGCCCAGAACCTGGAGGACACAATAACACTAGCGACCTCATTAGAGGTTATCTTTCAAAGCTTAAACTCGTTCCCAGCCGACCACGCGACCCCATCGTGGACCCCCGACCAGAGACAACCCCAGGCCTGCGCCGCACGGCCACCCGCCCACCACTGAGGGCTATCGTGCCACTTTTGCGGCCAGCCCCAACACCCCCGGCAGCACTGCCCGGCCCGCAATGCGACCTGCAGGGTGGAAAGGACACTTTGCAAAGGTATGCCTGGCTAAAACCAAAACCTCAAACTCGAATGCTACCCAGAACAATCGCCCCTCCAACTCACAGGCCCGCAGACCCCGCAATGTGGCAGCATGTCTGCCGACTCCGCCTCCGCACGACATGTGCGACTCATGTGCCCGCCATCTTGGCAATCCTCCCCCACGCGGCCGGCCATGTGTGATTCATGGGGGCTGCCATCTTGGGTGCCATCTTCCTCGCCGCCCTCCACGTGAGATCAACGGGGGAGGCCATCTTGGGCGCCATCTTCCTCACCGCCCGCCACATGCGATCAACGGAGGCCGCTATCGTGGCCATCACCGATATGCAAATCGACGACTACGGCCTCCGCGGACAGTCAACACGGGCCCGCTCCAGCACCGCTGATCACGCCACTGACTACCCGCAGCTTAGCGCAGTCACTTTGGACCAGTCGCGGTCAAAGCACCTCAGAAGCTCCATGATGTCAGTTCAAGTCAACGGACACAAGACACTGTGCCTCTTCGACTCCGGGAGCACCGAGAGCTTCGTTCACCCAAGCCTGGTAAGACGCTGCTCGCTCCCAATATTTCCAGCCCGGCAAACTATCTCACTCGCTTCGGGGTCGCACTCTGTCCAGATACAAGGGCGCACGATTGCAACACTAACGATACAGGGCGCCAACTACTCCAACTTCCAATTGTATGTACTCCCAGACCTCTGCACCCCTCTCCTACTCGGGCTCGATTTCCAGTGTAACCTCAGGAGCCTAACACTCAGCTTCAGCGGACACCTTCCCCCTCTCACTATATGCAGTTTAGCAACATAAAAATCGACCCCCCTCCACTCTTCGCTAACCTCACCGCTAACTGCAAACCAGTGGCTACTCGCAGCAGGAGGTATAGCCTGCAGGACAGGGTATTTATTAGAGCCGAAGTCCAGCGGCTCTTACGTAAGGGAGTCATAGAGGCCAGTAATAGCCCCTGGAGAGCTCAGGTGGTGGTCGGCAAGACCGGGGAAAAGTTCCGGATGGTGGTTGACTACAGCCAGACCATTAACCGGTTCATGCACCTTGATACGTACCCCCTCCCCCGGATTGCAGATATGGTCAATCAGATCGGCCAGTACCACATCTTCTCCACGGTGGATCTGAAGTCTGCATACCACCAGCTCCCAATCCGCCCAGAGGACCGTCACTACACGGCGTTCGAGGCAGACAGCCGCCTCTTCCATTTCCTCCGGGTCCCCTTTGGCGTCACGAATGGGGTCTCAGTGTTCCAACGAGCAATGGACCGAATGGTGGACCAGTACGGGCTGCGGGCCACATTTCGTACTTGGATAACGTCACCATCTGCGGCCACGACCAGCAGGACCACGACGCCAACCTCCACTGATTTCTCCAAACCGCCCAAAAACTCAACCTGACATACAAAAAGGAGAAATGCGTTTTCCGCACAACCAGACTAGCCATCCTCGGCTACGTCGTGGAAAACGGGGTCCTAGGGCCTGACCCTGACCGTATGCCCCCTCTTACAACTCCCTCTCCCTCACTGTTCCAGGAGCCTCAAGTGGTGCCTTGGATTTTTCTCCTACTACGCCCAGTGGGTCCCCCAGTATGCGGACAAAGCATGTCCACTATTTAAGGCCACACTCTTCCCACTGTCAGCCGAGGCAGGCCAGGCCTTCAACTGCATTAAGGAGGACATCGCCAAAGCCGCCATGCGGGCGGTGGATGAATCCGTTCCCTTTCAAGTGGAGAGCGACGCCTCAGAGGTCGCTCTCGCTGCCACTCTGAACCAGGCGGGTAGGCCAGTAGCGTTCTTCTCCCGAACCCTCTCCGCTTCAGAACTTTGACACTCCTCTGTCGAAAAGGAAGCCCAAGCCATTGTGGAAGCCATACGGCACTGGAGGCACTACCTCGCAGGTAGGAGGTTTACCCTCATCACCGACCAGACATCGGTTGCCTTTATGTTCGATAACTCGCAGCGGGGCAAAATTAAAAATGACAAAATCTTGAGGTGGAGGATCGAACTCTCCACCTATAATTATGATATTGTATACCGTCCGGGGAAGCTCAATGAGTCCCCAGATGCCCTGTCCCGCAGCACATGCGCCAGTGCACAAGACGACTGATTACAGGCTATCCACAATGACCTCTGTCACCCGGGGGTCACCCGGCTCGCCCACTACATCAAGGCCCGCAATCTGCCTTTCTCCACTGAGGAGGTTAAAGCTGTCACCAGGAATTGCCCGATCTGCACGGAGTGTAAACCGCACTTCTATAGACCAGACAAGGCCCACCTGGTAAAGGCATCCCGGCCCTTTGAACGACTGAGTATCGATTTCAAAGGGCCCCTTCCCTCGACCAACCGTAATGTTTACTTCCTTAACATCATAGATGAATTCTATTGTTTCCCGTTTGCCATCCCATGCCCCGATATGACCTCCCATACAGTCATCAGAGCCCTGCACAGTGTCTTCACCCTGTTCGGTTTCCCCAGCTACGTCCACAGTGACAGGGGCTCGTCCTTCATGAGCGACGAGCTGGGTCAGTACCTGCTCGACAAGGGCATCGCCTCGAGCAGGACTACCAGTTATAACCCCAGGGGGAACGGGCAGGTGGAGAGGGAGAACGCGACGGTCTGGAAGACTGTCCTACTGATCTTACGGTCCAGGAATCTCCCGACCTCCCACTGGCAGGAAGGACCCACTGGTCCTCCCCGACGCGCTCCATGCAATTAGGTCCCTCCTGTGTACGGCCACAAATCAGACTCCTCACGAGCAATTATTTGTTTTCCCTTGGGGCACTACCACGGGGGCCTCGCTTCCATCCTGGTTGAGGACACCCGGCCCTGTCCTCCTTCGGAAGCACATCTGGACACATAAAACAGACCCGCTGGTAGAGAGGGTCTTACTACTACATTCAAACCCCCACTACACATTTATCGAGCACCCCGACGGTCGGCAAGACACCGTTTCCCTCTGGGACCTGCCGCCTGCAGGATCTACCACTACTACTACCACTACCGCCGAGGTACCCTCACACCACACCCCACCCGACCTCCCACTCCCTGCGCCCCAGAGCCTACAGGTTTTCTGCGCCCCCTTTCACCCGTCACACCGGTCAGGACCGAAGCTCGGAAAGAACCATCCTCGGATTCACACCGGACATCAGCATACAGGCATCCGAAGCGGCTGCAACGAGTCCCAGCGAATGATTCGAGCACCGGACCGACTCAACTTATAGACCCGTCACCCCCGCTGGACTTGATTTTTTTAACAGGGGGTGAATGTGGTGAATGTATAATATAAATTCACACTGTGTATCACTGTGTCCCTGTGGGCTCCATCTGTGAGCCGTTGTGCGGTTCTGCCCACAGGGGGAGATGAGGAGCATGTACAGGGCTCCACCCTTGGCTCCACCCATGGCTCCACCCACAGCCGGAAGTATAAAGTGCTGCGGTCTTGCGAGCCTGCCTTCAGTTCAGCTAGTCGCAGGCAGGCTCAGTTGTAAGTCGATTAAAGCCACAGTTTACTTCTACTCGTGTCCTTGAGTGAATTGATCATTGCATCATTGCTTTCCTAATTCTTTGCTGTGCCTGCATGTTATTTCTCCGTGATTCATGTACAAGGATATCCAGGTCCCTCTGAATGCAAATGTTTCCCAGTCTCATCATTCAAAAAATATTCTGCTTTTTCAATGTTTTCTTCTGAAGTGGATAACGTCAGCACATTGTATTCCAAGTGCCGTGTTCTTCTTTATATCACAGTGCCACCCTCTTTGCATTCTTGGCAACGTTAACTTTATATCATAGGGAAAACGAGTTGCATTACACTCAGTCCCCTCATCAGTCACTCTCTGGGGACTGTGACCCAGTAGCAGGCTGACCTTGAAGAGGTTCTGCGGGACATGTCCCTCTCTCAGGTGAGCATTGCCGAGGCGCTGTATAGCATAGTGTGGTGAATGAGATTCACACGGTATTATAATCTGTATATATGTATCAATATTGTAA
Organism: Scyliorhinus canicula; assembly: GCF_902713615.1. Taxonomy (NCBI): domain Eukaryota; kingdom Metazoa; phylum Chordata; class Chondrichthyes; order Carcharhiniformes; family Scyliorhinidae; genus Scyliorhinus; species Scyliorhinus canicula. Next base: position 96,150,924 of record NC_052159.1, on the reverse strand, counting down.
GTGCAGTTGCACTGCCTGACCACCAGGGGGAGTAGCTCTGGGAGTACTCGAGAGATTGTACTGGGCTCCTCCCTTGGCTCTTCCCAGGACTCCTCCCCCTGGAGCTGCTGTATAAAGATCCATGCCACAGGGTCAGCCAGCCAGTTCACCGAAAGTTCAACGGCTAACAGGCTGGCTCTGTTGTAAGTATATTAAAACCGCTATTCTAATCCTACAAGCACGTGTCCGTAGAATTGTTGGTTCCAACAATTTAATATACTTCCGAAACAGTCAAAGTAAATCATGGAAGCAGCCCTCAAGCCCGGACGCCTAGAACCCAACCCGCAGGATGCAGAGACTAAGGACATTTTTTCCCACTGGCTGAGATATTTTAAGGCCTACCTGGCAGAAGCCAGCACCGCCGGAACAACAGAGGAACAAAAACTCAGCCTACTGCATGCGAGGGTAAGCCACAGAATCTCCACACAGCTAACTCCGGCCGTTTCTTACACCGCAGCGCTGGCGATATTGGACAAAATGTACGTTAGGCCCATTAACGAGGTTTATGCACGCCACGTGTTTACGACTCGCCGTCAGCGGCCTACAGAAATGCTAGCTGAATTTGTACGGGAACTGAACAATCTCTCTAATGACTTAATTATCAGGCCGTTACCGCGGCTGAACATAGGGAGCTTACTGTGCGGGATGTTTTCGTAGCGGGCCTTAGATCGAACTATGTGCGCCAAAGACTGCTAGAAAAGGGGGCCCAGGACTTAGATACTACTGTGGAGCTGCTACCACTATGGAAGTCTCCTTCTGCAGCCTCACGTCGTTTCCCGCGGAACCCACGACCTCACCGTGGTCCCCCGACCAACAATCCCCCCAGGCCTGTGCCGCACGGCCCCCCAGCTACCGCGCTGCCAAAGCCAGCTACTCAGCTGCTCCAGCCATCTACTCAGCTGCCCCAGCCTGCCATTTCTGTGGCCAAAGCAGCACTGCCCAGCCCGATCCGCGACCTGCAGCAGCTGCGGGAAGAAAGGCCACTATGCCAGAGTGTGCCTCGCGAAAAGGGCCCCAGTTTTTAACTCCCCAGTAGAGAGAACAAATCGCTCCCAACACCAGCGGGCCCACAGGGCCCGAAACGCTGCAGCCTACGCCCCGACTCCGCCCCCTCCCGCCACGTGCGATCCATGGGGGCCGCCATCTTGGCAAACCCCCAGCATGCGGCCGGCCACGTGCGACTCATGCGGGCCGCCATCTTCTTCGCTGCTCACCACGTGCGATCCACAGGCCCCATCTGCATCGGCATGCTCAGAAAGCTCATCTGACGACTACGACTTCCCCGGGCATCCATCATGCGGCCCGCAACTCAGCGCAGCGATCCTGCATCAAGCTCGCCAGAACGTACCGGCATCTACTCGACCGGACGCCCACTCGGAAGACTACGACCTTCCCGGGCACTCATCACGCAGCCCGCAACTCAACGCGGTCACCCTAGATCAATCCCGCCCCAAGCACCTACGAAGTTCGATGGCGGAGGTCCAGATCAACGGGTACAGCACGCCATGCCTCTTTGACTCCGGGAGCACCGAGAGCTTTATACACCCAGAGCTGGTAAGACGCTGTTCGCTTCCTATTTTTCCGTTGAGCCAAACTATCGCCCTCGCTTCGGGCTCCCACTCAGTCCAAATTCAAGGACGCACCGTCGCTACGCTCACAATTCGAGGCGCTAGTTATTCAAAATTTAAACTTTATGTCCTGCCTGACCTCTGCGCACCACTCTTATTAGGCCTGGATTTCCAGTGCAACGTCAAGTGCCGCAACCTCAAGAGCCTCACCCTCAGCTTCGGCGGTCCCCTGTCCCCACTCACTATCTGCAGCCTAGCCACGCTGCGCATCTCCCCCCCTCCTCTCTTCGCCAATCTCACTCCAGATTGCAAACCAGTAGGTACTCGCAGCAGGCGATACAGCCTACAGGATAGAGTCTTTATCCGATCAGAGGTCCGTCGGCTGCTCAGTGAGGGGATCATAGAGGCCAGTAATAGTCCCTGGAGAGCTCAGGTGGTAGTCGTCATGACCGGGGAAACATTTTGCATGGTCGTCGACTATAGCCAGACCATAAATCGCTTTACGCTCCTAGACGCGTATCCCCTCCCCAGAATTGCAGACATGGTTAATCAGATTGCCCAATATCGGCTATTTTCCACGGTGGATCTGAAGTCTGCATACCACCAGCTCCCAATCCGCCCAGAGGACCTCCACTACATGGCGTTCGAGGCCGATGGCCGCCTCTTCCATTTCCTCTGGGTCCCCTTCGGCGTCACTAACGGGGTTTCGGTGTTCCAACGAGCAATGGACAGAATGGTAGACCAGTACGGGCTGTGGGCCACATTTACGTATCTGGACAATGTTACCATCTGCGGCTATGACCAGCAGGACCACAACGCCAATCTCCACCGTTTTCTCCAGACGGCACAGAAATTAAATCTCACTTATAACAAGGAGAAATGCGTTTTCCGTACAAACAGACTTGCCATCCTCGGCTACGTCGTGGAGAACGGAGTCCTGGGCCCAGACCCGGACCGCATGCGCCCCCTCTTAGAACTCACCCTCCCTCATTGCCCCAAGGCCCTCAAATGGTGCTTGGGGTTCTTTTCATACTACGCCCAGTGGGTCCCCTAATATGCGGACAAAGCCCACCCACTCTTTAAGGCCACACGATTTCCCTTGTATGCTGAGGCGCGCCATGCCTTCAGCTGCATCAAGGAGGACATCGCCAAAGCGGCCATGCGGGCGGTGGATGAATCCACTCCCTTTCAGGTTGAGAGCGACGCCTCAGAGGTAGCTCTAGCAGCCACTTTAAATCAGGCAGGGAGGCCCATTGCATTTTTCTCCCGTACCCTATCCGCTTCAGAACTCCGACACTCCTCTGTCGAGAAGGAAGCACAAGCCATCGTGGAGGCTGTTCGTCACTGGAGGCACTACCTCGCAGGTAGGAGGTTCACCCTCATCACCGACCAACGATCGGTTGCCTTTATGTTTGACAACTCGCAAAGGGGCAAAATAAAAAATGATAAAATCCTTCGGTGGTGGATCGAACTCTCCACCTATAGTTATGATATTAAATATCGACCGGGGAAGCTCAACGAGCCCTCGGATGCCCTATCCCGCGGGACATGCGCCAGCGCGCAGATCAGCCGTCTGAAAGCCATCCACGTGGACCTCTGCCATCCAGGGGTCACCCGGCTCGTCCACTACATCAGAGCCCGAAACCTGCCTTTCTCCAACGAGGAGGTAAAAGCGGTCACCAGCGACTGCCCGATCTGTGCAGAGTGAAAACCGCACTTCTATAGACCAGACAGGGCCCACCTGGTCAAGGCTTCTAGGCCCTTGGAACGCCTTGTGATTGATTTCAAAGGGTCACTCCCCTCCACTAACAAGAACATTTATTTCCTCAACATCATCGATGAGTTCTCCCGATTCCCTTTTGCCATTCCGTGCCCCGATATGACCTCCCACACAGTCATTAGGGCCCTGCATAGTGTCTTCACCCTGTTCGGTTTCCCCAGCTACGTGCACAGCGACCGGGGTTCGTCCTTTATGAGCGACGAGCTGCGTCAGTACCTGCTCGGCAAGAGCATTGCCTCGAGCAGGACTACCAGCTACAACCCCAGAGGGAACGGGCAGGTGGAGAGGGAGAACGCGACGGTCTGGAAGACTGTCCTACTGACCCTCCGGTCTAGAAAGCTCCAAGTCTCCCAATGGCAAGAAGTCCTCCCAGACGCGCTCCATGCAATCAGATCCCTCCTCTGTACAGCTACAAATCAAACCCCTCACGAGCGGCTCTTCATTTTTTTCTAGGGGCACTACCACGGGGGTCTCACTTCCGGCGTGGCTGAGGACACCAGGCCCGGTCCTCCTGAGGAAGCACGTCAGGGGGCACAAAACTGACTCCCTTGTTGAAAAGGTGCGCCTCCTCCATTCCAACCCCCAGTACGCATTCATGGAGTTCCCAGACGGTCGCCAGGACACAGCATCCCTTCGGGACTTGGCACCCGCTGGATCCAGCCCCCCTCTCCCTACTCCCACTGAGGAACCCCTTACCCCGTTCCCTATGCTGCCCCCCCTCGCGCCCCCGATTCCGCAAGCTCGCCACACCGGCTCTACGCGCCAGCACCAGCCCGCCCCCAGTCTCCGGTCAAGCCAGAGGTATATGAAGTTTGGACGAGACCCGCCCTGGAGTCTGCCATCGTACCCCAGCTCTCAACACCCACCCAGCCACCGCAATAGGCTGCAACCCGGGTGCTCCGCAGATCGAAAAGAACAATTCGTCCACCGGACAGACTAACTCTGTGAGCCACCACCCCAGCCGGACTCGATTTTTTTTCACAGCAGGTGAATGTGGTGAATGAGATTCACACGGTATTATAATCTGTATATATGTATCAATATTGTGAGTGCAGTTGCACTACCTGACCACCAGGGGGAGTAGCTCTGGGAGTACTGGGCTCCTCCCTTGGTTCCGCCCAGGACTCCTCCCCCTGAAGCTGCTGTATAAAGATCCGTGCCACAGGGTCAGCCAGCCAGTTCACCGAAAGTTCAACGGCTAACAGGCTGGCTCTGTTGTAAGTATATTAAAACCGCTATTCTAATCCTACAAGCATGTGTCCGTAGAATTGTTGGTTCCAACACATAGCCCAATCACTGAGGAGCATCATCGATGACAGTACAGTTGGACTTGGTCCATGTCAAAGTTGATGTTGTTTTTTGCCCGGGCAAACAGGGTATCTGTGACATGCCATCGCCTGTGAGGCGCCCTGGAAGGAGGCATAGAGGGTCAGGGCTACAGAGACCTTAACAGCCACTGGGAGCGTGTGTCCTCCTCCATGTGGTGCCAAGTGCACAAGGAGATGGCACAAGTGCTGCACCGTCTCCTTGTTGAGGCAGAACCTCCTGTGACACGTGCTATCTGTCATCTTTTTGAATGACCAGCGAGACCAGTACACTCTGCGCTGTCACGGGACTACCCCTCTGGGTCCCTCCCTGGCCTGATGGGTAGTCGGGTCCTCAGGGTGTGGGGTGGGGTCCAACACTTGGCCCGCCGCCTTGAGCAACTGCTGATGCTGCTGCTGACACCGCCTGGCTGCCTGGCCTGGCAGCAGCACCACTGGGGCAAGTTCTGCTGGGTCCAAAATCCCTGTCATAGCGTTCAGTATCTGTAAAGCAGAGGGGGAGGGTGTTAGACTGACAAACAGCAAGGGCTCCCACACCGGACCCTCCATTGATCCTCCCACCCGGAGCTCCCTGCCAATCCACAGTGGTCCCCACTCAATGGACCCAAGGCGCTGTACCCGAACACTCATTCATAACATCACCTGAACTGTGCACAGTGTCCAGGCATCACGGTCTGATTGGGATGTTAGACAATCACTCCCGCATACTAAATGGAGAAAGCCAACAAAGCCAGAGAATCGCACCCTAAGTGTCATTTGAGCGGGGGAGAACTGGTTTGAATCATGGTGGCGATTTCAATATGATTCCCATTGTGTAAATTATGGCAACTCTCCATCCGTGCCAGTTAGGGCAACATTGCTACAGAAATGGCAAGACTTACAGACATTTTAAAATAAGAAAGCTTTCCTGCAAAATGCCTGTGGGACATGTCCCTCTCTCAGGTGGGCATTGCCGAGCGCTGTATAGCATAGCCCAATCACTAAGGAGCATCATCGATGATGGTGCAGACATCGGGGAGCCGCCAGGGCTGGCAGAGCCAGATGATGCAGGGGCAGCCGGGGCTCAAACCAGCTGCCCCTCCGTCTCAAGGTGAGTCCCAGGGCCCTTTGGACACCGACTGAGAGAAGGTGGAACTGGATGCCAACCTTGACCCGTCCCATGGAGTGGCGACGATGGTCACCAGCTGCGCTGTGTTCCACCGTCTGATGAGGCTGTTTCTCGCAGCCAGCCCACGGGACAGGGATACATGGCTGGAAGCAGTCAGACAGAGAAATACACATCACAAGATCATCTCAGAGAAGAACAAAGGGGACAATGGGCCGGGCAGGGCCAACAGAAAAATTATGCCAGGTATGTGGATGGCTCAGAGTGAGCTGAGGAAGACCATGACGATGGAAATGAGTTTCTGCCCAAACCCAGACAGAAACCTATTCCACTAATAGCAAACTAATTCAAACTGTCCCAGTATCTCCCAGGAGCCATTTGCGAGCGATCAGGCAAGCTCCAGAGACGTCATCAGCTATTGTGAAGAAACTGATCAGGTTAACTTCTTCCTGAGGGTGATTAGCGCGCCTTTTGTCTTTGAAATCGATCAGTGGGAGGAGTCAGCCGGCTCCAATGAAACATGTGCGCTTAAAAATACAGGACACAAGACAAGTGAGAGAGCAATCTTGGGTAGATTTTACTCAGAAGTTCCGATTGAGATGTTTTGCACAGAGGTTTGGGCTGGAGGAGATTTGAGAACTAAGAAGAAGAAACTGTAAAAACCTACGAAGGGACCACCACAAGGTTGACCTACGGGCCCAACAGGAGGAGCAAATCTCCACGAACTAGGTGCAGAGGCAGACCGTAACGAACCAGGACCCAAGAAGCCAGAGGGGAACCTGAAGATTTTGTGTGTTTTTAAACAGACCCATTCAGCTAGGAAGTGGTGAGTGTATTTTGCCAGTTTACAGAAACCCCCAATTAGGCTAGGCTTGTTGAGGAGGGGCGGTAAGGGATGGTATATAACAACTGTTGTGTTATTCACCCTGGGGTAACACGGACTGCAACACGATGCAGTTAAACGATAAAGCATACGTATGCGTTGGTTCAATAAGATTTATTGAACTTCAGTAACGAAGCACACAGCTGCCTGTGGGTTGACTCTCTACTGATCTAAGTAAACTAACTCTAACTATCTAGACCAGGCTAGCTCTGATCCACGTGTAGAAGGTGTTGATTGATATGTACACCCTGACTGTCACTACAGTTGTCACCAGTGGAAAGAGGCGGAGTGCTGATGCCTCGTGTGTTTTATAGTTGGATGCCCCCCCTCTGGTGTTCTGTCTGGTGATTGGTCGTGTTCTGTTCTGTATGTTGATTGGCTCACCTGGGTGTCTGTCACTGCCTGCTTTTGCCTCATGATGTGCATGGGTACATATTATGACAACAACCTCTTGTGAAACATTTCTAAAACTGTTTAAAGTAAGGATTTTGCGTAGTGCTGATAGTCCTAGTTCTCATAGACATAATTGCAAGTGTGTGTGTGTAGATTTCAATTTGGGTTGTCGATTTCATAAACTGGACTTTCTTTTTCTTGAATAAATAACTTAATTTTAATTCACCCTGGTTGTGGTCTCGCCTGTTCCCTTATCGCTCGCCCTGGCCAAGTCACACTCAAGTGCCAGGACATAATTCCGCAGTTTAGAATCTTTGAGGGGGTCTGGGTGCCCCGAAAGGCTCACCAGGAGGAACCAGCTGGTTAGGGATAAACAGGGATTCCTCCTTCTCTCTCTCTTGTAAAGCGGCCGGAGCGAGGCCCTTACAGGGTGGTAGTTTTCGCCACCTATGAGAGAGAGAATCACACAGGTGTAGGTGGCTGTCAGAATAGCTGGTGTGGCATAAGGACAGGGTCACCGGTGAGGTATAAACGGTGAGCCTTGCTCACTCTCCCTTGCCAAGTGGTCCCAGTGTGGTGCTTCCGGGTCTTTGATTTCAAAGCCTGCAGGGGAGAGACACCCACAGCTATCTGTGACACCCAATTTCAGCCTGTTGTGGGGCAAAAAGAACACCCTTCTACAATTGCAATTCTGCCACAATTAGTCATTTCTTCCGAGCCCGGGGTGAAACCCGTCGAAAAAATGATGTTAGGGACCCGAAGATGCAGCAAACCCGGCCTCAGAGATCCTTTTAAACGGCACCCTGATCTCAGTGTGAGAGTACAGTGCCAGCGTGCCAGGGGCATGGTCTCGACCAATGGCCTCTGAGCCCCCACCACCCCTACAATGTGGTCATCACGCCTGGTCTCCAGCGGTGGGGGAGGGGAGAATTCCAGGTGTTGGCAGAAGTCGGCATTACCGTGACAAAGCATATTGAAATTCTTATTTAAATATGTTAATCTGGTTCACACCCAACAAGGGCCTGAACCAGATTGTGACAGGTGCTGCAGTTAGGAGGCATCATTCTCTGTTCCGCGCTTCGCACGAAACCCGGGCCGGGATTCTCCAAAATCCTGGCTAAGTGTTGACGCCAGCGTAAACACCAGAGTGTTTCACGCCAGCGTCAACGGCCCTCTTGGCCCAGAGATTCAGTGGCCCAAAGCGAGCCAGCATGGTGCCGGAGTGCTCCATGCACTCTGGCGTTGATATGCGGGCCTGCACTGCCAGCGTGGGGCCACACATGTGCGCACCGGCCGTTTCCACACCGGCGCATGCGCGTGGTGACCATTTCACGCCGGCACCGCTCAACATGGCAGTCACACAGCGGCCCCACACAGAAGGAGGTACACCTCCTCCCACCCCACCCCCCCCCCAATCGCGGCGCCCGCCGATCGGTAGCCCCCAATCGCGGGCCTGACCATCGTGGAAGGCGCCGCCCCCCGGAGTCTAATCCCACCACCCCCCCGCCAAGATGCCCACCGCGGTCACGGGTCCGAGCTCCCGCTGGGTGGTACCTTATATGAACCACACCAGCAGAACTCGGTAGGAACTCAGCCCGTCGACCGCGAAGAATTGCTGCGGGTGCCTCTTTCAACGGCCAACGACCGGCACCGCGTCAACCGCGCGCACACGACTGCCGCGGAGAATCTCGTCCCGGCATCGGAGCGGGAATTTTCGGTGTCAATGCTGATTCTCCGATCCGGCGCGGGCTCGGAGTATCCCGGCCCCGTTTTGGGGCTCTCCCGCTATCCTCATGGAATAGCGGGATGTATACTGCACACAACACGCCCAGAAAATCGCTCCCCTAGGATCTCCAGAATAGAAGGCTCGTCCATTGGAGTCAATTATATTCTTCACCCCTAAAAGCACAAAAATATTCAACAAAAAAGGTAATCCTGAGGACAGCCCTCTTGTTTTCACCATTTTGTATTCAGTCTCACAGACACACACACAAGGAAATGCTCTGCAGCGTTCCTGCCATTCTGCTGAATGTTATTCCATTGGATGACTGAGCTCTTCAGAATAAATACTTTTCACATCGTTCCAGCTAAATAATTCATGTTTCCAACTGTACTATCAATTTTCTCTATTACTGCAATAATAAATATTAGTTTAAAATTGTGATTCCGATTGTGAATGTATTTATAATACTAAAACATCATGTTTACTGAGCAAAATACACTAATTGCCTGCAGAATGTTATTACAGATTGGGGCTATTTCCTGTGGCCAGAATATTTTTGTAGCTCAAATGTTTGACTGCTTGGATTAGATTTCATTTTCCAGGACCTGTTCCTTATTCCTATTCTTGTTCATTTCCTGTTTTAAATTCCGTACTGGTGCCTCTCACCATCTCCTTTCTAATCATGGCATCCACACTGTGATCAGCTGATGGACTTGTGCAAATTGAAGTGGTCTTTTCTCTGCTTCAGCTAAGATGGAACACCCTAGTGCACTCCTCTGTTGACCCCTCCAAGGACTATCCGTGGGTCGTTCTATCAATTTTGGACTCGATTCTCCGCTTCATGATGGTGGAAACCCGAATTGCGATCAGGCAGGAAATCGGGCATTACACGGAAATTGAGGCTTAACACGCCAGCCATGTAAAACTGTCATTTGCATCATTTAAATCTACTTAGAAGGTTGGACACAGTATGTTCCACCCTTCTGCGACGCTCTGCCTCCCTCACTCAGGTGGATCCCTCTCCTGCCAATCTTCCTCCCGCCCTCGCCCTCCCTCCCATACCCCCGACCCAGCACAATCTCTACACCCAGCCCAGCCCATCCCATCCCTAACACCCTTCAGACAAAGGGTTGAGGCAGTTCGGATTGTTGGTGAATAGTTTTTTTGGTGACTTTTTACATTGTTGTGCCCTGACCCCTAACCATCACCTTGGTGCTACACCTGTGCCCACTTAAGTGGTGTGGTATTATCATAAATGTAAGAACGGCAAGGGTTAATGTAATGTATAACTTAACCACTAGGGGGAGATAGATGCACAAGTATATAAGACATTGATGCTAAGCCTTATTGGTGAGAGGTTGAGAAGGCTAGAGAGCAGACTGAAGGGAAGGTAGTGTGAGTGAGAGCAGATCATAGTTAATGTTATAGTGTAGTGATTAGTCGTAGATGAGTGTAGATTATATGTTTATTATCAACTGTGCATTATCTAGGAGTAAGTGTCAAACCCAAATTAGTAGTGTTAATAAATGTATAGCTTTGTTCAAGTTAAAGCTATTCTGTGGTCTTCGTGAACACTATGCCAACCATCCTGAATTTAGCAACACAAAGAATACCACAAGTGGCGTCTAACTTTTCAATGTTACGTCCCTACCGCTCCTCTACAGCACATCAGATGTGGAGGCATGAGCTGCATGTCTTGCCCTCTGACCTGAGATGCATTTGGCTGATGTCCTCTGGACCTGGATGTGTGCGGCTGACTTTCAGATGTCACGGGTGAAGAAATTACACCCTGTTTTGCCCGCTGCCCACCAGATGTGCCAGTGAAAGGTGGGGTGTAGGCACTGGCATGGGTCTCTTTGCTTCCTCCTCCCCTGCGTTCCCGATGCTCCCCAGGTTACTCCATGGGACAGAGGTGAGGCCGGAGTGAACTCCAGAGGCTCCACTGTCACTAGTGATGCCAGTCCTGGCAACCCGCCCTCATATGAACCAGGGTCTCGATGCCCTCAGCCATGGCACACTGAGACTGGGTCATGTCCCCCAGTGAGTGAAACATGTCCCACACTGCCTTGGTCATGTCCCTCACTGCCTCTGACATGTCCTTCTGTGACTGTGACATTTCCCTCTGTGTCTGACCAAGGTCAGTTAGCAATCGATCAATGCTCTCGATGCCCTCAGCCATGACCCTTGGTGAATGAGTCAAGTTCTGGAGCACCACAACAATGTCCATTTGGGCCAGGTACATGGCTGCCTGTGACTGGGTTCCTCTGGCCTGAGCCTTAGCCATCGACTGCACAGTGGGCCCCAAACCTTGGATGCTTTGACCCATGGCTCTGACTTCTCGCCCCAATGCTTCCACTGGGGACACCACCCATCCAGTGTTGGTCTGGGCACCACGCATTGTCGGCATGATCTCCTGAATCTGAAGATGGTCGGACACCTACAGCTCTACCTGCAGGCACTGGAAAGACGCTGACCACTCCCCCCCCCCCCCCCCCACCCCTGTAAATCCTGGCTCTGTGTCTGCACCAGTGATGCAAACATAATTTACAGAAGCGCAATACATGTCCAGACTACAGCTGTTTCCTGGGATCAGGCAGCCCGCTGGCCGCCTGCTCCCTCGAGTGTCTCTGCATTTATCTGATCAGCTGCAGCATGTGTGAAGAGTGCAGAAGAAGGTGACTCAAGAGACTCTTCGCTAAAATGTTCCACTGAGGTGCTAGCCGCTGCGATGGTGGAGGGTGCAGGTGACAGCAGTGACGAGAAGTCGATGTCTTTTCCAGACAGGTGCTCCAGGGTGTGCAGGAGATCTGGCTGGGGGTGAGGCCGCACAGACAGCCCGGCCTAGTCTGATCGTGATCCTGCAAGACAAAAGACAAGAGACTTGGTGAGATCTTGGGAAGGCATGGTCTGTGGGTATGGGTTGACTTACTTGCTGTAGAGACATCATTTTTCTTTGGGAGCTCACTTGATTGCTGTATTTCAACCTCCGTTTTGGAGACTGCCGTCTCTTCTACTTCTCCCGCAAGCTCCATCGTCCTCTGCTCCGCAGGGGCCTGCAGTTGCAAATCAGACGCCAGCAGGAATGGGAATTGTTCTAGATTCACGTGGGCAGAGTACTCGCCAATTAGTATATCCTGACTCGCTCACCGAATAACGCCCCCAACAGGAACGGGAACCTCACGCAATTCAGTCCCGGCGGCAACATGTTGGGCTGGATTCTCCGATTTTCAGGCTATGTCCAGAGACTCGGCTAGGTGCAGGCTCTGATCCTCTGACTGGTGAGGGACTAGCAGCCGCACCATGTAAAACACCAGGCGTCCTCCTATTCCTTATGAGTGCCCGAGGACCCCTGCCTGACTCCCTGAGGAGAAGGGGTTCCTGGAGGTCAGGGTGCCCTGCCTCCCTCTCGCATGACCATTGAAGGATCCCGCCAATGCCTATAGCAATGGAATGCAAATCCGAGCGCAAATTCGGCAGGATCTGCTGGACCAAGGTCTCCAAGGCAACCGTCACCCTTCCCAATGAGACCTTGAGATGCTTGCATATTGGAGTCATGACATGAGACAGAACGTGAATGGACTCCTTCATCCTTAACCTATTGATTATCTCTGCCAACCAGACCTGATTTTCTACAGCCTGACGTTGTGTCTCCAGCAGTTTAGACACTTGCAGAGACTCATCACCTGTCTCCGACTCAGCACGTGTCTGATCTCCAAGTCCTCCAAGTCACAGAGACTTGAGCTGCGTTTGTCTCTGCCTGCTCTGGAGACCTTTGAGTGAGGTGTTTCCTGGAATGTGACCCCAAACTAATCTAGATCCATGACACTGTGAGGTCTCTGCTCTGGTGAATGGTGCAGGTGAACACAGTGTTGGGTCTTCCTCTGATGCATCCTCAGCATTCTCCTTTGATGTGGTCTGGGAGTTGGGTTTTATGGTAGTTCTGCTGGTCTGTCTGTGCCTGAGTCTGTAAGAGAGAGGGATGATAGATTGTGTTCATAAACAAGCAGAGGACAACATTGCATGCCACTCACTATGATTATAAGGATGTGATCAACTTCTGGGGTGCTGATCCGTGCTAACTCGTTGGGAGAGGCCAATTTAGGCCATTCCCACAGAAGCGATCTCTGCCTTCGCCTGCCAGCTCTGCAGCATCCTCCTCAAGATAGAACAGCGCCTGCTGTCCCTCCTCCTGTCCGGGAGTTGTAGCCGAGCTTAATCTGCATGAAGATAAATGGAATAGAACGTGATGAGCGGAGACGGGAGAGTGGTTGGGAATCATGCATTCCTGCTATGTGTGCTGAGCATTCCCCAGCAAGGGCTGAGGATGGAGTTTGCACAGCATGGTTGATGAGATGCTGGTGATGTTAAAGTGCCTGTGAGACGAACAGGGCTGCTGTCTACCCGCTCTCCCCCACAGTATTGTGAGTGATCCCTGAGAAATGTGACCTTTTCAGTGCATGATGCCATTATAAGAATGTGACATTGGAGTGAGTTAAAGGTTGGCCTATCCTTATGGAGGGGATGAGATCATACCGGCTCTCCCTGCAATGGATTGTGTTTCTCAAGCAGGTGCTTGACGCGTTAACCTCTCTTGCAACTGCCTCCCAGGCTGGTGTGGTGAGGCTGCTGACCCTCTTGGAGCCATCCACTGAGTAGAAGACATCCCAGTGCTGGTGGACCCCATGGATGAGGGCCTCAAGTGAACATGGGAGCATCTTTTTGCTTGGGTGCAGCCAAATCAAGCGGTACACAGATGGGCTTCAGAGAGTAATGTGTGCTTCGGGTGGCATTTCAATATGCTGCCCAGGCATTCAAACCCATTAGGTACTGGTGGGGTGAATGAATCAGTGCCCACCCCATCAAGTGATTCTGAGAGCTCCTAACTGATGTGTAATTAATGAGCTTCCGAGTATGAAGTCGGCCGTGATTTCCCGCACAACACCCAGCAGGAATTGTGCGACGAAACTCAACTGCCAATGCACTCAGTCTCCGAAATGGAACATTCCACCCTGTATTTTGTAAGTACTTCAATGGATGTCAAATTCATTGGAATATCCTGAATTCATGAAAGATGTTATGTAAATGCAAGTCTTTTTACCCAGTACATTCCAGTACATTCCCAGTCATACATGTGCCCTCCTATGTCATGGTTTATCTCTCAGTTTTATTGGTTACCAATGGCTTGGTGACACTAACAAATTTCAGGCACGTGTAGGAAAGTCTAGAGAGACCCTGGCCAGGATTCACCTATATCGCAGCCAAGTGTTGCCGATGGCGTCAAAACCGGCGCGAGAGACGCCGGCATCAACGGGCCTCCAGGCCCAGTAATTCTCTTCTTCTTCGGGGGCTAGAATGGCACCAGAGTGCTGTGCGCTGCTCTGGTGCTAAAAGCCGGCCCGACACGGCTGGCGCGGGTCTGCACATGCGTGCCACGCACTGCAGTTTCTTTTTCCCTTACTAATTGCCCCCCCCCCCCCCCCCCCCCCCCCCAGCCCTTTCTCTCCTGACGGTACTCATTACTTAATGGAATAATTCAATGGGGTCCCATGTTGCTGTCTTGCACCTATTTTTCAAGTGATTACTATCCATGCATGTACCTTGATGGTGTCAGAAGGCTATTTTAAGTATTTCTTTCACCTCTTTCCTCTCTAAAGTTTACTGTTCACTTCCAAAGGGATGAACTTAAGACTCGAGTCTAATCAAGCACTAGAAGAAGCTTTACAGGGACTGAGATGAATGATTTTCAACCCTCACAACATTTAAGAAGTGTCATAATATACATCCATGTTTATGATGGAGTGCAGACAGGCAGTGATTGACACACAGGATGACCAGTGAGCACACAGAACACAGCAGCCAATCACCAGACAGGACACGACCACTATAAAGCCAGAGGGCACCAGTTTTCCCGCTCTCTCGAGATCCAGCCTCTGAGACAGTCAGAGCTCGTGAGCAGCAGCTGGTACAAACACCATGTGGTAGTCAGTTAGTCTGGTTAGGCAGCCTCAGGTCTCCAGTCAAGTCAGCATAGTGTCAACCCACAGTTAAGCATGTAATATAGTTAGATGTTAAATAAAATGGTGTTGCATCTCATCAAGTGTTGGAAGCCTGTCTCTCTCTCTCTACAGTGCATCAAACGCAGTCCACATAGACCCAGCCTGCCCAACACATCAAGAAGCATTTAGGTGAGCACTTGAAACACTGTAGCATACAAGGCTACAGACCAAGTACTGGAAAATGGGGTTAGAATAGATAGATGCTTGATGGCTAGCACAGAAATGATGGGCCGAAGGGGCCTGTCTGTGCTGTAAGACCCTATGAATAATAAAGAGGCACATCAAAGTGGCAGGACCTAGTTTTATACATATTGCATGTCTCAATGTGTGGCAAGGAAATGTGGCAAGCTCAGGGGAAAATGTGGGGGTAAGAAGGGGCACAGGAGGTAAACCTATGGGTTACTCTCCAGATCCCTGGCTAATAAATTTCAAAATGACATTGGCAGAGATTGGAGAAAAGCAAGATGTTTTTGTTTACAGGGCAAATGCTGACGGTATCGTTGAGCGTCAGTGATGTTGGAATGATTGGTGCTGATTTTCAAAAATCCTTTGGAAAATGGTGCTGTGTAGGTGGATGGGTAAGATTTCATCCTGTGAGATAAATGAGCATTTTGAAGGCTAGAAAGTGAATTTGTTGTATTCGGAAAGGAAGAGCTGAGTAATTAATGGGAGCCAGTTCTGCATGGCTCCAGTCAATAATGAGTGGGAAAGAAAGATTGGATGTAAGAGGGAAAAGAGAGAGAAAGGAAAAGCAACATTTAACATTTGAATATTATTACATCTTTCCAAAAAAATTCTAAACCTGAGGAAATGAGCTTCTGTACTTTTGATAATTAATTTTCAGTGCAGGAGAGTTGATAGGCAGCAATTAACGATGGCCACATTGTTAAAAGCGTACTTGTATTACAAATTACCTGTCCTAAGCATCAAGAAATAATTTATCTACTCTGTAATTACAGCAAATTTGTCACATTCAGTGCTAAGTAATGGTGAGGTAGATAGTGAGATGCTCTTTTTCTGAAGATAAAGTTAGAATGGGAAGCTCAGACAGCAACCTCTGCTCCTTTCCTGAAGTTGCTGCACCATTTACCCCATAAATAACAATAAGTGCCATTGGCTTCAACATTTCACAGTAAATTCTGACCGAATAATGTCAGTTACTCCAATCCCCTTGAGTGTGATTGTTTGCCTTCATGGATTCCAGACTCTTTTTCCTACATTTTCTTCCCCCCCCCCCCCCCCCCCCACTTAAAAATGTGCGATGAGGGCCTGTGTAGGGATATGTTAGGATGGATTGCCAGTGTTGATCTTGTTACAATTCACGTGGTTAACTCTGTTGTGCAGTGCCTTTATTTTGATGCACCGAAATTCCTGTATAAAATAGGATTATTGTGTTGAGATGAGAAGGGAGCAAGTTTGTTCCTGCTGCCTTTAAATGCATGCAGCAATTTACAAGAGCAGCTGCAGACTGAGGGAGTAATTGGTAAGAACTGTTAGTGCTAACAGCTGGATTTTATGTACATTTTGTGGAGAGAAGTCTTACCAGATAATTTCTATTATTTTTAACTTCAATTGACCAGAGGGACCCAAAGGTATTACGATCCTGGACCAGACCCCAACAGTTGTTAGGATACCAGACAGAAACCCCAATGTTTTATTTAATTTGTGAGATTATGAGGAAAGAATACTTCGCTGAGAGGTGATTCCACACACAAGTAGTGAGGTGGTGTATTAAAACAAACGTTATTATTAATACAGTCATAAACCTAACTTTAACATCATAAAGAAAATAACTTATAATTACCAATTAAACAATGTTTAACAATGAAATGAAATACTAAATCCTAACTGACACCTTTTATCTCTATTCAAGCAAAAACCCATCTCAGGTCAAAACCCACTTTTAAATACAGTTAACCAACCCAGAAATAGTTGCTGAAAAGAGATGTCCTGGATAAACCGTTTTGAGAGAGATCCTTCAGGAAAACAGCTTGCAGATTCTTGCCAACGTTAAACTACTGTTTAACCTGCCAGCTTTTTCTGAAACTGTTGTTCTGTTCACAGGCAAAATCTTTTTAACTAAACTGCTTTGAGAGAAACTGTTAGTATGTTCACAGACAGATCAAAATTGAACTCCAAAACTAAACACCTAACTGCTTCAGCCTTTGATTCCTCCCATTAACCATATCATCTTACTAAAGCTAAACACAATAGGCGGAATTCTCCGTTCCTGAGGCTAAGTGCCGGTGGCAACGAAGAATCCTCAGATGATTTACGATGGGAAAATCGTCATGAACCACTCACTGATTCCAGTATCAGTGAGGGGCTAGCACTGGCGCCGCATGGAACACCCAGAGAAACGCCGGATTCCGGGCTGCGCATGCGCAGGCCTGACGGGCAACACCAGTCGCTCCGGAAAACATGGCGCCGGCTCTGGTGGTCCTAACCTGCCCACCCCGACCCCACCGCCCACCCCCTGGACACCCCCACCACTCGCCCTAGCCCTAGCAGCAGCCCCCCCCGACCAGCGGCACGGATCCCAGACGAGTGCAGCAACGCTGGACATTGTCTGCAGCCACAAGCCAGGTTCCCGATTGCTGATTTGGAGGGGATGAACATTGCCAACCTGTATCAAACTGCTGCCTGGCCTGAATCCGGCATTGGAAGCCATTCTCCGCCCAATCGCTGATCCCGATTTTGGCGTCGGGCTACGGAGAATCTTCTTCATGTAATCAAAATTCCATTAGCCCAACACCAGGTAAACAATGTGCATGCTGGGAAAGAATTATGATCTTACTTTAATTGCACCTTTGTAGCCAAAGTGTCTGCTTGACTTCTAAACCAGGTTTTAAAAAAAGTCACTGCAGCAGTCAACACACTCTAACCCAGGCTTTTAACATTGACTTCACAAAAAAATACAATATTTATCTGAAATTCATACGTTCATCACAAATGGAGGAACAATTGTCGGACATAAGCAGAAAAAAATGAGTTCATCTCTTTGAATATGACCTTCTAGATGAAATGCTAGCAAGGAGAACTGGATTCTCAAGGTCTTTGAAAAATGTTTTTCAAGTGATGTGGAAAGGGGTGACAATGATTCCAAGTGCCATCTCTGTGATCTTTATCACTCCCATTAGGTACAGGCCATGGAGCTCCTGGATAGACACTCAGTTTGTTTTGTGAGAGGTTGCAAGATTATGTAAACTGAAATCTAGTAGGTGCAGACTTAGATATTAAATAGTGTGGAGTATTCACGCAGAAAGGTGGCAGAATTATCCTTATCCATACCTTGTATTGTCCTCTAATTATCTCTATGTTATCCACAAACTCAATCTCAGTTTATGCTCTCTTCTCCTGCAGATCCATCACAGCAACTGGATGCAGCTGAAGATTATAGATGAAGAAGAGGAGGGAATATGTTTCTTCCTTGTGATTTATAATAATGAAAATGAGGACAGTAACCAGGCAACCAGACAGTGACTTGATCCAGTTCCTACCTATTGCTTTCTGCCCCAAGTTCTTCACTCCTACACACTCAGATACTTTCACCCAGGATAGATAGTGAGGATGTGGCATTGGTTAATGAAGTATCATCAGAAAAGGCCCAGGATTTGTTTGACAATGGCTACCGAAATCAGGGCATCCAGGAACTTGCAAATGTTTATGAACTATTTACAATCATTTACAGAAGCGTAATAAAATGCTCTGCAAAAACAGTTCTCCAACCTGTCTTTGGCTTCCTCAATGTAGAGGAGATCGCAGTTGATGTGTTAGGCAGGCTGTGTCGACGTGGACTGCACTTAATGCAATGTAGCGAGAGACAGACCTCCAACACTTGATAAGATGCAACACGATTTTTTTTAACGTCTTAACTAATATACATGTACAACTGTGGGTTGACACTATACTGACTTGACTGGAGACCTAGTACTAGCCTGACCAGACTTACTAGCTACCGCTGAGGCACTAACAATTGCACTCAAAGACGAGAGACATGTACAATCGAGGCTTTATTGCTGTGTGATGCTATTCCTCCGGCTGCAACTGTAGACTAGGGTCTGAGTGACTCACACGCATATTTATACACAAGCTCCCTGTGGGCGGAGCTAGCTGGCAGGGGCTTACCGGAGGAACCTGTATTACAGGTACAGCCATACATCCCCCTACTGCAAGTATGCATATCTACAGTGGTTATCACCACAACCGCATGGTGTTTGCACTGGCTAGCTTATGAACTCTGACTGTCTCAGTGGCTGGGTCCAGAGAGGGAGGGAAAACTGGTGCCCTCTGACTTTACAGTGGTAGTGTCCTGTCTGGTGATTGGCTGCTCTGTTCTGTGTGCTTACTGGTCATCCTGTGTGTCAATCACTGCCTGTCCCATTATATACATAGATGTATATTATGACAGCCGTTAACATCAAATATAGTACAATTATTTAAAAGCAACATCTAACAATTTGTTCCTCTTGCGGGAGTCTGACCATTGTTTAATAACGGGTGTATGGGCGTCTCCTCCATTTGGTGCCTTGTATGAAAGGCTACCACAAAAAGAGCAGCTCAACATGGGATGATAGATAAGTGAACAAGGGGATTCTATGGTCAATAATTCCTAAGGAAAGCAGAAAGAAGGGGGATATTGTGCTTGATCATGGGATAGATGGTCAAAATGGTGAGGGTGTAATATGACAATGAAAAGGGAGGATAGGATGGGCCTCTTTCTCTATCATGGAAGGAGGATGAGAGTGTGTGTGAAAGGAAGTGAAGGAAATTAGGTCAATGTGATCAAGCAAGAACGCCCTTGATCCTGTGCTTCCAAAATTCAGAATGATCTTTTGGGTGGTACTGTGGAGAAACAAAGCCAAAATCCGCATAGAAGATCCATTGGATTGCCCAAGCATTTGCTGAGGATTAAGAAATGATACAGCACAGAATGAGGTTATCCAGCCTATCAGGTCAATGCTGGCTCTTTGGTAAAGCTAACCAATTCATTCCACGCCTTTGTGTTTCCCCCAAAGTCCTGCAATTTATTGTTCTTTTCAATATTTATTCAATTTTCTTTTGACTGTTACTAGTGAATTGTTTTCCACCAATATTTCAAGCAGTACATTCCATATCGCAACAACTGGCCCTGTAAAAAAAAATGTTTCTTCATGTTACCTCTGTTTTTTTCTTTCAATCTGTGTCCTCTGATGCTGACCCTTCTGCCACTGGTAAGCGTGTCCATTTACTCTATCGAAACCATTAAGGATTTTGAACACCTCTGTCAAGTTATCTCCAATCTTCTCTGCTGTGAGAAGAACAATTCTAGCCTTGCAAATCCCTCATCCTTGGTAGCATTTTATTAAATCTCTTCTGTGCTCTCTTGAAGGGTTTGACATTTCCTAAAGTGTGGTGCTACAGATACAAAATATACTCCAGCTACTAGTCTAACAGGGATCTTTATAAAGGCTAAGCTACTTCCTTGCTTTACTTTGTAGGTTTCTAGTAGATTCAACTTGCATGGTCTCAATTAATGCCAAATCTTTTTTATTACATATTTTCAACACATTTGTCCATATGTTCACAAAGAAAACCAACGCCTCATTTAACAGTGGGAGGCAAATGGCTCCTTCTGCACAGTAAAGGTTTTCAGTCGTCTAATTTTAGTATTTTCTTACGAAATTCTACACCAAATATTAAATGGTCCTCCTGTCACAAGCTTTGTTTTGTAGTTTTTTTTTTCCAGTTCTGGGTACCATATTTGAGGAATGATGTGAAGGCATTGGAGAGAGTACAGAAGAGATTCACAAGAATGATTCCAGGGAAAAAGAACCATAGCTATGGGGATAGATTGGAAAAGTTGGGACTATTTTCCTTGGAGAAAAGGAGGCTGTGAGGAGACTTGATGTTTATGATCCTGAGGGGTACGGACAGGCAGCATCAAGAACTAGAGGGCAAAGATTCAAAATAGTTGGCAAAAGGAGGAAAAGTGATATGAGGAAAAATCTTTTCACTCAGAAAGTGGCTGCGGTCTGGAATGAACTTCCTGAGATGGTGGTGGCAGGTTCGATCAAAGTATTCAAAAGGGGAATTGGATTTCTACCCGAAAAGGAAGGTTCTGGGGTAGGACAGGGGAGTGGGACCAGGTACAATGCTCTTTCAGGGAGCTCGTGCGGACTCGATGAGGCAAATGGCTCCTTCTGCACAGTAAAGGTTCTGTGGACAGGATTCTCCGACCCCGCGTCAGATCGGAGAATCGTCGGTCACGTTGATTTTTCACGTGGCGCCGGTCCGATGCCATACCGCCATTCTCCCACCCGGTATGGACGGCCTAATTGTGAACGGCACCGCGCCACCCGGAGAATCGATCGAGGGGGCATGTCCCGTGATTCTCCGGTGTCCCGTTGATCCTGCGGCCCGGATGGGCCGGAGTCACGTCGGCGCCGGTCACACCTGCAAATAAAAATGATCAGCCAGTCGTGCTGGCTGACGGTACGGGAGAGGAGGTGAGCGGCCGGCGTATTGCGCTTGTGACACCCTCAGGGCGGACACGGTCGGGGCTCCGGTCAAGGGGCGAGGGGGTTGGCCTGCATGTTCGGGAGGGGGGGGCGGGCCTCCATGTTGTGGGGGGGGGGCTGGGCCTCTCTGCTGGGGGCGGGGCCTCTGCTCGGGGGGGCCTCCATGTTGTGGGGGGGGCTGGGCCTCGATGCTGGGGGGCCTCTGGTGCTCGGGGGTGGCTTCTATGCTGGGGGGCTGCTGGGCCTCTGGTGCTCAGGGAGGGCCTCTATGCTGGGGGGGCTGGGCCTCTATGCTGGGGGGCGCGGGGGCGAGGTCTCTATGTTGGTTGGGCAGGTCCTCTATGTTTGGGGGGGGCAGAGGGCCTGTGGACAACATGCCAGCCGCCATGTCAGTGCAGGGCGTTGCCAGAGATACTGCTGCCACAACGGCAGGCAGGCTAATGGGCACCAGCCCTGGGCGCTGTCCGCCCGCACGGCCCCAGGCCTTGCCCATGGGTGTGGCACCCTCCCCAGGTGCCGCACGTATGGGCACCTGGGGGGGGGAGGGGGGGGGTGCCGCTCCCAGCCGGAATCCATCGGCGGCAAGGGACTCCATCGTGGAGGTTCTCGTCATGGTCCTGCTGGTCATGGCCGCAGATAGTGACATCGGAACGTGGCCCGCAGCCTGTACTGGTCAACCATTCAGTCCATTTCTCTTTGACCCAGTTGGCAACACCAAAGGGGACCCTGAGCAAGTGGTAGAGGCGGCCATCTGCCTCGAAGGCAGTGTATTGGCGGTCCTCCGGGCGGATAGGGAGCTGGTGGTAAATGGACTTCAAGTTGACTGTGGAGAAGACTTGATACTGCGAATTCTGATTGACCATGCCAGATATGCGGGGGAGGGGGTACGCATTGAGCTGCGTGTACCGGTTAATGGTCTAGCTATAATCGATGACCATCCGGCGCCGTCCAAGATGGCGGCCCCCATGGGTGGCGCGTGGCGGGTGGCAGCGGCGATGGCGTCCAAGGTGACGGCCCCCGTGGGTCGCACGTGTCGGTCGAAATTAAAGATGGTGGCGCCCACGGGTCGCACATGGCAGGTGGCGTGGCTGCTGGGCCGGCCCCGACAGGCATCAGGCAATGCTGCTGGGCCTAGAAGGTTTAGGGGCGATCGGGCCTGGCAGGCTTTTGCAAAGTGGCCCTTCTTCCCACAGCCGTTACAAGTTGCGTTCCATGCCAGACAGCGCTGTGTGGGGTTATTACCCTGGCCGCAGAAGTAGCACCTCGGGCCTCCGGCGTTGGCGGGCTGCTGCACAGCGCAGGCGTACGTCGCACCCGGGTCGGTTGATGGCTGCGCTCACGAGGCCCACGAGGGTGGCGCTCGGTCAGAGGTGTAGGCCCCCATGTTCTGGGAGGCCACCTCCAGCGAGTTGGAGAGTTGTACTGTCTCTGGGAGGCTGAGTGTCCCCTCTTCTAGTAATCGCTGGCGGATATAGTTAGAGTTCATGCCCGCGACATAAGCATCCCTGATCAGCAGCTACGCATGCTGGGTAGCCGATATCGTCCGGCAGTCACAGTTCCGGCAGAGGATGCGCAAGGCACGTAGGAATTCTGCGAGTGATTCCCCAAGGCATTGCCATCTCGTGGCGAGGAGGTGCCCAGCATATACCTTGTTAACGGATTTCACATATTGTCCTTTTAGCAGCATTATTGCCTCCACGTACGAGGGGGCGTCCCTGATGAGGGGAAAGACTCTTGGGCTCACCCGTGCATGGAGCACCTGCTTCTTCTGGAGGTCTGTGAAGTCTTCATTGAAGGATGCGAGGTACACCTCGAAGCAGCTTAGCCAGTGTTCAAACATTTCTGTAGTGTCGGCTGCTTGTGGGTCCATCTCCAAGCGATCAGGCTTGAGTGATGAGTTCATCTTTAGGAGTTTAGTGTATTAAATTGATACACCATCAATAACACACAACAAGTGATGAACATAACTGAGGCTTTAATACACTAAACAGCAAGCCTGCCGCCTCTGGACCCGAACTGGGTCGGGGGCGGAGTCTTGCCACCTTTATACATAAGCCCGAGGGGAGGAGCCACAGGAGCAAGCATGCACAATACAATACAATACATATAATGCAATAACGTGGTTTACCACAAGTACAAGTTCTATCTATTACAATTCCATATGGAAGTTGACAGTGTGGAATAGGCCCATGAGGGAAAATTTAATTTGCATAACGCCACTTCAAGCTGCATTATGCACTAACCTATTCCTGGGGCAGACAGCATCATGGACTGCTACTCGCGTGGCCTACTGTTTGCCTTCAGGGAATCAACGCAATATGTGTAATGATGCTTGAAGGAGTGCTACACAAATTAATTTTTCCCCCAGAGTAGCCAGATCACCTCCATTTTATTGGGTCCTGTCTGAGCTATCTGCCATAATTACTCTGAGATACTGATGGCACTGCAAAATTTCAGGAGCCCTAATTTTTGGCAGACTAGTCAGAAAACTCGTTGAAAACTGCAAAATGCAAACTGGGTGGTTAGAAATGCACAATAAAAAAACATTAAATTTCAGAAATGTCATACCATACTTCTTCCCATTCTGCCAGTTAGTCAAAGCCACACTTGAATGGTTGCTGTACAAGATAATATTTTTCACCCATTTCTGAACAGTTGCCACATTGGCTAACTGGCACAGAATGGGGGCAACAAACTCTCACCTACATTCCCCAGATATTACACAATCAAGATTTGTGCAAGTTTGCAAAACGAGCCAACAAGACGTCAGTTTGCAACACTCCCAATCTTGTTTCTTTTCATAAATGGGTGTACTTTATGCAGTTACTTATCAAATTAATGCATTCAGTCTGCTATCAAAAGGATTTTCAATGGCAATTGTTATGCACTGCTGAGGTTTAATTGATTTTTCAGCAAACTCGACTAAATTATGCTGATTCTAAATGTGCATGTTCTTTCAGCTGGAATGGAGCTGTGCTGCCTTGTGCCAGAGGCCCAGAGGTTGGGAACTTATTCGAGGTTATCTGTGAAGCTCAGCTCTACCCATTTGGTTTGTGAAACCAAAAGCACAGAATTAGTTTAATACATATTGAACGTCATGTTGCAAGATTACACTCGTCACATTTCTTTTTACTGATAATTAACTTGTGCTTATTTACAACTTGAAGATGTACATTACTTTCAATATACTGAAACATCTTTTGTGATAATTTAAATGAAAGTTATGGTCGGCGGCATGGTAGCACAGTGGTTAGCACTGTTGCTTCACAGCACCAGGAACCCGGGTTCGATTCCTGGCTTAGGTCACTGTCTTCAGAGTCTACACGTTCTCCCTGTGTCTGCGCGGGTTTCCTCCGGGTGCTCCGGTTTCCTCCCACAAGCCCTGAAAGACGTGCTGTTATGTGGTTTGGGCATTCTGAATTCTCCTTCTCTCTACCCGGACAGCCGCCGGAATGTGGCGACGAGGGGATTTTCACAGTAACTTCATTGCAGTGTTAATGTAAGCCTACTTGTGACACTAATAAAGATTATTATTTAAAAAATCATTTTCTGAAAATTGCAACTGAACTTTAACGGAATGGGAAAAAGAGCTGTTTAAAAGTGATTTTTAAAAAGACTTCGAAAAGTGGAAATCTAAAATAAGGCAGAAAACATTGGAAATACATACAGCAGCCAATTTCCCTCTCTCCCCTCCAATTGAATGTATATCAGACAGAACTCTGTATTACTGCGCTCCATTTCAATGCACTTGGACCAGCCTGTCTTTCTGGAAGCAGCTCATTTAAATATTGTTAAAGGGCTGTTTCAAAGTGCACAGTTTATTTTGTGTATTTATTGCCTTTAGTTAAAAGCTTGTTTTGGTAAGCACAGTTCAAGCTTAATGAATATTGTTTGCAGCTTGTTTGTATAAAGCGTAAATTTCCTTTGAAATAGAAACAGAAAATGCTGAATGTGCTGTTTCTGTAGCCATCTAAAATGGCCACCTGCAAAGGACCATGGGAATTGTGGTCAACTTGGACACAGACAAGTACACAGCCTCTGGCAAAGAAGCCAGACCGGACAGAAACTTGCACCCATTAAAAGTCAATCACCATTTCCCTCAGGACAATAGAACTCAAATCAAGGAACGGCAACAGTAGCAGACTAACCGGCGCCACTTCCCCTTATTTGGAAAGGCCTACGTGCCTGGGACAATGATAGCTGGGACACGCCCAACCACTGAGGTATCCGTCCCTTAATTGGCCAGGATCAATGAGGGTGATCAAAACCCTATTGATCCATTGGATCTGGAGTTAGGACCGCCCAAAAGGGCGCGAAAGAGAAGAAGGATAAAAAGCCCTGCACACAAGGGATCAGCCTCTTTTGGACCGGCCTGTGTGCGACCAATTGCAGCATATCAACCAGCCAGGTACAAGGACCCGCGATCGCTACCTGAAGGACGAGCCCAGCCGAGACGAAGCTGAAGACTTCCAACAGACCCACGTGGACACAGGTAAAGGCCTTATCTCCCGCACAGAGCCAGTCACCCCAAATTTATGTAAAGGTCATGTTAGTTATTAGGTCTAGTTTAGTGCGTAGCCGCGTGAATCATTGCATATAGAAATAAGTTTTGTGTTTGTTAATAAACTGTCTTTTGAACTAATATACTGGTTGTTTGGTCATTCGGTCAATATAAGAAACAGCTTGTGGTTCACATAGAAATAAAGAAGTCAATAGTTCCAATGAAAGGTCATCAACCTGAAACAATGGACTTGATTCTCCGACCTCCCACTCCTGTGTTTTCCGATGATACCATTGCCATTAATGGGAATTCCCTTTGAAGCCACCCCAGGCGGCTGGGAAACCTGCGGACAACAGTGTGCGGCTGGAGGGGCGAGACAATCCACCACCAGCGAATGGCTTGAGGATTCTGGTCAATAAACTATGGGTGTGAATCTCCGGAAAGATTTCTAAGTGTGGTAGCGAGCAGGAACAGCCATGAGCGTCCCGGTACATGGCCCAGCATGGCTGGCAATGCCATTCAACTTTAATTGGTCCACTTAACAAGGCCTCACGGGCTTCCCATTGCAAATGAAGACTTGCCAGCTGATTCGCCGGCACCGCGCTCGCCAGCCCTGTGCTAACAAGGTCAAGCAACATTTAAAACCGCTCTTATTCAGCCAACCCCAGCAACAATGGCAACCTGGAGACCGGCACCAAGATTCGGGGATGCAGATCTGGTCAGGCTCCTAGATGTAGTGGCGGCCAGGAGAGATGTCCGGTTCCTCTGAGGGTCCTGGAGTGTCAGTCACAGGGCAGCCAGTGCTGCATGGGAAGAGCTGGCAGCTGTCAGCTCGGGCTGCGTGACCAAGAAGACTGGCCTCCAGTGCCCCTCACCAGACTGGCCTCCAGTGCCCCTCACCAGACTGGCCTCCAGTGCCCCTCACCAGACTGGCCTCCAGTGCCCCTCACCAGACTGGCCTCCAGTGCCCCTCACCAGACTGGCCTCCAGTGCCCCTCACCAGACTGGCCTCCAGTGCCCCTCACCAGACTGGCCTCCAGTGCCCCTCACCAGACTGGCCTCCAGTGCCCCTCACCAGACTGGCCTCCAGTGCCCCTCACCAGACTGGCCTCCAGTGCCCCTCACCAGACTGGCCTCCAGTGCCCCTCACCAGACTGGCCTCCAGTGCCCCTCACCAGACTGGCCTCCAGTGCCCCTCACCAGACTGGCCTCCAGTGCCCCTCACCAGACTGGTCTCCAGTGCCCCTCAGGACTGGCGCCTGCACAGATACCGCTGAGGCCTACTGGAACTTGTAGTTCTTACTCTACGAGTACCATCTCCACTTTTTTAATGGTAAGGATTCTTTTTTTTTTGAAGTCTGGAGCTGATTCCAACCCTGTCCTCTGCTGTAATAGCCAGATCTGTTTTAGGCGCTTTCATCTTGACTCTACCCATCTTTAACCTTTCATTGTATGGATGGCTCTGTCTGGTGTCTAGACCATTTCAAATTCTGGAAATAATTCTGGCAATCATTAATTCCTCTATTTTTGTTGAAACGTCTCATTTGTTCCACAAAGGCTGAATGAAATTATAGTTTTGCCCGGAATATTTTCAAAGTAGCAGACATTTGATCCAACAAGGTCTCCCACCTTGAGAACCAAACACCAGTTAAAACCAGGAACCTGTCCATATGAGACACTTTACACAATCCAACACAAGGTCATATAGTTCAGAATCCCGGAACATGGGGGTAATCAGACCGTGACATTTTATACTTACTCTCTGCCATCTTTCAAATTGGCTACGAGGATTAGTTTTCTGTCTTCATTATTTTTTCTAAGCTTCCAAACTTCACTATTTAGGCAACCATCCACTGTTCTATTCCAGAAGACCAGTGATATTTATACCTCTTTTGAAGAAACATTAAACAACTAAAAGTTCCATTTGAACAGGACACCACTAACCACTAAAATGTAGGAAACTTCATTCAAATTAAAATAACATTCCTGGTGTTACAGACAGGAGAGATTGAATTTAACCAGCCCCAATTTCTCCTCTCGCCACCCATTCCATGTACAGAAAGATGTTTTTGATTTGCTTCTCCCTTTATAAGTGGTGGCGTATTTCCCAAGCCCTCAGTTTAGGGTCGATCTACTTTCTATTATTAACTTCACATCAAACTTGTGACAAGATGGACTCAGAGGGTTACTTTATTTGCACACACACAAATGTGGGTGGAGGTTAGCAATATTGCCTTCTTTCCACATATACAATAAAAGTGCGGGGTAGAAGAAAAAGGAAAGGTTTACAGGGTAAAGATTATAGAGAAAAAAATTATTGTTTCATGAGAGCCCACAATCAAAATCCAATGGCGTATTCCTTCAAAGATTGGCAGGTGGAAAACCGATGCTGGAGAGGTGACTTTCACGAGAAGATAGGCACGCTGAGAAGGATTAGCCTTAGGCGATGGTACAGAAGCACCAGTAGAAACTGTGTAGATGGCAGATAGGCATTCAAACCTGGACAAGCCCCTTTTCTCCACTGCTGCTTGGTAGATGGAAGATGACAGACCGATTTGCTGCACATCGAAGAAAATATAACTGAGGGGACATGTCACATGACTCTGATGTCTCCTCTTTGTCTTTGACAAAGGATGTAGATTTGTTTTCATTGATTCCTGAGATTTTTAATGCTCCGGCTATTAAGAATTGAAAGGATAGAATTTGTCCTGGCAGATGACCTGGCTCCAATTAGCCAGGCTTGGCTTATGAGATGGAAATGGCCTTTGTAAAATTCCTTTTGAACTCTGTCCCACTCTGCAGCCCACAGGGGTCATGAGCATTTGTTCAGAGATAGGTAAAACCTTTTGGCCATTCTCGCCGGTCGGATCTTCTGATCCCACTGACGGCACAACCCCGTCACCTGTTTCACAGCGGCGAGAGGTGCATTCAACGGGAAACCTTGTGGACAATGGCAGGACCAGAAGATCCCACCACCAGCCAATAGCAGGCCACCTCCACTGTGGCAGGTTGGGGGGGAAATCCCAGCCAAACAGAGGCACAAGTATTTTTGATACTACCATGATGGCTCTTTTTGTTTTGTGTCATTGCTCGACATAGATTCAGCCATTTTAAAAGGTTATTGTCCATATGTACATGCAATATATTTATATATAAATATTTTATTAAAATATTGTGAGAGATTTTAGCCCCAGTCCAGACATGAAAGTCTGTTTCATTTTGTCCTATATTCCTCCCACAGGCTGGGACCTCTCTGAATCGCAGAAGGTACAGATTGGACAGATGGATCTGTCACACCCTTGCGAGGGATTGACGACACCTGCTGACAGACTGTGATGGTGGGATATGGGGGTCAGAAGTTGAGAGGCCATCAACTCATACGTCGCAGAAGGACAACCCTTCTGAGGGATCTCCACCACTTCCAAGCAGCGGTGGTCCTCCTTAATTTCTAAAGGGTACAGAGGGAGGGAAATCTTCATGTCTGTCAAAGCCTCCGGTTCCTCATGGTCTTGTCCTAGGCCCAACCATCTTCAGCTGCTTCGTCAATGACCTCCCTTCCACCAGAATTGGAGATGTTTGCGGATGACTGCATAATGGTCTGCACCATTTGTGACTCCTCAGATAACGAAGCAGTCCATGTCCAAATGTAGCAAGATCTGGACAAGATCCAGGCTTGAGCTGATAAGTGGCAAGTTACATTCGTACCATACAAGTGCCAGGCAATGACCATCTTCTCCAAGAGATATAATGATCTATCTTATAAGTTACAAAGAAGTAATTGCTTTCAACTCTGTATTGGACTTGTAACAGTATATGGTTAACTTGTAATGACACAAATTTTAGCTATTGTTATTATCCCAATACTATGGGTACGATTCTCCAGAAAGGTTTCTCAGGATGGTAGCAAGCGGGAATTGCCACGGGCTTCCCGGTGCTCGGTCTAGCGAGGCTGGCAACGCTATTCAACATTAATTGATCCACTTAACAAGGTCTCACGGGCTGGTCGTTGCAAATCAAGGCTCGCCAGCTGATTTGCCGGTACTGCGCTTGCCAGCTCCCCGCTGCCAAGGTCGAGCAGCACTTGCCCAGCTAACTCCAGCCAGCTCGCAACAATGGAGCCGAGGAGACCATCCCCAAGACCAACACTGCGAGGGGGATGACCGCAGGGGAGAGTCTGGTGCACGACATCGGCACCTTTAGTGAAGGTGTCCAAGGCATCGCACAGTCGGTGAGGGCCATGGCTGAGGGTCTCGACAGAATATTCATCTCACTGGGGGATGTCACCAAAATGACCAGGGGTGGCTGCTAGAAACTGTGGAGGCCAGGAGAGATGTCCTGTTCCCCTGAGGGTCCACGAGGGTCAGCCACAGGGCAGCCAGTGCTGCTTGGGACGAGGTTGGTGACAGTGAGCTCAGAGAGTGTGACCAGTGGCCTCCAGTGCAGGAAGAAGGTCAATGACCTACACCGGGCAGCATGAGTGAGTAGACACCAACGCCCACCCACCCCACGGTAGCATCTACACACCCCCCTTCAACCCCCCAACCATTCCACCACCCCCTTCAACCCCTCCAACCCCTCCTTCACACCTCCCCTCCCACCACTGCAAACCATGCTAACAATGCTCCCTTTCCGTCTCCTCAGGAAGCTTTCCCACAATCGCTGGGAGAGGGCCCAGACTGGCGGTGGTGTGCCAGACATCAGGATCCTCACCATTTCAAGAAGCGTGGTCTAGAGGTGACCGGTGTGATCGAAGAACCACCAGGCCTAACCTGAAGGACCTGTTAAATGTGAGTTGATGCCTTACTGACTGGCCCATCCCTCCCACTGACCACATGTCCATTCTCCCACAGAGAATGGTGCCAGCCCATCCCGAGCGGCACCCTCTCCAGCCTCCTAGAAGACCACCTCAGAGGAGAGCTCCAAGGATGCCACCATAATGGGTCATAGCACAGCTGTCATCCCCACCCTCCACCAGCACAGATACATACACCTCGTTGGGATATGTTAGTGGATAGGCTACTGGGGCACAATCTGGTGAGCACCACACTGCTGCTGATGTACATCAGGTGGAGGCAGGAGCTCCCAGACGAGACAGCAGTCAGAAGTCTGCTGGATCCCAGGACCCAGATGGGTTCCAGCCAGTTGCTGAGCCTGTGGAGGAGATCACCCCGGAACAGATGGAGGTGTTAGGGTGCGGCCGGTACATTCAGAGGGAGATGTCAGCGATACTCCAGCAGATCCATAGCCGCTTAGAGGAGTCCCAGGGGCTACAAGATGTCGCCGGCAATGCTTGGCACTGAGGACAACACTGCGAGGGTGGCAACTGCAGCGGAGAGCCTGGTGCACGATATCGGCACCTTTAGTGAAGGTGTCCAGGGCGTCACGCAGTCGGAGACGGCCATGGCTGAGGGGCTTGACAGAATGTTCGCCTCGCTGGGGGATGCCACCCAGTACCAGCCTGATTTGATTTTGATTTTGATTTTGATTTATTATTGTCACATGTATTAGTATACAGTGAAAGTATTGTTTCTTGCATGCTGTACAAACAATGCATACCGTACATAGGGAAGGGAGGAGAGACTGCAGAATATAATGTTACAGTTACAGCAAGGTGTAGAGAAAAGATCAACTTAAAGTAATTGAATTAGAACATTGTTAGAGTGTTTAAAAGAGTTAGAATGAAGCTTGAGAAGCATAGAATGAGAGTAAAAGATAGAATTAGAGGGTATGCTGGGCGCAGCTTGCAAGAAGTCACCTCGCTCCGGTGCCATCTTTCTTTCTTGATGATGTTCTGCAGGACATGCTTGAACCAGCTGTCCCTCTGACCCAAGGTGAACCCCAGGGCTCTCTGGGCACCGAGCAGGAGGAGGGGGGCAGCAGATGCCAACCCAGCCCATCCTATGGAGTGGTAACGGTGGCCACCAGCTCCCCCGGGTTCTACCCCTCTGATGAGGCCACGTCTCATGCCAGCACACGGTACAGGGTGGCACGGCTATACATGTTGCCGACAAGTGAACTGGGGCCATCTGGCCTCAGAGCCCCCAGAGGACGCCTACCAGGGGCATCGGAAGTCATGGGATGTGGTAAGCTGCTGGCTGCCTCCACCTCAGATGTGCATCCTGGGGGCACACCTAGACGTAGTGGTAGAGTTAGGAAGGCCAAGCACATCGAGGATCACTGAGGGCACCAGGGGAGGGGGGAGGGGAAGTGGGTGGGGGGGTAGGTAAGGAGTGAGGTGGTTGAGAGGTGGAAGGGGAGGCGGCACCATCAGGAGAGTGGGGAATTGTTAAACAAATAAACACCTTTGGGCCCAACCATTATGATGCCTCTTTCACCTTCTTCCGTAATGCGGGCTGACTCCTGAACCCTTGGATCATCTCTCTAGGAATCTCCCCCCTCCCCGTGTAACTCACCCACCCTCCGGCCATGGACATGTCGCCAGAGCTGAGCCTCATCCCCTGGGTTTTCGGATGTTGCCTCCTGCAGTGTTCAGGCCCAGTTTCCAAGCATCAAGGTGTGATTGGGATGCTAGGCAATGACTCCCACATGCTACATTCACCTACGGGAATCCACTTGGGTTGTGTAAAGTGCTCACTTAACCACGATTGCCAATTCCTTATTAGCAATAGCTTTCAGCCGCACAGCCAGTCAGTTTGTTGGGGTTATGGGTGGTCCGTGGGGCAAACAGACAAGGAAAAGGGTTGCCCTAGGAATGGGTACACATGATCCAGGGGTTGGCATGGTGGTGCCCTGTTCGTTTGCCCTCCATTTGCCCCCCAGCATGCTCCCCTACTCTCTCACGGCAGCCCACCCCTGAGGAGGGTTCCCCACCCCCAGCCGAGGGTCCCCAATCCTCCAGTGAATACTGGGGTGGCAAGCCCAGCACGCCTGTGAGCAAAGATGGCTACTCCCCTTCTCGGCTTCCCATAGAAGCCCTTCCGCCACGGTTACATTTTTCAAAAAGGGTGCGAATCGGTGCCAGGGTGGGCGCTTGCTGGGGAGGCCACTGAATGACAGGCGCCCATTGGATATGGGGTGGCTCTTGTTAATTGCATGGAAATGGGGCTTAAGTGGTGATAATTGGTTTCTTGCCACGCTACGGCGAGATCCTGATTTCGCCGAGGGGAGAGGGCCGGTTGCATCACAAATTGCCGTCTGGCGCAGTTCTCGTTTTTGGCCTCTCCCACTATTCACTCATCCACTGAGTTCTCCACAGTCTCTGTATTTTGTACTGTGTTCCTTTTGATTTTTGACTTTGGTTTCTTTGCCTTTTCCCCTCACTGCCTTTTGTTTCTGTCCCCATTTTAATTCCCTGTGACATCTGCATCAGTTTCCACCGCCCTGCCATATTAGTTTAAACCCATGTTAGTCTATGGCAGAACAGAGCAGTGTTAGTGTACAGGGGCGGAATTCTCCGATCCCCCCGCAGGGTCGGGGAAGCGCCCAGGGCCGGCGTAAATCCCGTCCTGCCGACGTGGTTTAAACCACCTCTGTGCTGGTGGGATTGGCGACACGAGCGGGCCCCTGGGGTCCTGGGGGGGGGGGGGGGCGCGAGGTGATCAGACCCGGGGGGAGGGTGCCCCCACAGTGGCCTGGCCCGCGATCAGGGCCCACCGATCGGCGGGCGGGCCAGTGCCGTGGGGGCACTCTTTTTCTTCCACCGCCGCCACGGCCTCCACCATGACGGAGGCGCAAGAGACCCCCTCCACCGTGCATGCGCCGGTAGTGACGTCAGCAGCCGCTGACGCTCCGGCGCATGCGCGGACTGGTGAAGGCCTTTCAGCCAGCCCCAGCGGCGGGCGGAGTAGCGCCAAAGGCCTTTGGCGCCAGTTTTGGCGCCATCGCGGAGCGAGAGCCACTCCGCCGCTGGCCTAAAGTTGGGAAAATTCCGCACCTTTGGGGAGGCCCGACGCCGGAGTGGTTAGCGCCACTCCGCTACGCCAGGACCTCCCGCCCCGCCGGGTAGGGGAGAATTTCACCCTAGAGCTCTAAAACCTCCAGTGAACAGCCTACAAAGAAGAAACTTAAATTGCAGCCAATATAAAGATAATATTTTGAAGTATGGTTTTGTTAATTGTGCCAATGCAATTCAGGATTCAAAGCCCATATGTGTTATGTGCAGGAGGGTACTGCGAATGAGAGCTTAAAATGCTCAAAACTACAAAGGCATCTGAAGATTAAGCATGGGGAGCTTGAGAACTAACCTCTTGATTTATTTCAAAGGATGCAACGAGAACTGAAATCATCAGTGAAGTTGTTAGCAGAAATGTAACATTGAATGACAAAGAACAATTAGCCTCTTGCATGGTAGCTTACTGTGTAGCTAAAGAGAAAATGCCCCACACTACAGCAGAGATATTGGGCGGGATTCTCCGAAACGGCGGCTAAATGTTGACGCCGGCATAAACACCAGAGCGTTTAACGCTGGCATCAACGTGCCCCTTGGCCCAGCAATTCCATGGTCAACAGGGGGCCAGCAGGGTGCTGGAGTGCTCCACGCAGTTCCGACTGCCGATACGAGGCCCTGCAATTCTGGCCGCGGGACCGCGCATGGGTGCAGCGGTCACTTGCAGTGGTGGCCCCGCGCAACATTGCGGACGGACACAGCAATCCGGCCCCCGCAATATAGGCCCCACCTAGATCGCACACACCCGCCGATTGGTGGCCCTCAATCATAAGCCTGGCCGTCCTGGAGCTCCCCCCCAGTGACGGATACCCCGCCCCCCACCAGAGCGGCCGTGGACTGAGTCTGCAGCTGCCACTCCGAGTGCCCGCCGGGTGGAAGCATGTTACAACCACGCCGGCGTTAACTCGGCCAGCTGCCAGCTGAGAATCACCACGGCGGCCTCTTTCAATTGCCCCCGATCGGTGCCACGATGGCCGCGCGTGCAACTGGCGGCGATTCTCCGGTTCACAGAGAATCGTGGGAAGGCATCGGACCCGATCACGGGTCTGATGGCCCATTCTCCACCCCCATGCCGAAATCGCGCTCGATGCGGAGGCTCAGAAATCCCGCCCATTAATTCTTCCTGAGACATGTGGTTCGCATGTGGTCTTAGATGTGAGATCAGCTGAAAAACGGAAATACATTCCGCATAGTGATAACACAACAGCACGCCGAATTTGTGATATTTTTGAGAATAAGTACAACTTATTTCTCGTTTAAAGTCAGCACAAGAGTTCTCAATACAACTGGATGCAAGTGTAGACATTTGAGTATGTGCAACCTTGCTGGTTTATGTAAGGTATGTTTGGCACAATTAATTACCAACCACCATTATTAGCACAAAGATCCTTCGAGTGTTGAATAGTTACACGATTGGAAAGTGTGGGTTCGACTGGATTCATTGCAGAGGAATCACAAGCGATGGAGCAACCAACATGACTGGGGAAAACAGCAGAGTTAGAATAAGGGTTAAGGAGGGAGCTGGTCAGAATATTGTTTGGAATCATTGCTTTATTCACCGTGAGGCATTGGCATCGAATAAAATCCCATCCAATCTTGAAAGTGGTGTAGACAAGAATTGTGAAAGTAATAAATTTCATGAAACGCAGCGTACTGAATACCAGGCAGTTAGAGGCTCGGTGTCCCGATATGGGGTTCGGGCACACACATTTATTGTTCCACACAGAGGTACGTTGGCTGTTAAGGGGTTGGGTGCTTAGCAGAGTTTATGGACTGAGGTATGAAATCCATGCTTTCCTCCTGGAGAAATCATCCCCTCTGGCGGGTTCGTTTGGTGATGAAAGTTGGATGCTAACTATATCTTACCTTGCCAATATCTTTTCAATTCTAAACAAACTGAACCTCAAATTGCAAGGAAAGGATAATGATTGCTTTCGGCATTGTGAAGAAATAGCTGCTTTCCAAGGTCATTGAGAGTTTAGCAAGTGTGAGTACAAAACCAAAACTATTACATGTTCCCCACAATGCTCCGATACATCGAAGAAAACTGGGAACTGTCAATTGACTGACAAACCTTATGCGTTGATCAACAGTTTTTGCCACTACTTTCCAGAGGATAAGTTTTAGATTTTGAAAGAGAAGAGGTGGGTGAAAAATCCCTTTGCTTTTAAGAACCCAGAATCAGTTATTAACTTACAGCTGACTCCAAATTAGGAAACTGAACTGCTGCACCTAACCTGTGACAGCACATTAGAAATACTACACAAGGCCATGAGATTGTCAGCATTCTGCAGTAGCATCTCCCAGGAGTATCCAGCGCTGAGTAAGACTAACATTTTGTTGTTATTGGGGAGCCCGATTTATCAGCGCATGGCATCTGATGGCAAAAGAGCCACTCCAATAAGACACGATAAGTGGGCTTCATTCCTGAATGATCTAACACTCATTTTTAAACTTTTAAAAATCAGACATGAATTTAGAACAACTACCTGTTATACAGAGGAGGGACATCGATGATGACTACACAAGGGACATTCTAAACAGGTCTCACCTAGGGTGGGGTTAGTGATAGGTACCTTGTGGGACTCTTAATCCTTTTATCTGGAGGAATTATCAGCCATACCCCTTGTTTAGTACAATAACAGCACAATACACAGATAGCAATGTTATCGTAGAACAGGCAGACCCTATTAAGCCCATATTCAATTGTACTGATAGTGACTCTGACAAATGAGGCTACCACCAGCATTTGGTGTTCCAGTAACAGACAGATTATTACTAATCACAAGGGGAAAACTGTAAAATATACGTCATTATTGAAGACACTCTCTGTCTGAGTACAGAGAAATGCAATTGTCAGGTTTGTATGTACTCGGTCATACTACTGGTTCAGTCCACTCGAGGGGCAACAGCCTCGCAGACAGTCAGGCGAAAAGCATGGTCTGCATACTACCTCTTCAGGAGGGGCCTGCCCCATTTTGTGTTATTACTAGGGCAGTAAGGGCAGCTAATCATGACGCGGAACTGATTCAGCTATTACACCTGACCAAAAAGAATCCAAAAGGATACCTATCATTGTAAATCTTACTCGGAGAGTCCTACTGGTATTGTTCTGGTAAAGCTGCCCAAGGGGATCCGAGGAGTACCACTGAGACACCAACGGAAACCTCGTGCAAAAGGAGACCATGAGAGTACAAGTTAGGCGCAATGCGTCGCCTGTATGACATTTTGAAAATTGACTCCTTTATGCTGGTGGCCAGACATGCTCCGTGCCTTAAAGCATACATGGCAAATTGTGAGCCATGTGATCCAACAAATAAATTCTCACTCATTAAACCACCATCACTAGCTGCTGTGAAGACTATTCAATCGCTTCAAAAAAACTTTTGTTGATTTTATTGGGACACTTTTCCCTTCAGCGGAGTTTGAACATGTTCTCATTGACATATATGGTTGCACTTCCTTCTGTTGGCTAATCCCCACAAAATCTCTTTCGGAAATGGCACTTGTTGATGCTATTACTGACATTATTAATGTAGCTGGTGTACCCAAGATCCTGCACTCTGTTTCCAGAGTGTTCTGGGACTTCTTGTGAGCAATGCGGGATTGGGTTATCTAGTTATTCTCAGTTCAGGGGACTGATAGAACATAAAAACCAGGAGGTAAAAAAGTTATTAACCAAACTGTTGAGAATCAGAGGGAATAAGTGGATCATCATCATTCCAAAAGTGTAACTATTGCTAAATAATGTGGCCACAATGCTCCCCAGAAAATCCTATTATTTGATGTATTGCATTGAAATGCACACACCACTTACCCATGGTTTTTATTGCTTCTAAGCTTTCTGATTCCTTGACCCGACAGCAACAATTAGATTGAAAACAAGAGATAACAATGAGGTTCATGCAATTGATAAGAGGATATGTGATACACAGATAAAAACTGATGACTACCGAAGCATGTCTACATTTAACTGGCGAATGGGTACAGGAGAGAAAGTTTGAACACAAATTTGGTGTGTGATCTAAGTGGAAACAGCCGACTCAAATACATTCCGTTGGTAATGAAAGAACTGCAAAAATATTTAACAATCAGCCAGAAGGTGAGCAAACTCTTAATATTGTCTCTGTACACAACCGTACCAGGTTCCCTGAAGGGTACCATCATGGCGGGTCTGTACATGGTGCAGTCTGCCTTCCACGACCCTGCTTGGAAAACAACATCGAAAACAGCAGTGATTGAGCTTCAACCAACAGCGCCAATAGCCATCCCCTCGACTTGCAACAAAACGCTCTGCAAGGCCTCAAAGATTGGTTTTACGAGGAACCACAGTCAAAGCCACAAGTAGTAACTGCACCGCAGCAGATGCTTCTTGGAAAGAGCTACGCGTCAACATCTGTAAATGTTGAGTCTTGCCCTTACATAAGAAAGGATTTGAGTTTTTAGCTATAACAATATCAACGCCCATTCCACCATGGCCTCCATACTCAATTCGAAGGTATCACTTCCTTTTGGTGTCTCTCAGCCACATTCACTCATCCTGTCAGATGGCTCCATTTATCAGCCTACACCAGTTGAATGAAACTCCACTATTTTGGCTAAAGCTCTTACAATTCAGTCTGTTCATCAAGAAAATGTACTAGTTCCATGACTTCATGTTACTCTGCACAGGAGAGGAGAATCCAGCCTTTCGAATGTCAGGTGATAACCCAGATGAAACAACATGCAATGGGCAATGCTTTGAGCACTGAGACAGTACTATTTAATGACTGGGGTGGACAAACCATTTATCATCAGCCTTGCTGTTAAGTGATTTTTCTATGAACCCTTTGCAGTGCAGTTGCTTTTGTAGGGTTATTGTTTTTCCTTTTCTGCCTTTTATTGATGTTGCAGCGTCTCTGCGCTGGACTGAATTACTTTGTTGTTTGCCGAGTCGAAGACTGCATACCTCAAACTTCTTTGCACTTTGTTTCATTCCGCTGCCTCATCCTTTGGGGGTAATTTTGTGCCAGCGTTAGCTGTCAGTGAAAACGGCGACCTAGGGGCAAATTAACACGAGGGTCAGGAAAAGCGATTCTCACCAGCGAGTTCACGTTTCCCAATTTTCCACAGCTCTCGACGATGATGTAATGAGGTTCCCATCCACAAATGGTGAGAACCATATTGCAATACATTTGAATACATTTTAATATGATTAATGAACCCCCCCCC
Source organism: Scyliorhinus canicula (assembly GCF_902713615.1). Taxonomy (NCBI): domain Eukaryota; kingdom Metazoa; phylum Chordata; class Chondrichthyes; order Carcharhiniformes; family Scyliorhinidae; genus Scyliorhinus; species Scyliorhinus canicula. Next base: position 96,111,934 of record NC_052159.1, on the reverse strand, counting down.
CCCCCCCCCACCATATGACTCCCCCTCACATAATATTCATAACTCACCGAAATGACATCATGTTGGCAAGGTTTACAACATGTATATGAAGGTGTGAACCAGCCCTGGGGACCCCCCGGGAGCACAATGGTAAGTAAAGCCTCCGGGGGAGGGGGGGACCTGCCTGGACGCTGCCCCCTGGCATAGGTTGGCACTGCCAACATGGCCGTGCCTACCTGGCTGTGCCAACCTGTGCTGGACAGTGCCAGAGGTGGGTTCTTTGACCAGCTCAATTAGAGGTGGGGACATTCACATTATGTGTGGTTGGGAGAGGGGGATAGCACCAGGGCCTTTGAAGGGGGTGACTTTGCATTGACAGTGGAGTGGCCGTTGAGGGGAGAGTGGGCAGTGAAGGAGAGCAGGCCTTGAGGGAGGGAACTTGCATGCACAACAGGGGGAGCAGGCATTGAGGGGGGAGCTGGCTTTGGACACCTTGCATAGGGAGGGGCACACTGGCAATACTGCTGCAGTTTTTCTTGGCGTTGGGGTGGGGGAGATGCTCCGATGATTGTGCCATGGGAGAAAGGGAGAGCCCCCGATGATTGTGCCATGGGATAAAGGGAGAGCCCCCGATTATTGTGTCATGTGGGGGAAGGATAGCTGTAATAACCTCTATGGGACACATCCAGCTGGGGATAATTGTTTTCCCGTGCTCATTGGGATTGAAAGTTCCCCTGCTATGGGTGGGTAGCTTATCCGCACTGGTATAAAAGGTTGGCCAGTGTGGAGCCAAACATAAATGAGAGAACCCAGTGAGGTGTAACCGGGCCTAATGTAAATAATATTATTGTTATTTAAATCTCTTTACTACAATCAATGTGGACTCCCTGTGCCTTACTAAGCTGGCGACGAGGATAAAACTGGAGCTGTCGATGTGCAGCCTGTCTAGCTGAGCCACTTCCCCAAAATATTTCATAGACTAAGGTACGGAGTTCATTGATTTATGTTGCTGCTGTTCGGACGTTGGATGTTTTTGACCCTGAGTTGAATTCCTAAAATCAGTGTGCAGAAACTCTGCGGTGCTTTTCCGAGCCAGTAGGGACGTGGAGTATGAGCGCTGGGCCGTGGTTTTGCTGCCAGCCCACGGAGCATGTACGTTTGGAGTGGTTGGGGGCCTAGCATATCCGACAGTCCTGGATGTGGTATCACCTGACCAACTTCTCATGTTGGTGGCACAATGTTTCAATCTGTCTCCGTCTATCATGGTTTCGTGATACTGGTTCAATACAGCGGTCCACCAGGGAGTCCGTTGTCCAGTTTTTGCTGGACTTTTGGAACCTCGTCAAAGTTGCTAAGTATGGCACTGCATTGACTGACATGTTCAGTGTCCGATTGGTCTGCAGGATGCACGACAATGATATTCAAACAGAGAGCTGATGGTTACTGTGTGGCTGCAAGTTGTACATAGCGACGCTAATGAGTTCCGCTTTCGGGTGCAGGCAACTGGTGTGCGGACGCAATGACCTTCATTTGAGAGTTTGGAGGGTGTTATCAAATGGCTGAGTATGCAAACTGAAGTCCATTGCCATTGAGTTATCTGACACATTCCAAAAGGGAACGCTGGCCCTGTGGCGGCGAGCAAGGAACCCTGCTGTTTTTTGTTGCATTGCAGTTTTATGTGGTTCTGGCAGCAGTGTAGGAGGAGCTTCAGGGCAACAGCTCTCTGGCATTTTGGGAGGTGCTGCAGATCTCCATTTTCCATGTTAGCACTGTGAGGGGCGTTCGGGAGATAAAGGATGTAGAGCTGGGTATTGTCAGGTGCCAGACCCCGCCTGGACCCTCTGTGGTTTGGAAGAATGCCGCAGCAATTCAGACCTTGGGTCAATGGATCAGACATGCTGTACGCTGTCTCCAGGCTCGGCTGTTTGCGACTTCGCCCCCTGTGTGACGGGCGGGTGTGTCGGACCGGACATAATCATTGGCAAGATACACGCCAACCAATCCTGCTCATCTATTCTATGGCGTCCTATCGGAACCAAAAGGCTTTCGTTTTTCCTGTCACTTGGCTGTTGCTAATGCTGCACCAGTTTCCTCCTCCTCTTTCTCCCAACTCTTCTGTCTTTGTCGTCTCCTTCTCATCCTCGTCTTTCGAAAGGATCTTCAGACTTTGAGGGGGTGGGGGGGTGGGGAGGAATGTAATAGCTTGTACCTGCCTTATCCAGCTCGGGATTATTGCTTCCCCGTGCTCATTGGGACTGCAGGACCCCCCCCATTATGGGCAGGGTAGCTTAACCGTATTGGTATAAAAGATCGGTCAGTGGGGAGCTAAGCAGGAAGGAGAGGGGATCCCATGAAGTGCCACCAGGGAAGTGGGGAAAGTTTCAACTCTCTTCTGATAGGGACACCCATTAAAGATGCCGCCCTGATATCTGTGAAGCCAGCCTTGCCGATTCTATCAGACCCTGCCCGCCAGACTAATGGCGTCAATCGTGCCTCCTGATTTTTTTGTGTCAGTGTGACAGAAATTCAGGTCTGTAAAGCCAGCAGCACATTTGGAGAAATACATGCCAGTTTCCAGTCAGAGCCTGACACTCTGGACTGGATTCTTTCATCCCGCCCACCGTAAGATCACCACAGGTGGGACACGGACAATGGGTGGGATTGTCCGGAAGCGCCCCATCCCGGCAATCGGATATTCATGCCTGAGGTCAATGGATCTTTACATGGTCCGCATCCCGCCCGTGACAATCTTGCAGCTGGCACGGCCGAAGAATCCAGCCCCATGTATAGGCCATTGACATCAGGCGGGAATTTCCAGTTGCCGGGCAGGTGCGGCCGGCGAATCCCATCCTCTGACAAATTATGGGAAAATTACGCCCTTTGATTTCATCTCATGGTTTTTGTCCCTTTTATCGCACATCGACACTTTCCCTGCGCATAGCCTCTTGTCTTGGACCAATGAGGCTGCTTCACATTTTGTACTTTATTAACATTGTGCTTAGCTAGTGCCTTGTTGCATGCCCTTTTTATTCTTCTGGTATCTTTCATATTTGATTCGTGTTATTTGCCTTTTTGATATATGTATGCTGTATGGTTGTATATAATTCCTTCTCACTGTTTGCTTTTATCCTGGTCATGTGAGGGCGTGAATAAATAGATAGAATTCATTAGTATTTAGAATTGAGAAAGTGGACACATGTGCAGCCATTTTTACCCAGACGACTTAGAGGATATACCCGGCAGCTTGTGTTTCAACAGGTGTTAAAACAGATGTCATCTGAGCCACGTATAGAGTAACACCAGGACCTTCAAATTTCTCTTCACACTAAGGTAAGTAAAAGCTCTGAAGTCATTTTCAAAGAAACTTTAACAGCTTTTATGATGTTATTGTCTCTCTTTATCTATTCAGGAGATATTCTTAGAACTTACCCCAGCAAATTAGAAAAACAGACTCTTAAAAAATCTATGCCTCTATTAAAAGTTTAAAATCACTTCTGTAAAAATATAGGAACAATTAAAGGTAAATCGTAAATATATTAAGGATATATTTAGGAACATGATGACCATATATCAGGCTCACAGCGTGGATAATCAAACCATTTTAACAATTAAATCATAGAGAATAATAAGGTCACATCTAAGAAGAGTTAATCAAAGAGTTAATCGAAGATAATCATTGCTGTTAATGAATTATGTAATGTGGTTTAGAAGGGTATAACTGTTCCAGTTCCCTTTCAGAAAATCAGGAATTTTGTAGAAGGCAACTGGGAGCACCCTTCAATGTTTCTCCACCTTTGTTCCCTTTTCAAAATTCTCCATATGAACTCCGACAATTCCGATGGGCTTTCCTAGCAACTTCCAATATGCTGAACAAACATGTCCCACATTATTGCAATGGTAGCACCACCACCAACAGTACCTTTCTTCCTGGTCTGAGGAGAACATCTTGGCGCATTCCTAGCTATCCGTTCCTTACCTTGGCTGCCTGCCTTCCTTTCTCTCTTCCAATTCCTATCCTATTCAAAAATATGGGGGTGACGCAACAAAGGTTTAAATTTATGGATTAGCCATTATTGGCGCATGTCCAGCGGGTAAAACCCTTTGGTCTTCAACATAGGTTCTTATCACAGAAGGTAGTGCATTCTTAAATACTTCCAAGAGAATGATTTCTCTCAGAGCCTCATAGGTAGTTTCAACTCCTAATGCTTGTACCCACCTATTAAAATTGTTCTGCTTAACGCTTTCAAATTCAACATACGTCTGTCCCAGCTGTTTGCTTAAATTCCGAAACTTTGGCCTTTATGCCTCTGGAACTAATTCATATGCACCCAGGATAGTCTTTTTACTTCATCATCATCTTTAGACCCCCCTTCTGACAGGGAAGCATCAACTTTCTGTGCCCGCCTCATCAGTTTACTTTTCATGGGTTATGTCCAGTTTTCCTTTGGCCACTCTGTTTGAGTTTTCTCAAATGCCATGAAGAATGCCTCTACATCATTTTCAAAATACTGGTAGGGCCTGTACATATTTAAACATATCCCCATCAGGATTTGGTCTGGGAAGGGTTATTTCTCCCTCTTAACTTTCCTCAACTTCTGCCTTTAACTCCAACCTTTTAATTTGATATTATCTTGCCAATCTTTCCATTTCCCCATCATGTTTACTCATTTCAATGTCCTTTTGAAAAGCACTTTCTTCCTCGTTTTCAAGCATCTCCATTTTTAGAAATTCCCTCTCATGCTCGAACTGCGCCCAAATTCTCTCCAGATGAGGTTCCCCACCAGAAAATGCTTCTTTTGCTGCACTACCTGAACTACTTGCTAATGGGCTCGCCTGTTTTTTTAACAGACATACACTCAACTAATGCACTGCATATTTCTGCCTTCTTAGCTTTAACCGGCAGATCTAGTTTTAATTCACTTGCCAATTCAATTAACTTGTCTTTTCGAAGCCCTTGTAAATAATCCAAAGATAAGTCCTCCATCTGAAGAAAGGTTTTAGCAGCTTCCAGATTCACCCTGTTATCCTATCACAAACCTGGGGCTGGATTCTCGGAAAATGGGGCTATGTCCCTATGCCAGCGTCAAGAAAGTCCAGAGTGATTCTCCAACCTGCAGGGGGCTAGCAGGGCCCCGGAGTGCTTCTCGCACCTTTGGCTGCAGATACGGAGCTCTGCACTTCCGGTCGGGAGTCCGCACATGTGCACAACGGTGGTCTGCGGCGGCCGCCCTGTGCGACAGGGCGGGCTCTCACTGCGGACCCTAATGCAAGAAGTAGGTCCCCACGAGATCGGGCACACCCATGGATCAGTGCCGCCCGATCGCCCCCGAACGTCCATGAGGCCCGCCCCGGTGAAGGATCCCCGCCCCCCACCACGGCAGTCGCGGACTGAGTCCGCACCGCCACCCGAGGTTCCCGATGGCCGATATGTGGTTAGAACCACGTCGTCGGGAACCCAGCCAGTTATACTTGGAGAATCGCGGGGGGGCCTCTGTCAATGGCCCCCACCCGCGCCACATAGACCGCACGTGCGCGATTGGCGGCGATTCTGCATGGACCGCAGAATTGTTTCAGCAGCGCCCGCTACGATTCCTGTGCGAATGACCATTCTCCACCCCCGTGCCGAACGCAATTTCACCACGGAGGCTCAGAAAATCCCGCCCGGGTGCCTCGTTAGTATTTAATGTACGCCAAATTGTCACTGACTACTATTCCAAACAATCGACAAAACCTGGCAACACAGCGTTCTGACAAGCAGGCTATTTTAACTTAGTCTTTAGCTTAAAAGCACGCCCCAATTATGGATCCATGGATGAAAAATAATAAAAAATGAAATAAGTGGGAACAAAATAGATAACAGGATGGACTCTTCCAAACTGGTCTCTGTTCCCAAACGGTCAACTTTTGACTCTGCTCATTGACAATGCAATAAAAACCAAGATCTCACCATTGTTTCCAAAGCTCAAAGCAGGAGTACAATTCACCCATCCTACAAAATACTCCTGAACTTCGACAGCCAACATAAGCTTATCATCATCCACACATGCATCCAAATCTCCATGATTCAGCTTAAAGAAATCTCTGCAGGGAGCCACAGGGTGGTACAGTGGGTAGCACTGCTGCCTCACGGCGCTGAGTTCCCAAGTTCGATCCCTGCTCTGGATCACTGTCCGTGCGGAGTTTACACATTTCTCACCGAGTTGGTGTGGGTTTCGCCCTCACAACTCAAAGATATGCAGGCTAGGTGGATTGGCCACACTACCTTACCCCTTAATTGGAAAAAAAATTGGGTACTCTAAATTAAAAAAAAAGAAATCTCTGCTGAAAGTAGGAATTTCATATATACATTGTATTATAAGTATCCGGTGCAGTAATGGGTAAAAGCCTGGGTTAGTGTATGTATCTGCTGCAGCAATTTGATTTAAATTCCTGGTTTAAAAGAGAAGCAATCACTGTGGCTACAGGGGTGCAATTATGATGTTGTAAAAGTAAGATGATAATTCATTCCAACCATTCCAATAATTCATTTTTTGGTGAATAATGTTCACCAAAGTAGAACTAATGGAATTTTGTTTATAGAAACAAGATTCCCTGTGGAGTAGATAATTAGCCTTAGTGGGATGATCATGACCCATTTAGTGGGATGAGGTTTATGTAATTAATGGGAGGAGCCAGGGCTGAAGGAGTCAGTTTGGAGTTTAAGGTTCAGTTTTAATTTTGCTGTGCACAAAACAACAGTTTCTGGAAAAATTGTGGTCTGACATAAGCACGAATGAGCAGGTTGTTTCCTGAAGGATCTCTCTCTCTCTCTCTCCAAGACATCTCTATGCAGCAAATATTCCTGTGTCTGTTCATTGTTTTTCAAAGTGGGTTTTGACCTGAGATGGGATTGGCTTGACTGGAGATGAAGAAGATATCAATTAGAAGTTAAAGTCTTTAATTCTCCGCATGTCTGCATGGGTCTCATCCCCACAGCCCAAAGATGCGCAGGGTAGGGGCATTGGCCACGTTAAATTGCTCCTTAATTGGAAAAAAATAATTGGGTACTCTAAATTTATTTTCAAAACATTTTCAAAAGAAGTTAAAGTGTTCATTTTGTTGTTAATCATTGTTTAACTGTAATTGTAAGCTATTTATTTTATGATGTCAAAGTTAGTTTAATACTGTGGTAATAATAAAGCTTGTTTTAATACACCATGTGCGCGATTCTCTGCTCTCCACACCGGGTGGGAGAATCGCGGCAGGGCCGGGCGACTCACGACATGCCCCCCTGGCACCCCCCGCGATTCTCCCATCCCCCGCTCGAATAAATCGCCGGTCGCCATTTTTCACGGCGACTGCCGATTCTCCGGCAACCACACCTGGTCGCTGCCGTCGTGAACATGGGCGCCAAATGCTCATTTGTGGCTTGTAGGGGAGGAGAGGGGAGTAAGCACCACGGCCGTGGTCCGGCGGCCGAGAGTTACAGAGCACCGCTCCCAGCCCACCGGGTGGGGGTGAATAAGGTGCGAGGAGCGGCCTCCGAGGTCGTCGTGAAACTCGGCTGAGTTCACGATGGCCTTCCCGATTCATCGCGGGAGCGGAGAAGTCCGCCCCATATCCCTATTTGTGCGTGAGGTCACTCCTGGTGCAAGGTATCCTTTCCGAACAGCTTTAAAAATTAAAAAGTATTGGGGTTTCTGTCCAGTATCCGAGCACAGGTTTGGGTTCTGGTCTGTGATCGTAATAAATCCCACAGTGAAATCTGTTCAAAGCTAACTGGTTCGTTGCCAAATAAAGCATCTTCTGGAGTTTCTGGGAAGTACAAAAGAGTCTTAGGACTTGCTCCAGCAAAGACCCTGAGTCACCAAAACTAGTTAGATGCCAGTGGTGGACTGCGATTGTTGAAAGTCTGGCTCTTACATACGCTTGCCACGATTAAGTTGTCCTGAAGTGTCTACTACAAATGATAATGGACTTCAAAGTTGAACTCCATAGCTTCAAAACAGAAGAACTGCTTGACAAAAACACCAAGCAGGAGATCCATTGTCAATGGTCCTGGACAGTGACCTAAAACACTTCACAAGGCCTCACACCCTTCAACATAGATGTGGGTGGCACGGTAGCACAGTGGTACTTTTTAAAAAAAAAATTTTATTCTCCTCCTTTTTCACATTTTCTCCCAAATTTACACCACCAACAATAAACAATAATCGACAACAAATATGTCAATTCCCATAACAATAACAACAATCCCATCCTCCCACCAACCCCCAAACATTGGCCCGCATTTTTATATAAACAAATGACAAAAAGGAATCAGGGATTACCCATAGTCACCCTTAAGCCACACAGCCCCCGTCCCCCCCAACCCTCCCACCCATCCCCCCTCCAACTAATGTTCGATGTTATCCAGTTCTTGAAAGTGCACAATGAATAATGCCCATGACTTGTAGAACCCCTCCGTCCTTTCCCTCAGTTCAAACTTAACATTCTCAAGAGTCAAGAATTCCAACAGGTCCCCCCCGCCACGCCAGGGCACAGGGTGGAGAGGCTGCTCTCCATCCCAACAGGATCCACTTCCGGGTGATCAACGAGGCGAAGGCTACGATATCTGCTTCCGCACCTGTTTCCAACCCTGGCTGGTCCGACACCCCGAATATGGCCTCCCGTGGACCTGGGTCCAGTTTCACATGCACCACCTTGGAAATTACACTAAAAACCTCCTTCCAGTAGTCCTCTAACTTTGGACAGGACCAAAACATATGAACATGATTAGCACACACCCCCCGCTACACGCATCTTCTACTCCTTTATAGAATCGACTCATCCTTGCCCTCGTGAGGTGTGCTCTGTATAACACCTTCAGCTGTACCAGCCCCAACCTCGTGCACAAGTTGGAGGCATTCACTCTCCGGAGCACCTCACACCAGACCCCCTCACACCAGACCCCCTCCACAATAACATCTCCCAACTCTTCCTCCCACTTTGCTTTGATCCCTTCCAGTGGTGCCTTATCCTCTTCCAAAATAGCTCTGAACACCGCTGACACAACCCCCTTCTCCAGTCCCCTTGTCGTCAGCACCTCCTCCGGTAAAGTGGAGGCCGGTTCCTCCGGGAGGTAGTACAGTGGTTAGCACTGTTGCTTCACAGCGCCAGGGTCCCAAGTTCAATTTCTGGCTTGATCTGCCTGTGTGGAGTCTACACGTCCCTCCATGTCTGCGTGGGTCTCTTCCGGGTGCTCCGGTTTCCGCCCACAAGTCCCAAAGACAAGTCCCAAAATTAGGTAATTTGGACATTCTGAATTCTCCCTCCATGTACCCGAACAGATGCTGGAATGTGGCGACGAGGGGATTTTCACAGTCATTCCATTGCATTGTTAATTAAGCCTACTTGTGACAATAAAGATCATTAAGAGAAGGATGGTTTAGCAACAATGAAAAGAGAGAGGGTGGCCAGTGGAAATGCATCCCTCAGAATGTTTCCATCAATCCAATTGCTCTATTCTTATTTGAATTCACAGCACAACTTTTCCCATTTGAAAGAGATTTAAATAACTTCCAGGGCTTCCATTCAGTTGAATAGTATAACTAGTCAAATTAGAAGGTAATTCTGGAGCTTGGAATCCACTGTCATTTGGTTTTACCAAAAGCTGAAACAAAACTTTAACAAATGTACTGTTGAAAAAGATACATTGAGCGTGATTCTACCACCGTGCTGCATCCATGAAGCCTCACGCGACTCAAGCCGCCTGCTGTGATCTGGATAATGATATTTAAATTATCCTTTCAGCTCATTGAAATATGCACGGCCTACTTGAGGCCACATTCTCCTGGCGCCTGGCGAGGCCTCACACAAGCACCTACTGGTCCCCACTTGTCGTGATGGGCACTCCAGGGTCTTGGAGACTATTGGAGCCCCTCAGGTGTTCGGAGACAGTGCAGTACCCTGGCACTTACCCTGGCACATGGGCACTCTGACAGTGCCAACCTGGGAGGGTAATGCCCATGTTTGGGGGTGGGTGGCATTGTCCATGAATGGGGGTTGTGTTGGACCCTCAAACTCACTTAGAGATGGGGCACCCTTTCACAATGGCACCCTGATCACTGAAGAGTCGGTCTTGTCGGAGAGTTCAGCTCCCCACTGCTGAAAAAATTTCCAAGTGTGGGATGGACTGGGGAGCAACTCCCCAAGGCTCAAAGAAATGACAAAGGATGGGGTGAGTCCAGGTCTGGATCTCACCCAAAAAGCAGGCGGGAAGTACCCTGCCAAACTCACCTAAAATATTCACTCTCAACTCACTCTGAAATATTTTGGGCAAATCGTGTCCATTAACTCAGAAATGTTTGAAAAACGAATGGTGACTTAACTGCTCCTACCATTATTGTTGTGTTACTAAAATTACCAACATGTGGCAAAGAAGAGAATTCCGATTCACGACAAACTGCTGGTCAATTTATGTTGTCTCATGGCCTTGCTTAAACTGGAGAAAGGAACACTGTTACCTTCCACTGTGTGTCATGAAATTACTGAATTTGCACCATTAAAAGGAATGAATTAATCCTGTTACAACCATATAGTACTGGTTATTTGTGTTGTAAATACCCTCTTAATGACTCATCTGGTTCATGAGCACCAGGGTGTAGCTACATGTCACTGGGCCTGTACACTGCATGCCTGGGAAATAAGTCTCCTCCACCTTCCTCTGAAGATTTATCCTCGGGCTGTGAGGGACCATTTTCCATGTGTTGCCACAAGGAGGCACAGCTGAGGACTTGCCAGTGGAGATAGTGTACTGACAGGGAGAGAATTACATACGTTTCTCTCTTTTTTTACATTACTGCTAGTCAGCAGCATACATTGAAAATGAGAAGCAAACTAGCACACACAAAGCAGGAAACATGCTAACTCCCTTCACCTACATGCTGTACCCTCACATTCGATGAGTGAATAACTGCACTGCCTTGTGGATACCTCCGGATAATCAAAGACTAAAGAACAAAACCCTGACAAAAAATATGAAGTGGAGCCCAAAAGCAGACTGATGTCTAAATATATCATCTTTCTGGTAATTCCTACAACCAAACTAATGTCAAATTGTGTTTTGCATTCTTTTGGACTTAATTGGGAAGGTCAAAAGGATTTTCCTGATGTTTGGGAAGCCCATGATCTCCATAAATCTTGTCCAGGCTTGTGTCCTGGGGAGACACTCCAATTTCAATGCAGAGTGTTAATAGAACACAGAAACAACTAATGAGCCAACTGCATTGACTTAGAGAACGGGTGCAACAGGCTGTCTCTATGGTGTGAGAAACTACCATGTCCCACTGGTCAGCCAGTTCCTCACCTCATGTCGGGCAGCCCCAGGTAATAAGATGCTGACCCACCACAGTCCACCTGCTTCATGGGTTCTTGGACCTTAGTGTCTGTTCAAAAGGTGGACGGAATCCATCACATCAGGCAAATAGCCAAAATCAATGAAAAGAAAGAAGCCAATTGTTAAGCTGGAACATCAGGACGATGTGCACAGGATTGACAGTTGACTTGCAGCTGGTTGTTAACACATGCAAGATAATTGTGATCGTCATGGAACGTAACCGGCTGAACATTGGCATATCTTCCCTACAAGAGACCAGACTTTCCAAGAGTCGATCATTGAAAGGAAAACATCAGGGGCAGAATTCTCCGTTTCTGAGACTATGGGCTGGATTCTCTGATTTGAAGACTTAAGTGCTGACGCCGGCATGGGAACAGTGGCGTTTTATGCCAGAAAAAAACGGCGCAAACGCTGCACCGATCCTCCATCAGGTGGGGGGGCTAGCAGCCGCGCAGCATTAAGCCCCCAACTTTACCTGCAGATACGGCCGGAGAATTGACGGATCTGTGGCCGCACATGCGCATGGCGGCAGCCTGCAGCGGCTGCGCTGTACAACATGGCGTCGGCCGTGCACGGACCTGGCCTGCCACATACTGTCCCCCAGTAACCCCCCTCATCACCCCAAGACCACCCCCCACCAGTGCCCCCAGCCCCCCTGCCAGCGGAACGGCTCCCCCCGACTGTGGTAACTCGGCCCATCAGGGGTGGGGCATCGGGGGAGGGCCTCAGACGACGTCCTAAAACCGTCCCAATGGTGTGCGGCGTATTCTACGAGTACGCCGTTTCCGAGGGAGCGGAGCTTCGCTAAAGTTGCACAGTCCCCGATTTCGGTACAAACAGGGATTCTCTGGCCGATCGACGGAACGCGATTTTGCCATCAGCGACCAAAGATTCCCGCCCTAAGTTTTGACGCCAACTCATTCATGGACTTTCATGAAAGAAAACCTGGCGCCACACCTGGACCGATTCCGTTATTGTTAAGGAGCTAGTACCACCGGCACCACGTGGAACACAGTCGATTCTAATGAGAAACGGTGCCGGATTTACCAGTTTAGCGATTCACACTCAAGAGGCTGACAAGCTGCAGCCGCACATACACACTTCACACTCCCCACACTCTGCATTCCAGCCAACAAGATGGCAGCGAGGAGAGCAGTCCCGAAGTTCACAGATTGCGAGCTAGAGACACTCTTGGACGCGGTGGACGAGAGGCATTTGACTTTGTACACCGTCCGGGAGGGAGGCTGCCAGCCGCTGCCATTCATCGTGCCTGGTCGCAGGTGGCAGAGGGCATGAGTGCCATGGGCAACACCATCCAGACGGGCCAGCTCTGCCGAAAAAAAACTGCACAACCTCCTTAGCATGGCCAGGGTGAGTAGGCAGCACTGTGCCCCTGGCAATAATTCGCATCCCACACACCTGTAACCAACACTCCCGCTCCCACCAGGAGGGCCGCCGAACTCCCACCCTACCCCACATGCTGGCACCCATACCAGCCGCTTTGGCCAGGTGCCCTTGCCACTGAGGCCACCAGCTATCCACCCCCTGTTTCGGACTGTCTAACACCGTCGTTTTCTGCGCACAGTGCCACTCTCGATAACAGAATGCGCCAAAATGTGTTCTCTCCATCCATCTCTCAGCTCAAACAGGGCCACTTAACCTCCAGTATTTATTCACCAACATTGTGCTCCACTACAGAGGAAAAAGACCAGTTATAATCAGAGCTTGACTGATATCAGCAGAATCCCTGAGTCAAAACATTTTTGCCTATTGGGGATCTCAGTACAAGATTGGGAATGGACCATAAGACATGTCCCTCCTGCCTCAAATGAGAATGACCAAATACTACTTGAGATTTGCTGCCATGAATTTTGTGCAACAAACATCTTTCAGAACAAACCGTGCCATTAGGTGTACTGGAGACTTCCAAGATCAAGGCATTGGCACTGGCTGGGCCTGATCATCACCAGACATGACTTTCTCAACAGGATTCTCAACACATACAGCAACCATAGTGCTGACTATCATACAGATCACTCCCTGGTGTGGACTAGCATTAGGATGCAATCCTTGAAATATTTTCATTCAGAACGGTCATCCATGTATCAATATCAGCCATACTGCCTCCCCAGATAAGAACTAACTGACCCTCAGCTTGATCGAGTGGGTACCCTCCTGTATTCCTACAAAGAATACAGAAGTGACACGAAACATACTTTGAGATACCATCTGCAATATGGCACTGATTTGAGGCTAACATAGCTGTGATGGAACCTATCTTTGAAGCCAAGCGATGCACTCTTGTTAATTATGATAATAATCTTTATTATTGTCACAAGTAGGCTTGCATTAACACTGCAATGAAGTTACTGTGAAAAGCCCCCAGTTGCCACACTCAGGCGCCTGTTCGGGTAAACAGAGGGAGAATTCAGAATGTCCAGCCATCTTCCTGATCATGGGAAATGTATTTGCCCATATTCCCCTCATCAGACTACAGATCCTGGATGAACACACCTATCCGCAATCTCAATCTCGTAAATGTGTAAAAAAAGGGCAGCACGGTAGCACAAGTGATTAGCACTGTGGCTGCACAGCGCCAGGGTCCCAGGTTCAATTCCCTGCTGGGTCACTGACTGTGCAGAGTCTACACATTCTCCTCGTGTCTGCGTGGGATTCCTCCGGGTGCTCTGGTTTCCTCCCACAGTCGAAAGATGTGCAGGTTAGGTGCATTGGCCATGATAAATTGCCGTTAGTGACCAAAAAAGGTTAGGAGGGGTTATTGGGATACGGGGATAGGGTGGAAGTGAGGGCTTAAGTGGGTCGGTGCAGACTCGATGGGCCGAATGGCCTCCTTCTGCACTTTATGTTCTATGTTCAAATGTTGTTTCAGAACTGAAAGGTCCACAACTGACATGGTTGTCTCAATCCAACAGCTGTTTAAGAGGTGCTGTGAATAAAGGAGACTGCTTTATATTGCCTTCATCGATCTCACCAAGACATTCAATTATGTGAGCAGAGACGATCTATTTAATCTGCTGGAGAAAATTGGTTTCCCACTCAAGCTGCTCAATGTAATCTCTTCTTTCCATGACAACATGATGGGTAAGTTCAGCTACGGAGGGGCAACATCACTACCCTTTCCAGTTGGCATTGGGCCAAATAGGGTTGTGATCTGGCACTTTCGCATATTCTTCTTTTTGCTGCTGTCAGATGTCTTCAGATTTGCTTACTGGCCCTGACATGCCACTCAATCTTGTAATCTCAAATAGGGAACAATAAAACTGTCAAGGCTTAATGCTGCAGGTAGGACAAATGGTTCCTAGAGATTTTTATTCTTGCATTTGCTTTCTGATGATTCACTTTCTTTTTTAATCCAACGTATTTATTTCCCACTCTTGCAGAACCTTGTGCCCTTCATGTGGTAGGTTTGGTAGCAGGGAGTCATTTAATTGGGCAAGACAATGGAAGGTGGGAACCTTGCCACCTTCACACCTCCACCTTATTAATTTCATGGCAGGAAGACCCTTAGGCAGCCTTCCCATCTGCCACCAACCGAGACCCTAAGTAGGCAATTAATTAATCCATCAGGTAGACGGCTTGTCACCATGCAGCATGTACGACAAGCAGGACCCTGCTTCCCCGTTTCCAGGATGGCTCCCACATTCAAAGGCAGTGTCTGATTGACAGACCAAGCATTTGGAATTGGGAGGCCTGCTCAGAACAAACCCCTGCCCTTGCTGCCTATTCCTACGACTCCTACCCTGTGAACCACCACCTGCTATCATTCATCTATGGCCTGGGTCCTGGGCCTCAGGCCTCATTCTGGCAGCAGCCACCACCTCCTCAGTGCCACTGCCTGCCACTCAAAATGGCTGCTGTCCTCTGATTGGCCAGTTGTTGGTGTAGGCAGGACCTCCACCCTCAGGGTCTAGTTCTAGGGAAGGCCCGCTAGTGACGTCAACTGTGTGGCTGGAAATTAATATTGGCGGGTCTTCCTGGAAAATACAAAACTGGAGTCTTGCTCATTCTTGAGCCAATGACCGAGAACCCCCATTGCTTCCGCAAGATTCCAGCCATTATTTCATTTTCTGGAAGTCATTAAATTTGACTCTTATTGACTCTAAATCCTCTTGTCATCAACCCCTCTTTCATTTTTGATGCTTACGTTTCCTGAAGGTGATGGATCATTTCACTGGACCTTCAGAAGGTCCCAAATGTGCTGCAATCAGCTCACACATCCAACAATATGTGGCACAAAAATAATCCAATGTGAAGAATGTGATAAAAATCAAATTCAAGGTGCTGCAGGTATTTCAGGGCCAACTCTCAAAAGATTAAAAGAGTAGCAGCAAAGTCTGTGATTAGGCTCCAAACTAGGCTGGTGCTACATTGAAAGGTCACAAGTCTTAATATATTCATATTTTGTGGATAAATTTAGGTAAGGAAGCAATGATGGAGATCAGCTTTAAAAATAGTGCACAGTGCCAGTCAGTTAACTCCATTATTGAACACATTTTTGTACGGGGAACATTTTGCTCAGACAGTTTCAATCCCAATACATTCTGATGGATATCTGCTGGTTTGTAGGAATAGTTTAAACTGGAACCATTGCATCATCAGTAGGACTCAGACTGCACTGTAACTGATCCATGACTGGTTTCACAGACATAAATATTTTAAACAAACGAACCCTGGCTGGAATAGATTTTGTACAAAGGTCTTCCATTGCCACAAATTGAATCTTATCCAATAAAGTTAATCGGTGGGATTCTCCGACCCCCCCCCCCCCCCCCCTGGGCCAGGTCAGAGAATCACCGAGGGGGGGCGGCGTGAATCCCGCCTCCGCTGTCCGCTTAATTCTCCGGCACCGGAGATTCGGCGGGGGCGGGAATCGCAATGGGCCGAAGTCCCGCTGGTTTTTTGTCAGTCCTGCCGGCGTAGATTAGACTAGGTCCCTTACCGGCGGGACCTGGCGGCACGGGCGGGCTCCGGGGTCCTGGGGGGGGGGGGGGGGGGCGCGGGTCAATTTGGCCCCGGGGGGTGCACCCACGATGGCCTGGCCTGCAATCGGGGCCCACCGATCCGCGGGCGGGCCTGTGCTGTGGGTGCACTCTTTTCCTACGCGTTGGCGTGTCAGCCTCCGTGATGGCTGAAGCATAGGTGAACCCCCCCCCCCACGGATGGGATGGGGGAGCCGTTTTGCTGGCATGGGGGCTTCGGTGCGGTCTGGGGCGGAGTGGTGGGGGGGGGGGGGGGGGGGGGGGTGTCCAGGAGGTGGTGAGGAGGATTACAGGGGGGCACTATATGGCAGGCCGGGTCCGCGCGGGGCAGGCATAGGGTGCCACCATGCGCATGTACGGCCATTCTTCATCCGTAACTGCAGGTAATGGCGGGGGCTTTATGTGGTGCGGCTGCTAGCCCCCCACCAGGTGGAGCATTGGTGCGGGGGCAGCGCTGACTTTTTGGTCGTAGAACCAGATGCTTCCTCCGGACATTGCCTCAAAATCAGAGAATCCAGCCCCTGATGTCATGATATGTAAATAAAGGCAGCAATCATTTTTCACAATACTTGGAACATGGTGTCAGAAGTGTGCAGCTGTGAGGAAGTAGATTGTGATAGCTGTGAGAGCCAGCAGATGTAAACAAAACAAAACAAACGACATTGACATCTGGTTGAGTAATTATGGCTTTGCATTGCCCAGTATGTCCAGAATTGTCCTTTGGAAATGAAGGAAGATTTCAGACTGAATTGGGAATTCTTCCAATCTCATTGGCGGTGTGATGAGATTGTCACAGGATTGAACAAGAACCCGAACAAATAAAAGCCACTATTTTATTATCGGTGATAGGGAGAAGATGTACCACAAGCTGTATTCCACCCTGCACCTCACTGAAGAGCGGAAAAGTAAGTTGTGTGACATCTTGGAGGCCTTGAAGACCCACTTTGAACTCTACTAATGCTATTTATGAATGTCATGAGCGAACACTAGAACTCAGGAACAGTGCAAGAATATTGATCAATATGTGACTGC
The DNA here is from genome assembly GCF_902713615.1 of Scyliorhinus canicula. Lineage (NCBI taxonomy): Eukaryota > Metazoa > Chordata > Chondrichthyes > Carcharhiniformes > Scyliorhinidae > Scyliorhinus > Scyliorhinus canicula. Next base: position 96,094,567 of record NC_052159.1, on the reverse strand, counting down.
ACTGAGATGTCTTATTGAAACTCGCGAGTTTGAACAACCAAAGGATAATCCCATCAAAGATATGATTGTCTGAGGGACAAGAGATCCCACCATGAGAGCATGTCTGCTGAGAATTATGAACCTTACTCTGAAGAAAGGTATTGACAGGTCCAGAAGCTCGGAGATAGCAAATCATCAACTGAAGAGTGCTGATGTGAGAATCTGTGTTTTATACTGATGGGCAGCGCAAGTCTGCCAAGCACAGGTCAGTGATTAAAAGGAAGGACAACTTAAAGAGGACCCGTAAAAAGATCAAATTTGGAGTACTGGATGTAAATACATTCCTTCACAAGAAGGAAACAAAAACGTGTCCAGAGAGGGGAAGCAATGCTCTACATGCAAGAAACTGAACCACTTTATAAAGTTGCAATCCCAGCTGAGGTTAACCCTGGACAAGTCAGATCCAGAGTGGCACCTGGCTTGATAGATCATGGGCAGGATTCTCTGTTTCTAAGGGCTGGATCTCCGATTGCCAATGCCGCGATCCGGGGGGGGGGGGGGGGGGGGGGGGGGTGGGGGGGGGGCAACCTTTCGGATGCTGCGACCCCTCCAAAATGGCATCATCGGTGAGAACGCCACATGCCATTGGGACGGCCTAGGACGTCATCTGAAGGCCCTCCCCTGATGCTCCGCCCCCAATGGCCCGACTTCTCGACGGCGTGGATCACTTGTGGTCTGAGGTTTCGTCAACCTCGCGTGGCAGCTGCAAACTGTGTCCAGCGCTGCCACAGTCGCGGGGGCAGGGGGGGAAACGTTACGCTGGCCAAGGGGGGGTTTCGGTGTAGCTGGGGGGACTGGTGGGAGGAGGTCTGGGGGTGGCGAGAGGTGTTTCAGGGGGGCACTAGCTGGCAGGCTGGGTCCGCAAGTGGCTGTGCCATGTTATACGGCAAGACCACTGCAGGCCGCCACCATGCGCATGCCGGCGATGGACCCGGCAATTCTCCATCCGTATCTGCTGGTAAAACCAGGGGTTTTACGTGGCATGGCTGCGAGCCCCCCATCGGGCGGCGCATCGGGTGGGGGTGGCGCCAGCTTTTTCGGGGGAATACTAGACATATGCTCTGAAATATAGCGTCAAAATCGGAGAATCCAGCCCTAAGTGTTAACGCCGGTGCAGAATTCATGGACTTTCACAACAGCAAAACTAGAGCCGGATCTGGACCACTTCAACAACTGTGGAGGGGCTAGCACCAGCGCCACATGGAACACAATTGATTCCAATGAGAAACGGTGGGGGATTCGCCGGGTCCGTGTTTGACACACGGGACGCTGACAAGCTCAGTCGTATATATACATTACAATCCCCACACACACTCATCCCAACCACCAAGATGGCCTTGGTTGTGCTGCAGCATGCCCATACAGCTGATGGGTCGGCTGGGGCCAGAGAGCACCAGGAGAAATGCCCTACAGGGGACATCAGTACGACCCATGGTCCTAAGTTCACAGTGGGCTGTTAACAACATGCGCAGCTGCATGCCTGCCTTTCCAGCTGTGTCAATGGTGTTCCATGTTCATCCATCCTGACCCCGCAACCCATCTCCTGGCTACCCCCAGCTACTCGCCCCAGCCCTGGCAGAAGTGCCCCCGTCAGTGCCACAACTGTCAGCAAACTATGGCGATGTTGGACACTTTCGTACCCCCTCTCTATTCCTCAGTAGCCACGGCACCAGTTTCATGATTTTTAAAAGCACAAGTGAACCGTGCGATTGGGAACTCGGCCCACCAGAGGCAGAGAATACTGGGTCGGGCCCGATATACAAATGATGTTCATTGAACGTGCGTTCCAGACTGTATTGAGGCCACTGTCCAGGTGATGGAGACTTGCGATTTGGCGTCAAATCGGCGCCCGCGCGATTTTGGCTTAGGAACCTATTCTCTGCCCAATCACGTTTCCCGATTTCTCCGTCAGCCAATGGAGAATCCTGCCCCTTTGGAAACGGTGGACAAATTCACAAGAGTCTTAATAAACTTTTAGCACAAATAATGAAACATTTATTGAACAAGAAAAATGAATTATATTACACCAGACTGAAATGTTGGAAAGATCTCAATACAAACACAAGACGACAATTCAGATTGCCACTGTTCCTTTACCCCAGCAATATCTTTGCAGGAACACAAACCAATGAAGAGTTACCACTAGCTTGACACAAAGAGTCCTTGCTTTGAACTGGTTTTCTTCTGGTGAATTCTTGAGTATTCACTTGATGTTTCACACCCAATTCATCTCCCCTGAGACATTGAAAAGTAGCTGTTTTTTAAATTCACTGTTTCAGTAGCAACACCGCTGTACTGAGTAGTACAGTATAACTGATTATTCAGTTTACTAGTGTCCCAATAGCCTTTTACATGTCTCTTGTTAGAGAGCTGAAATCTCCATGTCTTCATTCTCTGGCACACACTGAATTCTGAAACCATGCCTGAAACCACCAACTCTTGTAAGAGAGTTATTGAAAATACAGAGATAAAATGGGAGTTACGTACTAGGGTACATAGGTTTAAGTTGCGTGGGGGAAAGTTTAGAACAGATGTGCGAGGCAAGTGTTTTACAAAGAGGGTGGTAAATGTATGGAACAAGCTGCCTGGGGAGGTGGTGGGATGGGAACGATAGTGGCATTTAAGGGGCATCGAGACAAATATATGTATAGGTGGGATTGGAAGGATATGGACTCCATAAGTGCAAACGGTTTTAGTATAGGCAGGTACTATGGTCAGCACAGGCTTGGAGGGCCGAAGGGTCTGTTTCTGTGCTGTATTGTTCTTTGTTCTTTGAAATGATCACATAACGGAATCACGGTCATTACTCATAAACGTCTAAGAAAAGAGCTGCTGAAGTGCATCCATGCAAGCCACCAAAGGATCACGTCAAGTTTGAGGAGGACAAGAGAAGTACTCTACTGATCAAACATGAGCAATGGGATTAAGGACCACATTGGCAAGTGCAGTGCTTGAAATGAACATCCGGTTTAGCAATCTAAAGAGCTGCTCAGGACTCATGACATCCCATACAGACCATGGATGAAACTTGAAGTAGAACTCTTAACTCCAGCAGGACCTAATTATCTCATTACAATAAACTACTATTCAGACTACTGGGATTTAAACCAATGGATATCAATGACTACCAATCAGATCATAGATTGCCTTAAAGCATACTTCAGCTTTCATGGTATTTCTGACATTGTGATGCGTGACAATGGTCCTCAATTCACAACTGAAGGATTCAGAAATGTGTTACAATCCTGGTTGAGACTATAACTTTTAAAAAGACATTCAAAAGTCCAGTTGATAGCTGAAAGAATGACATGCCAAGATTTTACATTTCAAAACTTTTAATGTAACACATGACTTTGTGGGCAACTTATACTTTAAACTACAGAGGAGAGACATTCCCCTTTTATACTTATCAAACATCACACTCTTTACAGAATTACAGTCCTTATAGAAGCTCACTGCTTCCAAAGGGTTCTTGTATTCCCCAATTCAAGTAGTAACTGCAACTAACCGTATCCTCAGCTTTCAGATTTCTTTAAATATATTGCTATAAAGCCTGTCCTGGTGATTGTTCTTTCTCCTGTCACACCAGGATGAATCTCCTGGAATAATTAGATGGCTGCAGAATGCGACTCTTCGCTAGTGACTGTCTCTCTTCCCCATACTGCTGTAACAGCATGCAAAACTAAGCAGCCTCTTCTCTCTGCTAACCATACAAACAACTGTTTTCCTCCTTTCTCTTTTCTATTCTGCCAAAAAATCTGAAAGCAGCAAATCTGTACTTTGTTAGCTCAAATCCTGACTGATCCTTTGTCCCAGGTATGAGAATTCCACAACTTTCAACAAGTTCCTTGACTTAGGTCTCTTACTGCCACAGCTACTAAACCAAGCTTGTTATCAAGCAGCATCCATTTTATCTAATATTAAACATACAGGATAGAATAGAATCCCTACAGTGCAGTAAGAGGCCATTTGGCCCATTGAGTCTGTACCAACCATCTGAAAGAGCACCCTACCGAGGCCCACTCTACCATCCTATCCCTGTAACTCCACCTAACCTGCACATCACTGGACACTAAAGGGCAACTTTATCATGACCAATCAATCTAACCTGCAAATCTTTGGACTGTGGGAGGAAACCAGAGCACCCAGAGGAAATGCACGCAGACACAGTAGGAAAGTGTGACCACCAGACAGACAGACCCCAAGGCCTGAATTGAACCTGGGTCCCTGGTGCTGTGAGGTAGCAGTGCTAACCACTGTGACAATCTTATAAACTTCAATATTATAACGCACATTGTAAAAGATTGGGAAATTCAGCACTACACATCATCTCCACACTATCTCCAACCAAATGAAAGGCTGAGGCAGCAGTGACAATTGTCAAACGGATCATTAAAAAGTGACTAGATCTGGTAGCAATGTGCACAACCACCTACCGAAGGTACGGAAAGTAGTCCAGCGGCTAATGTCATGCCACTCTCAGACTACTCTTCCAATAGTGAAATATCGACTGAAACCAGAAGTAGGAAGATCAGTGAATGACAAGGTCCAAGTAAAATGACAGAAAACCAAATTTCACTTCGATAAAACTGCCAAATAATTGCAGAACTGAGAGTTGGAGAGGCGGCCAAAGTTCAAACATATAACACACTCAACAAATATCAACCCACTTGGGACATGGGGGTTGGTGGACCTGTGTGGAAAAGCTGTCACCTCAATGGTACATGGTCAAAGTGCGTGATGACCTGCCCTTTGTGCATCATAACCACTGACATCTACAGGCAATGGGAGAAGCTATTCCTTCACATCAGACAGTTAGTAGGGAAGATTTGATTTTGCCAACTGAGCTGAAGAACCCAGAGGACCCAGCGGTCAACCATTCACCAGCAAATATCTAAGGATCAGCAGTAGGAACACCACAACACTCACCATAGCAACAACATTCCCCAGAGAAGCAATGTCACCCCATGAGCCAGCAGACACCAGACGAATAGCCAACACATCTTAAACACGTACCCTCGACTTCCGGTGACGGGATGTGCTGAGAAGTCGCACATCAGGTGGCTCTCCTCCCACAAACCTGAAAAATAGGCTTGTTTCGCCTGAAAAAGCCCACTGACACCAAAAGAAAATCCCCACATTGCTACCAACAACATGACGAAAGGAAAATGCCAAATAGCAGCCATTCCAGAGGACATGTGGAAACCAGAAGCAGAAAAAGCCACAAACGACCGAGCTGGTGGGTCCCCACCATAACGAAAGGGCCCGACCGGCCGCCAAGGAGCCCCCGACACCAGAGGATGGGGGGAGGATGTTTCTCTCAAGAGAATTGAGAGAATATCAAGAAGAGATCAAATTGGACATTCAAGCTGCGGTTAAGGGTGCGGCTGCCAAAGCTCTGGCGACTGTGCAGGTGGCTCTAGATAAGGCGGAGAGGCGACTGGAATCCCAGGAGAATACAATCAAAGAACTGGAAAAAGCTGCAACAGACCAGGGTGACCGGATTGTCGCATTGGAGAAAGAGATGGTGTAATAACTCCATGGAGGCATAAGTCCCGTCACCAGAATTCATTTTATTTACAAACCCAACAGTGAACAACCATGACCATTCAGTCTGCAGTCTACACCGGGAGTGCAGAGGATCTGCCACTCCCTGTTATGTACACAGAAAGGGGTACCCTGATTGGGCCACTAATCAGGGAACTCGTATTCTAATTGGCCAATCTCAAAGGCCTGGCCTAAGTCATTACACCCCTCCCCCGCAAAGTCTGAGGAGCTCCCATGGTCCTCGTGGCTCATGGGTCTCCTGCTTTGTTTTTGCGCCGGGTCCGGCTCCTCCACTTCGGCCTCCAACGTAGAGGGGGTATAACGGCTAGGGGCCCGCCTTTTCCAATGTGAGTGCCTGAGGGGCGGTTCGCCCCTTTCCTCAGGCGGCAGGGGTACAGCTGCTGCATCATCCACGGTGTCCATATCCGAGTCCGATGTCCTCACCAGTGGTGTCGGAGGGGCATGAATAGTTTGTCGGGTGGACTCTCCATGGTTCTTGGTATGCTGGTCTGAGTCAGCTCCGGAGGAGGAAACAAATCTGAGGCCCGCACCTGGTCCAGGTGTTTTTTTATTACATGTTTTCCCACACGTATCTCATACAACAAAGGTCCTGTCCTGACCTTGACTGTTCCTGCTACCCATGTGGGGCCATTTGCATAATTTCTGATCCATACATTTTCACCCGTGTTGAACTGCCTTTCTCGGTGAGTTGTCGTGGCATTGGGCCTCTTAGTGTCGCTCCATTCTGCCACCTAAATTCGGGAATAGTAGACTCAGCCGGGTTCGGAGTCATCTGCCCATGAGTCGCTCCGCCGGTGCTATTCCCTTTGAGGCGCGTGGGGTTGTTCTGTAGTCAAATAGCCAGTGCGATAGTTTGGTGTCCAATGATGCTGCTGACTGTTTCTTCAACCTGACTTTTAAAGTCTGGACTGTTCTCTCCGCCAAACCATTCAATGTCGGGTGGTATGGTGCCGTCCTTACGTGCCGAATGCCATTCGAGTTCATAAATTTTGTGAAGTCCTGGCCTGTGAAAACCAATCCATTATCCGAAACTAACACCTCAGGGATACCATGAGTTGCGAACGAGGTGCGGAGTTTTTCCAATGGTAGTTGTTGAATTTGCAGAGTTCATTTTGTAGACGTCCAGCCATTTGGAATGGGCGTCTACTATTATAAAAAACATTGAACCCATAAACGGGCCTGCAAAATCGACATGAAGTCGCGACCATGGTCTACCTGGCCATTCCTATGGGTGCATCGGGGCTGCCGGTGGCACTCTTGGCACTTGTTGGCATTCTTGGCACCGACCTACCAATGCCACTATGTCTGTGTCCAGGCCCGGCCACCAGACATAGCTTCTGGCCAGCATCTTCATTTTTGAGACTCTCCCTGTTATATACACAGAAAGGGGGCAGCACGGTGGGGCAGTAGATAGCACTGTCACCTCACGGCGCCGAGGTCCCAGGTTCGATCACGGCTCTGGGTCACTGTAAGTGCGGAGTTTGCACATTCTCCCCGTATTTGCGTGGGTTTCGCCTCCACAATCCAAAGATATGCAGCATAGGTGGATTGGCCACGCTAAATTGCCCCTTAATTGGAAAAAATGAATTGGGTATTCTAAAAAAAATTTTTTAAATATGCACAGAAAGAGGTTCCCTGATTGGGGGACTAATCAGGGAACTCATATTCTACTGGATAAAAACAAATTGCTGCAATGCTGGAATCTGAAACGAAAGAGAAAATGCTGGAATTTCTCCCCACAGATGCTGCCAGACCTGCTGAGATTATCCAGCATTTTCTCTTTCGTTTCTAACTCGTATTCTGATTGGCCAATCTCAAAGACTTGGCCTAAGTCATTACAGGTGGCAAGGCTGATCGCAACGCAGGGGAATTTGAAGGGGAAAATCGAAGACCAGGAGAACCGGTTGAGGTGTCAAAACCTATGCATCATGGGCTTGCCGGAGGGGATCGAAGGAACTCCATGGACTATGTGGCCCAAATGCCGGGCAACCTGGTGGGAAGGGATATCTTCCCCAACCCACCAGAAATCGACAGAGCACACTGCTCGCTTTGCCCAAAGTCCAGAGCCGGGGAACAGCCGAGGGTGATAATCGCCAAAATGTACGACAAACAAACCCTGCGCTAGGCGAAGCAAACTAAAAACTGTAACTGGGAAGGCCACCAGATTCGGCTATATCAGGCCATTGAAGCTGACCTAGCCAAGCACCGGGCAGAATTTAATAAGGCAAAAGCAGTGCTGTGCAAAAACGGCGTAAAGTTAGGGATGCTGTACTCAGCCAAGCTCTGGGTCACGTTCCAAGGCAGCGAGCACTTCTTCACGGCCCCTGCGGATGCGAACAAGTTTATCTCAAAGAACAGACTAGTGAGCCGGTAGCAGGGACAATAATGAAGAGCCCACAGGAAATGGCACTGCAAGCATCTTTGGAGGGTCCCTGAACAAAGGGAGACCCCGAAATGCAGGGGCTCGCCCACATGCCATTCTCACAGTTGGTGGCCATGTTGAGTGCCCACTGGACAAAGGGAAACAAACCCCAGAGCGCAGGGAGATGACCTCATGAGCAGTACAGTGACCGTGGCCATCTTGGACGTCCCCCTAGGGCTGATCCCGCAGGAGGGGGACAAAAACCCCCATCAGGATTATCACTTGGAATATCAAGGGACTGAACAGCCCAGTGAAAAGATCCAGTGTCTTCACCCAGCTAAATAGTTTGACAGCCGCCATAGTCTTCCTCCAAGAGAAGCACCTGAGGGAGAGAAGGACCGACTGCGGGTAAGGAAGTGCTGGGTGGAACAGACCTACCATTCCTGCTACAGGACGAGGGCTAGGCGGGCAGCCATGCGGTTAAATAAGAGGACTATGTTTAAGGCGACAAGGACGGTTATGGACCCAGGAGGACGGTATGTCATGGTCAGCGGTCTCCTGGAAGGGGCATCGGTAATCCTGGTGAACCTGTACGCTTCCAACTGGGATGACACGGAGTTTATAAAGAAGACCATGGTGGAAATCCTTGACACACACTGATGGATCATGGCTGTTGGGGGGGGGGGGGGGGGACTTTATCTATGTACATGTCTCCAACCGAACATTCTTTCCTCCATTGGATCTCTCTTTCACTCTTCCATGCCCCTGACACCATTCCACACACACACCCGCCCCCTCCCACCGCCCCGACTCACCCCAGACCCCCCCCCCCTTGTTGGTCCCAAACCGCTATGCAAACTTCCGTTCTTGTGCTCCACTCCCTTGTAGCCCAGACACAAATGCACAAAGTTGACTGCTGCCGCACGAACATCAACTGAGTGCCATGAGATTTTTGTGCATAGCTGACTTAATCTTGAAGGTCGGACATAGCTACAAAAAGTTTTAATTCAAAAAGTATTCAGGACTTACAAATATATTACAAGCAGGAACCCGCTATGGGATGGTGTGAAACCGAACCCACCACTGGCACCCTGCTGACACCCCTCACATTTCGTTCGAGCAACTGGGAATGGATTTATTTGACTTTAAATGCAACATTCTCATCATCGTCATTGATGAATACTGTATATAGTTTGACGTGAATAGGCTGCATGGCATCATGGCTGAGACACTCATTACATCCGTAAGAAGAATCTTCATGCTTCCGGTGGCGACATGTATAAGGAGGTCACACGCTAGTGTCTTTGGTCTTTGGTTCTTTTTACCTGGTTTCCGGTTTATTTGTGTAGTGTGGGCTCGGGGAGGGGGGGCTAGTGAACGGAACCGAGGTGGGGGGGGAGGGGCTGCGGCTTGCGGGACCTGTACAAGCAGGTCTTGTTGAACCTAGGTGTCAATGGTTGAGGGGATGGGGATGGAGGAAGGAGGTATTGGTTCGCCAGGAAGTGGCTGGGGGATTTCTGGGATGGGTGAGAGGGTGGATAGAGTGCTGACAGTGACTGGGGGTAGAACTTTGTCCCATTCGTTGGGCGGGGCAGACAGCCATCTTCAATGGGCTCTGGTTTCAGGAATATGGTGATAGAGGGGGATAAGCCCTCTCGGTGGAAATGGCTGACTTGAAGGAGAGCGGGGCTGAGGGACTCCCAATTCGATTGGTTACGTGGAATGTGCGGAGTTTGGGGGCCCAGTGATCCGTGCAAGAGTTTTCTCTCATTTAAAAAGTTTGAAAGCCAATGTGGTACTTTTACAAGAAACCCACCTGTGGGTAAGGGACCACTCGAGCTTTGATAACAGGGCCTGGCAATACTGCGGCAATACTTATTAACAAGAGAGTTTGGTTCCAGATGGTTACGGTGATAGCAGACTAGGGTGGCAGGTAAAACTTAGTTATGGGGGCTTTGGAGGGTAAATTGGTGGTGTTAGTGAGTATGTGCACCACAACTTGGGATGATGTGGAGTTCATGCAGAGTGCGCTGGCTGCGATACCTGATATGGATATATTGGAGGGAGATTGGAACTGCGTTTTGGTGGATTGGTCCAAACCAAAGTCACTGGCCCCCTTGAGGGCAGCGAAGGTACTGGCAGCGTTCGTGAAGGAGATAGTGGAGCAGATCCATGACGTTTTTGCAGCCTGGGGGCAGGGAATTCTCCTTTTTCTCTCCGGTGCAGAATGTGTACTTGTACATAGACATTTCTGTGATGCGGAGAGCTCTGCTGCCAGGGAGGAGGTAAGCGGAATATTCCGCGATCGTGATTTCAGATCATGCTCTGCTCCTGGTGGATATGGTTTTGGAGATGGGGCCGACCCAGCAGCCAGCGTGGAGTTTGGATATGGGGCTGTTAGCGGATTTGGGTTTGTGTGTGAAGACAGCTAGGGTGATTGATGAATATGGGGGGGGGGGGGGGGGGGGGGGGAGGTGTTGCCCTCGGTAATGTGGGAGGTCCTGAAAGCGGTGGCACTGAGCACAATGCACAGAAGGATAGGGAGATAGATAGAGAGGAGCACCAACAGGTGGTGGATGAGATCCTTCAGGTGGATGGCAGGTATTCAAGTGACCCGGCACCAGAGCCCCTGGCTAGTAGAAAGCAGATGCAATTTGATCTGCGATCCACCAATAAGGTGGTGCGGCAGTGACGGCGCTTGAGGGAGTAATGTAGGAATATGGGGAGAAGGCCAGTCGGCTTTTGGCTGGTTAGCATCCTGGGAGATTTAGTAATTTGGGAGTCGGGGGTAGATTCCTGTTGGCTCCGGGTAAAATTAATGGGGTGTTTGAGATGTTCGATAAGAATCTTTATAGGTTGGAGTTGCCGGAGGAGGAGTCAAATATGCTGAGTGTCTGGAGCATCAGGAGTGTCCCAAGGGGGAGGAGGAAGATCGGGAAAGGTAGGAGGAGCCATGGTGGGTGGAGGAGATCAGAACAGCAATTGGACGAATGCAGACGGGTAAATCTCTGGGGCCGGATGGGTTCTCTGGTGAAGTTTTATTAACAATTTGCAGATCGGTTGATGCTGCTGCTGCCAAGGTTTGAGGACACGGTGTATCAGGGGTCTCTTCCAGAGACAGTGATGCAAACGTTCATCCTCCTCCTGTTAAAGAAAGATGAGGAACCAGTGGAGTGTGCATCATACCGTCCAATTTAATTATTAAATGGAGATGCCAGGATTCTGGCTGAGGTGTGAGTGCTGAGGTAGGATGGGTGTCTCCTGCACCTTATTGGGAGATCAGATGGGGTTTGTGAAGAATAGGCACTTGTCGTTTATCGTGAGGCAACTGCTGAATGTGGTATTGTGCCCAGAAGGGAGGGAGCAGGAGATCATTGTGGCATTGGATGCTGAGAAGGCCTTCGATAGGGTTGGATGGAGATATTTGTTCACAGTGTTGGAACGGTTTGGTATAGGGCGCAAGTTCACGTCATAGGTTCGGTTATTATATAGGACACCTAAAGCTAGTGTGCGTGCAAACGATGTGAGCTCAGGATATTTTCAGTTGCACAGGGGAACGAGGCAGGGATGCGCTATGTCCTCCCCTTTTGTTCATTTTGGCAATTGAGCCATTGGCCCCGAGGACTTCGGATAGGTGGAGAGGGATCGCTAAGGGGAGGGAGAGGGGGGTTAAATACAGGGTGTCCTTGTGTGCTGATCTTATTTTTAATGGATCCGATCCCTTCAAAGGGCGATATCATGGCACTGCTGAGGCACTTGAGGGCTTCTTCAGTATATTAATTAAATTGGGAGAAAAGTGAGTATTTCCCCATTACTCAATGGGGAGAGGATCAATTTGGTGGTGTTGCCATTTCCTCTTACAGTTCCCACTTTAGATACTTAGGGATGCAGGTGGCTCCGGATTGGGCTCAACTTTGGAAAATGAATTTTATGAGCCCGGTGAGTCGGATTAAAGTGGACTTGTAGAGGTGGGACAGCCTCTCCCTGTCCTTGTATGGCAGAATTTAGTCAGTGAACATTAATTTTCTTGCTGCTTTTTCTGTTTTTATTTGAGTGCTTGCCGGTTTTTGTTTGCCATATTTGGGGTATCAGACCTGCCGGAGCCTCAGACTGGGGTGGGGCTGATGTTCTGGCCTTCGCCACGCTGATTGCTTGAAGGCGGGTGCTGATTGGTTGGCAGTCAGCTTCTCTACCTAGTGCCTTGATATGGCTTGGGAATCTTATGGAGTTTTTAAAAAGAGAAGAGTCTTCCAGATATGTTGCACGCTAGACATTGCACGGCAGACAACAGACCTCAGTTTGCGAACGAGCTGTTCTACAACTTTTTTTAGGAATATTGTTTGATCCATGTTGCTAGGTCACCTAGATATCCTTAATCGAATAGAGAAGCAGAAAAAGGAGTTCGAACAATCAAGGAATTGATGACATAGAACCAAGATATTAACCTAACCCTTCACTACAGAACCACAATGCTAATAATCAGTTTCTTACCATCAGAACAATTAATGGGAAGACAGCTGCAAACTCCCAGCTCTGGAACAAATACGACGGACATTACGTCAGAGGATTGTGAGAAAGATAAGAAGCACGAGGAGTTACAAAGAGACAGTCAAGCTCTTTATTTCAACTTCAGGCACCGAGCATGAGACTTGAAAGTACTTCAAACCAGGGAGAGACTGCAAATATGAGATCAACAGAAGAAAGGCACTGTAATAGAAACAGCACCGCAACTCAGATCTTAGAGAATTGAGATGGACCAGGGAATATCAGAAGCAACTGAAGAGCCTTGATACGATTGGAAAGGATACCAATGGTACTTTGGGCTTACTATTGATATCTGAATGGAGACAAAGAACCAGAAACAAGTAGATACTCTACCATCACTCAGATGGAAGTGCTCCTACCCAACGAAGAGAAAGTGCAGTTTGCTCTCAACCTGGAAATGAAATCAGGACTAGATCAAGGAAATTGGTCAAGACACCACAGAGGTGAATCCTGTGAAGTCTGGGACTGGGAAGAGATGTCGGATCATGTGAATAGCTGAGATAAAGACTTGGGGGAAGATGTGGGGTAAATGGTTAATATCAAGAATATCTGATACTGATGTAACTATGATATGACACATGACTGAGAGACTGATATTTGGTGGAAAACAGAAGTACAACTTCCTGTCGAGTACTGAGATGCACATAGATCTGAAAATAAACAAGAATGTTTTTTATGAATAACAGTCTATGGTAGCATTCTTAAGGTAACAGGCACACCCTAAAGAAACCCCATCTAGACCCCTAAAGAAACTCCACCCAGACCCTAAAGCCAAGATAATAAAGGCTCTTTCCCGAAAAGGTAAGTTGACCAGCATTATTTAAAGATGTATTAGTCGAGTTTTCCCATTTGGAGAAGTTCTCCTATGCATTCAAAATTAAAGATTTTGAAAATTGAAGACATACTGCTTGAGATCTCGAGTAGAAAAACATCTGGAGTGATTTAAATGCCTAAAATCATTTCATTTTGAGAATTAAAACAGCTACCTACTCTTGGATTGTTTTGATTAACAGGACATCTGTTGTAGCTTAGGAAATAAAAGCCATCAGCGTCTTTCCCATTTCAGTACAATCCATTGTTTACAGTTCCTAGTGTTTGCTTTGACAGCTGAGCTTGGCTGAATTCCAAAAGCTGTAAAGCCAATTTCACTGCAGTGGTTGTGTTCACAGTCTGATTGTCAGTTTTAAGAGATTATTAAAGGATTCTCTACCTTTGCTGTATGTGAGTAAGTGTTTTTACAACAGTTTAACCACTTGATGGGATTTGATATTTTCATGAATTGATTTGAATGAGGGTTTTAGTCAAATGTTTGAAATTATCATATTAGATTATTTTCTGAATTTCCATTTTAAAGACATCCTAAAGTCTGCCAATAATGCATCTTGGGCGAGTGGATGTGGAAAGATACATGGGGAACATAGAGTGGGCCTCAGCGTACGAGAGGGTATGAATGGTACATGAGAAGTAAAAGCTGCATTGACAGGACGTGCACTGAGGCCAAGCGGCAACCTTTAGATTGAAGTTTGGACCTCGGCTGCTGTCCCCAAGAACTGAGGCGGACCTTCTAACTAGAACATCTCTGCATCCACATTCCTCTTATACTGTGTTGTGGCTCAGAAAACCTGACTGATCCCCACCTACATGTCTCAGGGACAAAAATATGATGAGAGTCGGGTCCAGAGGTGGAATTGGGGACAGAGATTTGGAACAGGGCCGACCCACATTTCCTAAGCCTGAGGTGAAAACCCAGGCCCTTGTTCCAAATGCAGTCGCACCCCTTAGATGAAGTTGAACGTTAGAGTTGTTCATTGTCAAGGACAGGATGTCAGGCAGGTAGGTTTGGGGATCCACATATAGTGATGGAGGAGTCTCAACCCTTCTATTTGCCCAACAGGAACCAGACAAATTCTATCTGTGTGGATAAGAACAAAGACTTCAGGAAAGGCAAGTAATCTGATCGTGACACAAGGCGCAAGAGGCCATTTGAATGGGGCAAGTAAATAAACAATGTGGTAGGGGGGAATATCATCAAGGGTATAGATACTGTTCTCTGCAGATGAGACTGGGAGTTCCAAATGTTGTCCTGCCTGCTGGGTGCCAGAGTCCACTTTCTTCAGTCTAGAGAAGAACTTGAAGTGGGGGAGAAGTTGTTATAGGCAATGGAGGAACTATGGGTAGAAGTAACATTGAGGTTCTGTGGTAGGAGTTTGAGGAACTATATTCTAAATTACTAAACAGAACCCCAATAATAATATTAATAATCTCTGGATTATTACCTGAACCACAAATAAACTGGTGTAGGATCAAACAGATTAGAGAATAAATGTTTAGCTCAAAGATTGTTGTGCGAAGTAAGAGTTTGGATTGATGGAACATTAGCACCAGTACTGGGAAAGAGTGGGTGCTCCATTGGAATAAGCTCTGCTGTAATTGAGTTGAGATTAGAGTTGTGGCAATCATATAACTAGGGCTGTAGATGGGGCAGTAAGCTAAAAGAGGGAGTGGAGTGAGGAGTCAGCTGAAGGGAAATTTAGAAATCAAATTGATTATGGTAGTCTGGGAGGTAGATTTGTAGAATACTCTTGCAACAACTTCTCAGAGCAGTGGTGGGCAATCTGCGACCTGGGACCACATTCAACCATCTGGGTTTGAGTGTGGCCCATGCGACATTTTGTTGACCATTGCCCATCTGAAGGGTTGCCCCATTCTGCTGATTTCTGTCCATGTAGAGTTTTCCCCACCAGTAAGTAAGTAACATTGTCATAATCGATGATAGGCTGGCTTTCCCCTTTGAGGGGGAGAACTGACTGGTGGTGATTTAACCTGAGGATCACCATACCTCAGGCGAGGGGCAAGGTTGAAAAGCCGGTCCTTCATGAATAACCTCAGCCGGTACGGGAATTGAAACCACTGTTGGCCTCACTCTGCATCACAAACCAGCTATCCAGCCAACTGAGTTAAGCCAGCCCTGAAATGATATGCACATAAAGCAAGGGCAAGTGAAGTGAGTTGCATGCTGATTATACACAGCATTGACTGTGAGAGCTGTGCACTCCCTCTGAATCCAAAATGTAAATATTTATTTTGTTTTTCCCATTTGAAGTTGATGACAGTTCTATTACTATAGAAATGATTAAGCATTTTTCCATGACTGGTTATGAAATATTCAGCAACTATTAAATGTATTTATGAGGTCATGGTTAGTGAACAAGCCTGATTTCAATCTTACAGCCCACTGAGATGAAGGAGGGTTGCACATGCAGCCCACTCACCAGCCTAGGTTGCGTATCATTTCTTTTAGACCTATACATAGTGGTTGAATACATGGGGGGGGGGGGGGGGGGGGGGCACAGTAGCCCAGTGGGTGGTTAGCACAATTGCTTCACAGCTCCAGGGTCCCAGGTTTGATTCCCGGCTTGGGTCTCTGTCTGTGCAGAGACACTTTCTCCCCGTGTCTGCGTGGGTTTCCTCCGAGTGCTCCGGTTCCACCCACAGTCCAAAAATGTGCAAGTTAGGTGGATTGGCCATGCTAAATTGCCCTTAGTGTCCAAAAAGGTTGGGAGGGGTTACTGGGTTACAGGGATAAGGTGGGGGTATGGGCTTAGGTAGGGTGCACTTTTGAAGGGCCGGTGCAGACCCGATCGGCCAAATGGCCTCCTTCTGCACTGCAAACTCTATGATTCTATGATTCTATTCTATGAATTAGGAATAAACCTATTTTAGATGGTGTATTGTGCAATGAGACAGGGTTAATTGTCTCATAGTAAAAGGTCCTTTGGGAAAAATTGAGAATAATATAAGTAAGTTCCATATTAGGTTTTAAAGTAACATTCTCAGGTCGAAAACAAAAAGAATGCGAACAAAACTATTAAAGAGGTAAAACAGGAGAGCTGGCTACTGTTAATTTGGTAAAATGGAATATATTTATTCAATTTTCAACAAATATATACCCCATTAAAAAAGTCAAAAACTCAATGAGAAAGATTCTTCCATGGCTTAAAAAGAGAGGTTTAAAATGTTGTGATGAATACTAATATGCCTGAGGAGTGTAGGAGTTTTAGAAAACAGTAAAGTGTATCTAAAATTTACTAAAAGGGGAAGAATATATATATCTAAACTAGCCAAGATTATAAAAATGGATCATGGAGATTTTATATGTGCATAATAAGGGGAGTAACTAAAGAAACCACTGATCCTTTAGAGGTAGCAACATGGGAAATTAAGAAATAGCAGAGATTCTGACCAAATATTCAGTGTGTCTTCACTATAAGATATACAAAATTCATACCAGAAATAGACAGCAATCAAGGGGCTAATAAGAGTAAAGCTATTCAAGAAAGGAGGGGGAGAGAAAAAACAGGGAAGTGTTGGGATCTAGCTGTGTGGAGACAAAACAGCATGTCGGGTGCTGACTAAGGGGATGCGGGGCAACAGATGAGAAGTGAAAGCTGCTGGATTCTCCGTCGGCAGGATCCTCCGCTTCACCGGCAGCACACCCACGCCCGCAGTTTCCCGGCGGCGTGGGGATGGCCATAATGGGAAACCCCATTGGCCGGCTGTGGGTACAGAGAATCCTGCTGCCAGTGGGGGCACGCCAAGCCAGAAAACGGGGCTGGCGGGACGGAGAATTCCACCCATGGTCTTTAAATGAAGTCTCCCTTCCATGTCCTATTTCACCAACATCTTCTTCATAGTTTCAGTGCTACCACTGTGCTGGAGAAGAGTTTAGATTTTCATATTTCATGTCCCCCAGAGTTGGTTACTCTATTCATACAAAAAAATATTATCACAGTGCCCTTTGACATCAACACTCATGTTTGAGGCTGCTCCATTCTACAATCATGATCAGTGTGCTTGGAATGCCTGTCAGCACATTACACCTTTTCTACTGCTTAATGATTCTCCTTTTGATTGGCAGTTCTCAGGATACAACAACTGGCCCTGTCAGCATCTGCTCTTCCTCACTTGCAAAGTGTGATTTATTATATTACAATATTGTAATATATATATTACTCTTTTTGTCGAGCCGAGTTGTGGAAATATAGACGTAGTCTTCCAGTGATGATAAAGTAATTTAATGAGTAATGTAAAATAATCTCGTGAATTCTTTTTACTAAATAAGATAATGCTATATACTGATATCTATTACTTCTTCTCTGAAGCTGTCTTTCTTCTGTACTCTCTGCACTCCTGACACACTCTTCTCTAGGAAAGAGTGGGGAAACCTTTTTATAGGTCCTGATAGTGTGGCCATCTAGTGTTCAATTGCCTGTACTTTCTTAACATAGTCTGATCATGTATTACTACATAGAGATCACTACATCCCCCTTTTCTTTTTAAGATTTTCTTGTGCACCCAAAATAAAATTTTACA
This sequence comes from Scyliorhinus canicula, assembly GCF_902713615.1. Taxonomy (NCBI): domain Eukaryota; kingdom Metazoa; phylum Chordata; class Chondrichthyes; order Carcharhiniformes; family Scyliorhinidae; genus Scyliorhinus; species Scyliorhinus canicula. The sequence goes on along the minus strand of NC_052159.1, from coordinate 96,076,680 downwards.
TTAGAAATGCAGTGGTTTACATAGTACAGCAAACACTAGAATCACTTTAAAGTTCATAGATTGAGTCTATTTGGTTTTCTTCTACTTTTGGTAGATCTTCTTAATTTCAACAGTGAGGTAGAAGTTTTTTTATGTTCTTGCTCAGTGATGGAATAGAATGTTGTTGTTGTTCAACATGTCTTGAAACAGTTTGATGAAAATCAAGATCAGGAAAAACTGGTGTGTGAACTTTAACTTGTAGAAGATCATGATAATTTCTTCTGATGAGTACATCATCAGATTTGTTTACCAGATATGGTTGAGGTGATACCTGTCTGAGAACTCAAGCAGTGTCTGAAGAACCTCTTCATGAAGTCTGATGCAAACAGTATAATCTACTTCAAGAGGTTTCAGATTCTTGGCATGTTGATCATAGCACTGTTTCTGTTTTTGATGTTCGTGATGAGGTTTCTGTACAACATCATGTTGATCAGGATCAGTAATATGCAGTTGAGGTAATAGTGTCCTAATATTTCTATTAAACATCATTTGTGCTGGAGATAATCCTGAGGTCAAAGGTGATGATCTGTAAGTTAACAACGCTAAGTAGAAGTCAGATTGTGAGTCTCTGGCTTTACTTAATAATTGTTTGATAATAAATTGGAGGGGGATCCGAAGGGGAGGTAGAGAGCACAGAGTCTCACTCTATGCGGATGATCTGCTCCTCTATATCTCGGACCCACAAAGCAGCATGGACGGAATCATCGCGCTCCTGAAAGAGTTTGGAGCCTTCTCGGGCTACAAACTCAACATGAGCAAAAGTGAGATCTTCCCATTACACCCGCAAGGGGGGGGGGGGGGGGGGCAGCACTAAAGGGGCTGCCGTTCAAACAAGCCCGACATAAATTCCGCTACCTGGGGATCCAAATAGCCCATGACTGGAAAGGGATCCACAAATGGAACCTCACCAGCCTGATGGAGGAAGTTAAAAAGGACCTGCAAAGATGGAACACACTCCCGCTCTCTCTCGCGGGGAGAGTTCAGACGATCAAAATGAACGTACTGCCCAGGTTCCTTTTCCTGTTTAGATCCATTCCGATCTACATCCCCAAGGCCTTTTTCAAAGCGCTGGACAAACTCATCATGGCGTTCGTATGGGGGGGTAAAAATGCTAGGATCCCAAAGAAGGTCTTACAAAAAACAAAAACCAGGGGAGGGTTAGCCCTCCCGAATCTACAATTCTACCACTGGGCAGCAACAGCCGAGCGAGTAAGGGGATGGATCCAGGAGCCAGAAGCTGAGTGGGTGCGTGCGGAGGAGGCCTCCTGCATGGGAACCTCCCTCCGGGCCCTCGCCACGGCAGCACTCCCATCCCCACCCAAAAAACACTCCAGCAGCCCAGTGGTGACAGCCACCCTCCAATCCTGGAACCAACTGCGGCAGCAACTTGGCCTGACCAAAATGTCGAACAGGGCTCCCATCTGCAACAACCATAGGTTCAAACCAGCACTGACCGACGCCACCTTCAAAAGGTGGAGGCAGGACGGGGGGACACTGACAGTCAGGGACCTATACACGGACGACAGGATCGCAACACTGGACGAACTGACAGAGAAATTTCAGCTAGCTGGGGGGAACGAGCTACGGTACCTGCAGCTCAAAAACTTCCTACGAAAGGAGACAAGGACGTACCCACAACCGCCACGACAGACACTACTGGAAGACCTACTGGACGCAAGTATCCTAGAGAAAGGGAACTGTAGTGACATGTATGACCGACTGGTAGATAGGGACGACACCGTACTGGACGCAACAAGGAGGAAATGGGAGGACGACCTGGGGATGGAGATAGGGTGGGGACTCTGGAGCGAAGCACTGCATAGGGTCAACTCCACCTCCACGTGCGCAAGGCTCAGCCTGACGCAACTAAAAGTGGTACATAGAGCCCACTTAACAAGAACCCGTATGAGTAGGTTCTTCCCGGAGGTGGAAGACAGATGTGAACGGTGCCAAAGAGGCCCGGCCAACCACGCCCACATGTTCTGGTCTTGCCCCAGACTCGTGGAGTACTGGACAGCCTTCTTCGAGGTTATGTCCAAAGTGGTGGGAGTGAGGGTGGAGCCATGCCCGATAGTGGCGGTCTTCGGGGTTTCAGAACAGCCAGATCTATTCCTGGGGAGGAGGGCGGACGCCCTTGCCTTTGCCTCCCTGATCGCCCGCCGTAGAATCCTGTTTGGCTGGCGGTCAGCAGCACCGCCCAGAGCTGCGGACTGGCTGTCCGACCTCTCGGAATCTCTCCAAATGGAGAAAATCAAATTTGCCATCCGAGGGTCGGACGACGGCTTCCACAGAACGTGGGAGCCATTCATGCAACTGTTCCGGGACCTATTTGTGGCCAATGTACAAGAGGAAGAATAGTCGGGGGAAGGTAGCGGGAGGGGGGGGGGCTACAGGTTCGTTACGGGGGTTCGATGGCTAGCTAAGGCCCAAAACCAAACTAAATAAACATGTTGAGGGGGGGGGGGGGGGGGGGGGGGCGCAGTTACTACTACGAAGATGCTTACCTGTAAATATGTATGTTAATTTTTGCGTGTTTGTTTTTTTTTTCTCTCTCCTAACAATTTGTAATTTGTTCAATATAAAATATGAAAACTGAATAAAAACATTTATAAAAAAAAAATAATTGTTTGATAATATGAATGCCTTTTTCAACCTTTCCATTAGACTGCGGGAAATGAGGGCTTGAGGTGATGTGGCTGAAATTGTATGTCGTTGCAAATTGTGTCCATTCCCAGCTGGTAAAACACGGACCATTATCTGACATTACGGTTTGCAGTATTCCATGTCCTGCAAAGATGTCTTTGCATGCTTTAATAACAGCTGTGGATGTGAGATCAGTCAGTTTCATGTTTTCTGGAAAATTTGAATAATAGTCAATGACTAAAATGTAATCTTTGCCTATGAATGAAAAAGGTTGATACCTACTTTCACCCATGGTGACATGGTAATGTCATGCTGTTGCAATTTTTCTTTGCACTGTTGACTTTGGTACTTTTGGCAAGTAGAACATGACATGATCATGGCTGCGGTGTCTTGGTTAATACCTGGCCAGTATATAGCTTGCCCCTCTCTTCGTTTGTACTTTTTGATGCCGAGATGGCCTTCATGAAGTTTGCTTAGCATTTCTGACTTTAGACTCTCTGGAATGACGATTCTGTCATGTCGCAGTAGAATACCATCTAATATCGTCAGTTCAGATTGTATACTCTGGTATTGAGAACAGTAACTTTTTCGCCATCCATTCTGTAAGTGATGGATTACTCTGGTCAAAGTGGCATCCTTCTGTGTCTCATCACGTGTCTGTTGAAGTTTGTGATCGGACGCAGGAAGTAATTATCTAAACAGTTGTAGATGATGAGCATCAATGTCATTGATTGATTCTGTTGGTGTGACATCTATGTCAATCGATCTTGACAGAGTGTCTGCTTTGATTAACTTTTTACCTGGCGTACAGGTAAGGTTAAATTCATATCTGTGCAATTTCATCATAAGCCATTGTAGTTTAGGTGTCATATCATTAAGTTTCTTGTCGATACTGTTAACAAGTGGACAATGGTCTATTTCCACTATAGATTTCGGTAAGCAGTATACATAATCATGAAACTTTGTAATTCCAGTAACAAGTCCAAGACAGTCTTTTTCAATCCGGGCGTACCTGCACTCAGTTGATGTCATTGATCTGGATAAATAGGCGATGGCGGTGGTCATCTTCCTGTAACAAACCAGTACCTATGCCATTCTGAGAGGCATCAGTCAAAATTTTTGTGGGCTTAGTCAGGTTGAAAAATGTCAAGTTTGGAGCCTGGATCAGTTATTTAAGATCGAACTATTCTTCATTGTGACGCTGAGTCCATTCAAAATCAGTGTTTTTCTTCAGCTGACGTAATGCAGTAGTTCTGATTGAAAGATTTGATATAAATTTTCCTAGGAAATTCACAAACCCAAGAAATCTCAGTACAGCTTTCTTGTCTTTCGGTCGCTGCATTGTTTTAATGGCATGAATTTTATCCTCGTCAGGTTTGACGCTATGTGCTGTTATGTTGTCAGAAGAAATTTTAGTGATGAGGTGGCAAACATACACTTCGATTGGTTGAGCTTCCAACCATACTTACACATTCTCTTGAAAACCTTTCTGAGTTGTATCATGTGTTCTTCTGCTGTCATAGACCAGATGATTATGTCATCGACATAAACACGCACACCTTCAATGTTCTCTGTAATTTGCTCCATTATGCGATGAAATATTACTGATGCAGAAATAATCCCGAAGGGCATTCTATTGAAACAATCCCTCCCGAAAGGTGTGTTGAAGATGCAGAGGAGCTGGCTGGAGTCATCAAGCTGCAAGTGCCAAAATCCTTGTGAGGTTTCTAATTTGGTGAATATCTTGGCATTGGCCATTTCTGAGGTGATTTGCTCTCTTTTAGGTACTAGGTAATGCTCTCGACAAATGTTTCTGTTGAGGTCTTTCGGATCCATGCATATCCTTATGTCACCAGATGTTTTTTCACACAGTCTAGGGAGCTCACCCAATCTGTTGGTTGTGTCACTTTTGATACAATTCCTGAGATTGCAGTCTTGTGAGTTCAACTTTCAATCTTTCTCTGAGAGGTGCTGGTACTCATCTCTGTGGATGTATCACTGGCTTGGCATCTTTTTTAAGAAGAATTTTATATTGATATGGCAATGTGCCCATGCCATGAAAAACAGCAAGGTGGTCTTTCAATAATTGTTGGATGTCATCTTCTATTGTAGATGTCTCAGAAGTATTCTGGAAGATTCTCAGAATCAGCTATAAATCTTTACATGCCTGAGCACCCAATAGCGAAGATCGGTGATCATCCACTATCTCCAATCTTAGCTTTTTGTGAATGTTCCTGTTGCTGGCATTTAGATAACATGAGCCATGCAAAATTATTTGATTTCCATTGTAATCTTTCAGTGAACATTCCACAGGTACTATGTTGTAGTCACCTGTGATAGTAGACAAGTCCTTGGAGTTGAGTAGATTTGCTGAAGCACCTGTATCTAACTTAAATGTTAGATAGATAGATAGAGAAATACAGCACAGAACAGGCCCTTCGGCCCACGATGTTGCGCCAATCTTTTGTCCTAGGTTAATCATAGAATTTTGGACAATTTTTCATGGCCAATCCACCCAACCTGCACATCTTTGGACTGTGGGAGGAAACCGGAGCACCCGGAGGAAACCCACGCAGTCACGGGGAGGATGTGCAGACTCCACACAGACAGTGACCCAAGTTGAAATTGAACTTGGGACCCTGGAGCTGTGAAGCAATTGTGCAATCCACAATGCTACCGTGCTGCCCTTAAGAAGTTAACCTACACTCCATTATTCTACCCTAATCCATGTACCTATCCAATAGCCGCTTGAAGGTCCCTAACGTTTCCGACTCAACTACTTCCACAGGCAGCGCATTCCATGCCCCCACTACTCTCTGGGTCAAGAAACTACCTCAGACATCCCCCCTACATCTTCCACCATTCACCTTAAATTTATGTCCCCTTGTAATGGTGTGTTCCACCCGGGGAAAAAGTCTCTGACTGTCTACTCTTTCTGTTCCCATAATCATCTTATAAACCTCTATCAAGCCGCCCCTCATCCTTCTCCGTTCTAATGAGAAAAGGCCTAGCACCCTCAACCTTTCCTCGTATGACCTACTCTCCATTCCAGGCAACATCCTGGTAAATCTCCTTTGCACCTTTTCCAAAGCTTCCACATCCTTCCTAAAATGAGGCGACCAGAACTGCACACAGTACTCCAAGTGTGGCCTGACCAAGGTTTTGTACAGCTGCATCATCACCTCACGACTCTTAAATTCAATCCCTCTGCTAATGAATGCTAGCACACCATAGGCCTTCTTCACAGCTCTATCCACTTGAGTGGCAACTTTCAAAGATCTATGAACATAGACCCCACGATCTCTCTGCTCCTCCACATTGCCAAGAACCCTACCGTTAACCCTGTATTCCGCATTCCTATTTGTCCATCCAAAATGGACAACCTCACACTTGTCAGGGTTAAATTCCATCTGCCACTTCTCAGCCCAGCTCTGCATTCTATCTATGTCTCTTTGAAGCCGACAACAGCCCTCCTCACTATCCACTACTCCACCAATCTTCGTATCATCTGCAAATTTACTGACCCACCCTTCAACTCCCTCATCCAAGTCGTTAATGAAAATCACAAACAGCAGAGGACCCAGAACTGATCCCTGCGGTACGCCACTGATAACTGGGCTCCAGGATTAATATTTGCCATCCACCACCACCACTCTGTCTTCTATCGGTTAGCCAGTTTGTTATCCAACTGGCCAAATTTCCCACTATTCCATGCCTCCTTACTTTATGCACAAGCCTACAATGGGGAACCTTATCAAATGCCTTACTAAAATCCATGTACTCTACATCCACTGCTTTACCTTCATCCACATGCTTGGTCACCTCCTCAAAAAAGACAATAAGACTTGTAAGGCAAGACCTACCCCTCACAAATCCGTGCTGGCTATCCCTAATCAAGCAGTGCCTTTCCAGATGCTCAGAAATCCTATCCCTCAGTACCCTTTCCATTACTTTGCCGACCACCGAAGTAAGATTAACTGGCCTGTAATTCCCAGGGTTATCCCTATTCCCTTTTTTGAACAGGGGCACGACATTCGCCACTCTCCAATCCTTTGGTACCACCCCTGTTGACAGCGAGGACGAAAAAATTATTGCCAACGGCTCTACAATTTCATTTCTTGCTTCCCATAGAATCCTTGGATATATCCCGTCAGGCCCGGGGGACTTGTCCATCCTCAAGTTTTTCAAAACGCGCAACACATCTTCCTTCCTGACAAGTATCTCCTCGAGCTTATCAGACAGTTTCACACTGTCCTCTCCATCAATATGGCCCCTCTCGCTTGTAAATACTGAAGAAAAATACTTGTTCAAGATCTCTCCTATCTCTTCAGACTCAATACACAATCTCCCGCTACTGTCCTTGATCAGGCCTACCCTCGCTCTAGTCATTCTCATATTTCTCACATATGTGTAAAAGGCCTTGGGGTTTTCCTTGATCCTACCTGCCAAAGATTTTTCATGCCCTCTCTTAGCTCTCCTAATCCCTTTCTTCAGTTCCCTCCTGGCTATCTTGTATCCCTCCAGCGCCCTGTCTGAACCTTGTTTCTTCAGCCTCCTTCTTCCTCTTAACAAGACATACAACCTCTCTTGTCAACCATGGTTCCCTCACTCGACCATCTCTTCCCTGCCTGACAGGGACATACATACAAAGACACGCAGTACCTGTTCCTTGAACAAGTTCCACATTTCACTTGTGTCCTTCCTTGACAGCCTATGTTCCCAACTTCTGCACTTCAATTCTTGTCTGACAGCATTGTATTTACCCTTCCCCCAATTATAAACCTTGCCCTGTTGCACGCACCTATCCCTCTCCATAACTAAAGTGAAAGTCACAGAATTGTGGTCACTATCTCCAAAATGCTCCCCCACTAACAAATCTATCACCTGCCCTGGTTCATTACCAAGTACTAAATCCAATATGGCCTCCCCTCTGGTCGGACAATCTACATACTGTGTTAGAAAAGTTTCCTGGACACACTGCACAAACACTACCCCATCCAAACTATTTGATCTAAAGAGTTTCCACTCAATGTTTGGGAAGTTGAAGTCACCCATGACTACTACCCTGTGACTTCTGCACCTTTCCAAAATCTGTTTTCCAATCTGTTCCTCCACATCTCTGCTGCTATTGGGGGGCCTATAGAAAACTCCCAACAAGGTGACTGCTCCTTTCCTATTTCTGACTTCAACCCATATTACCTCAGTAGGCAGATCCCCCTCGAACTGCCTTTCTGCAGCTGTTATACTATCTCTAATTAACAATGCCCCCCCCCCCCCCCCCACCTCTTTTACCATCCTCCCTAATCTTGTTGAAACATCTATAACCAGGGACCTCCAACAACCATTTCTGCCCCTCTTCTATCCAAGTTTCCGTGATGGCCACCACATCGTAGTCCCAAGTACCAATCCATGCCTTAAGTTCACCCACCTTATTCCTGATGCTTCTTGCATTAAAGTATACACACTTCAACCCATCTACTTGCCTGCAAGTACTCTCCTTTGTCAGTGTTACCTTCCCCACTGCATCACTACGTGCTTTGGCGTCCAAATGTTATTGGGCTATTGTTGATACACCCTGTTGTCATTCATTCATTACTAACAATGTTAGAATATAGAACATAGAATTTACAGTGCAGAAGGAGGCCATTCAGCCCAATCGAGTCTGCACCGACCCACTTAAGCCCTCACTCCCACTCTATCCACATAACGCAATAACCCCTCCGAATCTTTTTGATCACCAAGGGCAATTTATCATGGCCAATCTACCTAACCTGCATGCCTTTGGACTGTGGGAGGAAACCGGAGCACCTGGAGGAAACCCCACACACGCGGGGAGAACGTGCAGACTCCGCACAGACAGTGACCCAGCAGAGAATCAAATCCGTGACCCTGGCGCTGTGAAGCCACAGTGCTATCCACTTGTGCTACCGTGCTGCCTGTTGACTTGCTGATTCTTCGTTGCTTGAAGAATTTTCTTATTTGCATGAAGAGCTTCCATTGTTGAGACAATCATCCATACTAGGTTCATGGATGGCAGGAAGATGGGGCAATAGGAATTACTGTTCATAATGAGCCAACACGGAATACGCCAATGAGCCCTTTGGAAGACATCAAGGAAGTCAAAAAGGGAAACTTAACCACGAGGTCGTCAAGCTTTGGAAAGTGGCAAGAGAGTAGAAAGATCAAGGATTACTGAATGTTGCCAACACAGGGCATTCCCGGAAAACAGATGCAATGATAAGCAATACCCACCTCGGAGTCTCATCCCTTTCCCCATACATACAAGTTACTACTGTTAGGCTGTTACCATCATTTGACAATGTTATAATTGCAAGAGGCATCAGTACTCTTGCAATTGGAAACTGTGATTTGCTTGGCATTAACGGTCTGATTCAAGTGGCTCGCACTCCGTGACGACATATAATACTGATCAATGGACCCATGGGGGAGAAAATAACTATTTATATTCAAAATGTGACAGCCGATTATAGAGCTCAGCTGTCAAGCACTCCAGATGTGCTCGAGACTTGATTGAATGAGTCCATTCTGTAAAAGGTTATTATGAAGTGGGATTATGAAAATGCAAAACGGCTCTTACAGCTATCAGCATGCTAAATGATGGCTTTTAGTTTTTGAGAGCAACACAAACATAAAAGAGATTTGTCAAAGATGAACATATACAAGATATGTTAGGCAATGATGCTGAGGAAAAGTCACTAATTTGTGCAGCAGGAATCAGTACTTGTATCTGCCAACAACAAGTACGATTAGGTTGCTTCTTAAGGGGCACATTTTAATATACTGTACAGAAATAAGTGATAAGGGAATAAGTCGCATCACAGGTTATACTACAAAGACTATGACTTACCATCTTGACCTCAATAAAAGGTCTGAGGTGAGGATAAAAACAGGATCATTATGAAATAAAGTATGAACCACTTAAGGAGATATTAGGTCAGATGACCAATAGTTTGGTCAAAGAGGTAGGTTATAAGGAGTGTCTTTAAGGAGGAAAGTGAGACCAAAAATGGTAGGGAGGGTATTGGGAAGCTTGGTGCCAAGCCAACTGAAAGTGGGGCCACCATTGTTGGAGGGTGCAGAAGCCAGAATTAGAGGAGCACAGATATCGCAGAGGATTATGGGGCTTGAGGAGATTACAGTAAGGCCGTGGAAGATTTGCAAACGATTGGGAATCTTTAAATAAAGTTTTGCATGATCAGGAGAAAACGTAGGTCAGCAAGCACTGGGTAATGGGGGCAATTGCCAGGGTTTTAGATGATGTCAACCTAATGGAAGGTAGAATCTGGAAAACTAGCCAGAACTGCATTGGAATAGTAGAATCACGAATGAACCTTTCAGCAACAATGGGAGGAACAAATATGAAGTTGGAAGATCATCTTGGGATCAAACAGATCACCTAGGTTGTGCACAGCTGAAGTAATCTCAGGCTGTTACCAGGGAGAGTGCTGAAGTGGTAGCTAGGGAACGGAGTTGGAAGTGCACTTCAAAAACAGTGGTTTCAGTCTTCCAAATACATAATTGGAGGAAATCTCTGCTTCCATGTACCATACAATGGAGTAGTCGAGTGTGGTGAGGTAGAGATGGGTGTCATCAATATGCATTGAAAACTAAAGACGTCCTTTTAGATATTATTTCAATGGAGATGAAAAACAGGAATGAGCCAAGGATCAATCCTTGGGGGACATCAAAGATAACCACAGGAGCAGGAAGAGAAACCATTGCAAGTGATTCTCTGGCTCCAATTAGATAAGAATAGAATGAGGGGAGAGGAGTGCTATCCTGCTGAATGGTATGGAAGCTGTGGAGGAGGATGGCATGGTCAACTGTGTCAAAGGCTGCAAACTAGTCGAGAAGATGAGGAGAGAAAGTTTACTTTGGTCACAGCCAACAAAGTCCAGGGGAGGGCTGTCCCTCCCAAACCTACAGTACTACCACTGGGCAGCAACAGCAGAAAGAGTATTGGGATGGATTAAGGAGTCAGAAGTCAAGTATGTGCATACGGAGGAGACCTCCTACAGGGGGACCTCGCTCCGGGCCCTCGCCACGGCGACACTCTCATCCCTACTCAAAAAACACTCCAGCAGTCCAGTGGTGGGAGCCAGCCTCCAGACCTGGAACCAGTTACAGCAGCAGTTCAGCCCAACTGAAATGTCCAACAAAGCCCTCATCTGTAACAACCATAGGTTCACACCAGCACTCATTGATGCCACCTTTAAAAGGTGGAGACAGGACACCCCATCCTGTCAGTCAGGGACCTATACACCGATGGCAGGGTCACAACACTGTACGAACTGAGGGAAAGGTTCCAGCTAGCTAAGGGCAACGAGCTCAGATACCTGCAACATAAAAACCTCCTACGGAAGGAGACAAGGACATACCCGTGTCCACCACAACAGACGCTTCTAGAGGAATTCATGGATGCAAACATTCTAAGTAAAGGAAACTGTAGCGACATGTACAAATGACTGATAGAGAGGGCCGATACTGTACTGGACACAACGAGGAGGAAAAGGGAGGAAGACTTGGGGCTCGAAATAGGGTGGGGACTCTTGAGCAAAGCACTACATAGAGTCAATTCTGTTATATTACTTTCCGTGATATATATATATATAATATATATATATATAAATAACTCTTTGAACCAGCCGAGTTGATGAAATAAACAATAGTCTTCTTTTAAAGATAAACTAATTGAATGAGTAATATAAATAATATTCTGTGAGTCCTTTGTAAATACTCATCTAGTAAAGGAAATAAAATACAGTAAAGATAACTAAATAACTATACAATGTAATAATGAAATAATTTACAACTTCTCTCTCTCTAGCTAATCTATGTCTTGTCTGTTCACTCTCCTGAAGCACACTCTCTCAGAAAGAGCGGAAAAGTCTTTCTTATACCATCTGATAGTGAGACATCTAGCGTTAAAATTTCTGTACTACATTTACATACATTGATCATGTATATTCATATACAGAGATCACTACACACTCCACCTCCACATGCGCAAGACTCAACCTAATGTAACTAAAGGTGGTACATAGAGCCCACTTAACAAGAACCCGAATGAGCAGGTTCTTCCCAAAGGTGGAGGACAGATGCGAACGGTGCCAATGTGGCCCGGCCAACCACGCCCACATGTTCTGGTCTTGCCCCAGACTTGCTGGATACTGCACAGCCTTCTCCGAGGCAATGTCCAAAGTGGTGGGGATGAGGGTGGACCCATGCCCAAAAGTGGTGGTCTTCAGGGTATCAGACCAGCCAGACCTCTTCATGGGGAGGAGGGCGAACACCCTTGCTTTGCCTCCCTGAGTGCCTGCTGTAGAATCCTGCTCGGCTGGCGGTCAGCAGCACCACCTAAAGCTGCAGACTGGCTGTCCGACCTATTGGAATTTCTCCAAATGGAGAAAATCAAATTCACCATCCAGGGGTTGGAAGATGGCCTCCTCAGAACATGGGGGCCATTCACCCAACTGTTCCGGAACCTGTTTGTGGCCAACGAACAAACAAATAGATAAACAAGTAGCCAAGAGCCTGGGGAAAGTAGCCAAGGCATGAGAGAAGAGAGGGAAGGGAGGGACGACAGGGGGGGGGGGGGGGGGGGGGGCAAGAGAGAGTAACCAAGCACAGCTGAAAAGTAAGGGGAGGAGCAGAGGGGGAGGGGAGGAAGGGAGGAAATGGGGGCAGGGAAGGCGGGGAGGGGGGGAACACAGGGAGGGAGGAAAGACAAGGGGAGAAGAATAATAGAAAGGAGTCAGAGGGGAGGAAAGAGGAGGAAACACAAACCGGAAAGAGAGCACAGGAAATGACAATGACCACAACAAGCAGAGCAGGGCAAAAGAGAGTGAGAAAGTACAAGAGAAAGGAACAACAGACGGCTGAAGCAGAGGTAAACACACACAAACAAAAAAAAAACGACCGGGAGATGCAAGTGACATCAGGGGCACCACCCAGACGCCCCTCCCACCCAGTTTTTTGTTCTGCTTATTTGCCTTGTATGTATTTTAAAAAGAATAACAGAAAAGAAGCCCCCCTCCATGGCATATGTAATGAAACTTTCTCTTTGTTGCTTCTCTCTATATACACTTCCCCTATTTTTACTTTCCCACACCTTGGCTTTTTAGTTTCATAGTGCTTTTTTTATTTCTCTTTTGGTTTCTCTGTAAATATATAATGCATAAAACCCAAAAAAAACATCCTAAAAAATTTTTTTGTCACAGTCAATTTGGATGTTTTAGTGGTCACAGAGGAGTCCGTTTCATGAACATGAAGAAAAGATACTTATTCTTTAAGCAAACTATATACACACAACATTCAGGTCCCAGCCGGGACTACTCAAGCTCGACTCCTGTCTAGAACTCCATTTATGTTGAATCCATTACTCTACTGATAGGGCCCCGCCTCTCATCGGGGAAGCTCATATTCCATGAGGCTCATGGGAGGTTAATCGGACCATTCCCATAGGTCTCCTGTGGGTTATAACAAATGTCATTTGCGATTTTGTAAAAGCTGTTTTGATACTGTGACACATACTGAAACCTGATTGGAGGGATTCAAACTGGAAATTCTGAGAAAAATGTGAACAAATTTCATGGAGGGGGGTGGGGGTGGGGGGGGGGGGGGGTGCGGTGAGTGTGACAACAAATTGAAGGATTTTGGAGAGGAAAGCTTTCCCACAATGCCTATGCCATTGACCTTGTTTAAATTTACAATTCTCGTTTTGGACTCAAGTATGTTGCTTTCAGATTTTTTGTGGAAATCAATTGTATCCTGTTTATTTTTCCCAGGGGATCTTTTGCTATGAGATTATTAACTAATGTTGTATCATTATAGAATATTTGATCTAAATTAGCTTTTTACCCCTAGTTGGTTCCACAATGTTTTGTTTTAGGAAGCTGTTGCCAAAACATTCTGTAAATTCATCTGCCTGAATTGTCCATTTGAATTGCTCAGTTTATGTGAAGATTAGTGTCCCCAATGTTGCCTTTGTTACAAGCTCCAATTATCTCTTGCTTAACATTCTGTCCAATTGTGTAACCAGTGTTGGGGGCCTATAAACTACTCCCAGCACCATTTTCTGACCTTTGTTATTCCTAATCCCACCAATACTAATTCTACTTGCTGAGCTGCTGAGCCAAGACACTTTTATGGATATCCTTGTATCATCCTCTATTGTGAGGGCAATTCCTCTTTTCACATTCTGCCTTTCTTTTCAAAATGTTGTGTAACTTGGAATATTTATTTCCCAACCTTGGTCGCTGTGATAACCCTCACGAGGGCCACAGGGGATCGCAGATTGATCTCCCGGTGGACTTGTAGAATACCAGTGCTCGTGGTCAGTGGGCAGAGACCCACCCAGCTGGGGCTCGTAATATGGATCTTTAAACATAGCTCCCAAACCCGGAACGGAGGTTCCCAATAGTCCTGGACTGGGATATTGATTTTGTGTGCTGCAGAAGCGGCTTTATTTTCAGTTTAAAATAAACCAGTTTGGCCTTTCAATCCACCCCTCCTGGAATTCTTACATTTGCGATGAGGATCAAGCACGGATTCTGAACAGCCTTATCGAAACTCCCTGACGACAACTCCAGTAAGAGACAAAGCAAAAATAAGAAACGGGTTTGTTTGGGAAGCTCAAGCCTTATGATATGGGCTTGGAGGACTGGCCCCAGTACGCCGACCTCATGCGCTACTTATTCCGCGCCAATGGCATAGAAAGGGTTGAGAGACATGAGTAATCCTTTCGACAACATGCGATGCCCTGACACTAAAACATTCAATAGCTGGTGAATTTAGAAAAGAAACATTCTGACCAAAAGCTGTCTGTAATCCTCCAGCATTTCAGATTCAACATGGCTAGAATGACCACTGGGGAACCCATGAGAGAATTCCTGGCTAGATTAAGGAAGCTGGCTGAATGCTGCACCTTTGGACCATCCATCAATGAGATGCTATGCGACCGACTAGTGTGTGGGATCAATAATGCTGCGATACAAAAACACTTGTTAGCAGAACCGCCCCCCCCCTCCCCGAGACCTTAAAAGGGCTATAGAATTAACACTATCCTTGGATGACGCCGAGAAAGGGGCCCAAGAAATCCATGGGATGATGGACAGTAGCGCCATGAACCTGGAGTGGAGGGCTCTTATACAGAAAAACTAGCATGCTCAGTGAAGGCTCCCACGTGCCTCACCCACCAGCAACCCAACATTCAGTGAGGACATTCTGATGTCTTAAAAGACGGCCAGATAACCCGAGAAGCACCAGGGAAGTCTCCCTGGAGGCCTGCAAGTGTCAGCTGCAAGGCTGCTGTAACCTGTGGCCAAAGGACACAACCCAGGCAAGGCTGCCAGAATCAACAGTATGGTGCTACCCAGGCCAGAAGCCAAAGCCTCCTCAAGTCTGGGCCTTGCAAGTCTATCACCCCATAAGAGGATGAAATAGTTCAACTAAGCTGCATCATCACCCCTCAGGTTTCCGTAATAGAGATAACACATTTGCTCAACAGCCATTCCCTGGGAATGGAGGTGGACATAGAAGCTGCCATTTCCATCATCGAGAAACAGACCTTCCAGCATCTCCAGATGGGTATCTTCCCCCTAGGCCTGTGAGACACCGGGGCAGGATGACCACACATACGGGGGAACCTTTGAAGATTATGTGGACCACTATTTTTTTTTTTTTTTTTTATAAATGTTTTTATTCAGTTTTCATATTTTATATTGAACAAATTACAAATTGTTAGGAGAGAGAAAAAAAAAACAAACACGCAAAAATTAACATACATATTTATAGGTAAGCATCTTCATAGTAGTAACTGCGCCCCCCCCCCTCCCCCCCCCCTCAACATGTTTATTTAGTTTGGTTTTGGGCCTTAGCTAGCCATCGAACCCCCGTAACGAACCTGTAGCCCCCCCCCCCCTCCCGCTACCTACCCCCGACTATTCTTCCTCTTGTACATTGGCCACAAATAGGTCCCGGAACAGTTGCATGAATGGCTCCCACGTTCTGTGGAAGCCGTCGTCCGACCCTCGGATGGCAAATTTGATTTTCTCCATTTGGAGAGATTCCGAGAGGTCGGACAGCCAGTCCGCAGCTCTGGGCGGTGCTGCTGACCGCCAGCCAAACAGGATTCTACGGCGGGCGATCAGGGAGGCAAAGGCAAGGGCGTCCGCCCTCCTCCCCAGGAATAGATCTGGCTGTTCTGAAACCCCGAAGACCGCCACTATCGGGCATGGCTCCACCCTCACTCCCACCACTTTGGACATAACCTCGAAGAAGGCTGTCCAGTACTCCACGAGTCTGGGGCAAGACCAGAACATGTGGGCGTGGTTGGCCGGGCCTCTTTGGCACCGTTCACATCTGTCTTCCACCTCCGGGAAGAACCTACTCATACGGGTTCTTGTTAAGTGGGCTCTATGTACCACTTTTAGTTGCGTCAGGCTGAGCCTTGCGCACGTGGAGGTGGAGTTGACCCTATGCAGTGCTTCGCTCCAGAGTCCCCACCCTATCTCCATCCCCAGGTCGTCCTCCCATTTCCTCCTTGTTGCGTCCAGTACGGTGTCGTCCCTATCTACCAGTCGGTCATACATGTCACTACAGTTCCCTTTCTCTAGGATACTTGCGTCCAGTAGGTCTTCCAGTAGTGTCTGTCGTGGCGGTTGTGGGTACGTCCTTGTCTCCTTTCGTAGGAAGTTTTTGAGCTGCAGGTACCGTAGCTCGTTCCCCCCAGCTAGCTGAAATTTCTCTGTCAGTTCGTCCAGTGTTGCGATCCTGTCGTCCGTGTATAGGTCCCTGACTGTCTGTGTCCCCCCGTCCTGCCTCCACCTTTTGAAGGTGGCGTCGGTCAGTGCTGGTTTGAACCTATGGTTGTTGCAGATGGGAGCCCTGTTCGACATTTTGGTCAGGCCAAGTTGCTGCCGCAGTTGGTTCCAGGATTGGAGGGTGGCTGTCACCACTGGGCTGCTGGAGTGTTTTTTGGGTGGGGATGGGAGTGCTGCCGTGGCGAGGGCCCGGAGGGAGGTTCCCATGCAGGAGGCCTCCTCCGCACGCACCCACTCAGCTTCTGGCTCCTGGATCCATCCCCTTACTCGCTCGGCTGTTGCTGCCCAGTGGTAGAATTGTAGATTCGGGAGGGCTAACCCTCCCCTGGTTTTTGTTTTTTGTAAGACCTTCTTTGGGATCCTAGCATTTTTACCCCCCCCATACGAACGCCATGATGAGTTTGTCCAGCGCTTTGAAAAAGGCCTTGGGGATGTAGATCGGAATGGATCTAAACAGGAAGAGGAACCTGGGCAGTACGTTCATTTTGATCGTCTGAACTCTCCCCGTGAGGGAGAGTGGGAGTGTGTTCCATCTTTGCAGGTCCTTTTTAACTTCCTCCGTCAGGCTGGTGAGGTTCCATTTGTGGATCCCTTTCCAGTCATGGGCTATTTGGATCCCCAGGTAGCGGAATTTATGTCGGGCTTGTTTGAACGGCAGCCCCTTTAGTGCTGCCCCCCCCCCCACCCCCCCCCCCCCCCCTTGCGGGTGTAATGGGAAGATCTCACTTTTGCTCATGTTGAGTTTGTAGCCCGAGAAGGCTCCAAACTCTTTCAGGAGCGCGATGATTCCGTCCATGCTGCTTTGTGGGTCCGAGATATAGAGGAGCAGATCATCCGCATAGAGTGAGACTCTGTGCTCTCTACCTCCCCTTCGGATATGTGGACCACTATGACGCCGTGTCCCAATGGGCAGCAGATGGCCCACCTCACACTCATAGTTCTGTGAGGACCAGGACCCAGTCTCTTAGGCAGAGCATGGCTCCAGATGATCCATCTGGACTGGCTACAAATTTTTAATCTAGTTGTAAACCGGTGGACGGTAACGAGTTCATTGGCAAATATGCCGAGGTATTCCAAGAAGGCCCTGGTAGAATAAGGAAATGGTGTGGAGATGCCGGCGTTGGACTGGGGTGAGCACAGCAATAAGTCTTACACCAGGTTAAAGTCCAACAGGTTTGTTTCAAATCACTAGCTTTCGAAGCACCTGAGGACGCTAAATTGCCCCTTAATTGGAAAAAATAAATAAGTGGGTATTCTAAATAAAAAGAAAACACCAAAGCGGTTGTGGCAAGTGCAGCAGGATGAAGCCTTTGCCAAAGGTGAAGCAGCAGTTACGATTATCAAACATTCTCGCCCATTCTGACCCAAAGTGAGAACTGGTATTAACATGTGATGTCTCTCCATATGGTGTTGGGGCAAACCTTTCCCATCAATGGGACAATGGCAGAGAGAGACCTATGGCATCCAGAACTTTGGCAGATGCAGAAAGACATTATTCTCAGATTGAAATGGAAAGGTTGGTGTTATTTTTAGAGTGAAGAAATTCTACCCATATGTCTTCGGTCAACAGTTCACAATCATAACAGACCATAAACATCTGCCGCACTTTTTCAAAGTGTATAAAGTGATTGCCCCATCTCCCCAGATTGGATCCAACATTGGGCATTATTATTAGTGCCCTATTAATACTCTCTAGAGCAACCCCCAGGAACACACATTACTAAAATGGATGCCCTGAGCCACCTCCCAGTGCCCACAAACTTAGACCCTCTACCAGCATTGGAAGAAGCCATCATGACCTTGAACTTCCTGGATACCTTGCCAGTATCCGTGAAGCAGATTCAAGCATGGACACAGAAGGACCCACACTGGCAAAATTGTACCATGTGATCGTCAATGGCAGAATCCAAGGACACCCCATGGATGACATGAAGCCCTTCATCGTTAAATGACAAGATCTCAGTGTAGAAGATGGCATCATCCTGTGGGGAGCTCGAGTAGTTGTGCCCACCGAGGTCGGCGCCCAATCTTGACAGAATTACACAATGGACATCCTGGGGTATCCAAGATGGAAATGCACACAAGGAGTTACATCTGGTGGCTCGGGCTCGCGCATCGAGAATCTGGTGAAACAATGCTCCTTGTGCCAGAAGAATCAGAATATCCCACCTTTACCTCTTTGTATCCGAGGGAATGGTCAGGAAGACCATGGGTATGGGAGCACATGGACTTTGTTGGCCCATTCCTGGGATCAATGTTCCTTATTATGGTCAACACCCACGCAAAATGGTTAGAAGTATACCATATGTCTTCCACGACTTCTCATGCAACAGTAGAAAAACTCTGGCAAATGTGTCAATGGTGTGTAAATGGGTGATGGAGGGGGGAGGGGCGGCGTGGAAAAGAATGGAGATGGCGTCATGTAGAGGTACGAGCCTGGGTGCCATGGTAACGGCACCATTGCCGCTCTCCCCTAAGAGGTTTACCACGAGCCCGGTGGTGGCGGCGACCCTAAGAACCTGGGAACAATGGAGACGGCATCGGGGGGAAACAGGGGCCTCGATGGAGGCTCCACTGGGTGGCAACCATCGGTTCATCCCGGGGAACACGGATGGGGGATTCAGGGGGTGGCAAAGGGCGGGCATCAGCAAATTGAGGGACCTGTTTATTGGCGGGAGGTTTGCGGGCCTGGGGGAACTGGAAGATAAATTTGGCCTTCCCCAGGGGAACATGTTCAGATACCTGCAGGTAAAGGCGTTTGCTAGGCGACAGGTAGAGGGATTCCCTTTGCTGCCCTCGCAGGGGGCGATGGACAGAGTGCTTTCGGGGGTGTGGGTAGGAGAGGGGAAGGTGTCTGACATCTATAAGGTAATGCAGGAGGTGGAGGAGTCGTCAGTTGAGGAGCTGAAGGCTAAATGGGAGGAGGAACTCGGGGAGCAGATAGAGGACGGGACTTGGGCGGATGCCTTGGACAGAGTCAACTCTTCCTCCTCATGTGCGAGGCTTAGTCTCATCCAATTTAAGGTGCTGCACCGGGCCCACATGTCCGGGACTAGGATGAGTAGGTTCTTCGGGGGTGAGGACAGGTGCACCAGATGTTCGGGGAGTCCTGCGAACCACGCCCATATGTTCTGGGCATGCCCAGCACTGGAAGAATTCTGGAAGGGGGTGGCGGGGACGGTGTCGAGGGTGGTTGGATCCAGGGTCAAACCAGGGTGGAGACTCGCGATTTTTGGAGTTGCGGTAGAGCCGGGAGTGCAGGAGGCGAAAGAGGCCGGTGTCCTGGCGTTTGCGTCCCTAGTAGCCCGTCGAAGGATTCTGTTACAATGGAAGGATGCAAGGCCCCCAAGTGTGGAGACCTGGATCAGTGACATGGCGGGATTTATAAAATTGGAAAAGGTCAAATTTGCCCTGAGAGGATCAATACAAGGGTTCTATAAACGATGGCAGCCTTTTTTGGACTTCCTGGCTCAGAGATAGGTAACTGGGTCAATAGCAGCAGCAACCCAGGGGGGGGGGGGGGGGGGGGGGGGGGTGCATTATTGTAGTGTTTATTCTGTAACTTTATAGTGTGTTAATATGCGTTGTTAAAATGCTGGGTTGTTCATGGGGATGGGGCGAATGTATATGATTGTTAATATTATTGTTATTTTCGGTATTTTACTAAGGTGCGTCAATGTTGTATAAAATCAAAATTTCTCAATAAAAATGATTTAAAAAAAAAGAAAAACTCTGGCAAAATATGCCCATGGCATACCAGAGGTCGTCGAATCTGATGATGGTACTGCTTTTACCAGTGGAGAATCTCAGGCCTTCATGAAGTTGAATGGCATTTAACACATCCGAACAGCACCGTACCATTCATTGTCTAAGGGCCTGGCCGAACGGGCAGTTCAAACATTCAAAACTGGAATGAAGTAAAATAGCCTGCTGGCTTTCTGGATATGAAGTTGGCCTGGTTCCTCTTTGATGATAGAACCACGACGTACACGACAATGAGAGTCACACCAGCAGAATTGTTAATGAGACAGCAACTGCACACCAGGCTTTGCGTGCTGTTTCCCAACTTGGGGGGGGGAGGTGGAGTCAACGCAGGAGATCCAAAAAAGGAACGACAACACCAGAAGGCCCAAAAGCACCTTCAGAACAGGAGATGCCATCTATGTATGAAACTTTGGAGATGTTTCCTAGGTGTCATGCTGGAAAAGACTGGTCTGGTTTCCAACAAAGTCAAAGTCCAAGGGAAGGCTGTGGAAAAACGCCTGTTCCACCTGAGAAGCAGGGAACCCATTACATGGAGCCGATTTTAGCAGAGATGATGTCCTTGGCTCCAGATGTGACTACCTCTGGCAAGGGAACTCGGCCGAAGGGGGACGCGAGAGTCATTCCCTCTGAAAATTCGGAGTCCGAAATGGAGACTGAGGTGATTGATCTTCCCCCAGAGGTCAACACTGAAGAAGAGTCTCTGTCTGGTGCTCTTTGTTGCTCAACAAGGAAGCAAAAATCCCCGGTCTGTTTCATGCCCCCCCAATCCAGCTGTACCTGCCGCTGATCAAGGCCTTGTGCCAAGCGCCAAAAGAGAAGAACTCATTGCCACAGGAATGGGGGCAACGATTCAAACTTGAGGGTGGAGGGATGTGATAATCCTCACGAGGGCCACTTAGGATCCCTGATTGATCTCCCCGCAGGCTTTATAGAATATGAGTTCGGTGGTGAGCGGGGGAGGCCTGCCTGGCTGGGGTTTGTTAGCAAACTTTTAAATGTAGCTCCCAGATCCGGACCTGCAGTTCAGGGTAGCAGGGCAGCATGGTAGCATGGTGGTTAGCATAAATGCTTCACAGCTCCAGGGTCCCAGGTTTGATTCCCGGCTGGGTCACTGTCTGTGTGGAGTCTGCACGTCCTCCCCCTGTGTGCGTGGGTTTCCTCCGGGTGCTCCGGTTTCCTCCCACAGTCCAAAGATGTGCGGGTTAGGTGGATTGGCCATGCTAAATTGCCCATAGTGTCCTAATGAAAGTAAGGTTAAGGGGGGTGTTGTTGGGTTACGGGTATAGGGTGGATATGTGGGTTTGAGGAGGGTGATCATGGCTCGGCACAACATTGAGGGCCGAAGGGCCTGTTCTGTGCTGTACTGTTCTATGTTCTATGTTCCCGATAATCCTGAGCTGGGACGTTTGTTTTGTCTGCCGTGGTAACGGCTCTTTTTTCAGATTAAAATAGCTTAGTTTCGCCTTTCACTCAGCACTTCCTGGAATTATTACAGTCACCTTATAAATATGGCTGGAATTTTCCGCTTCGGGCCTAAGTCCCGTGGTGGGGGCGTGAAGTTGGAGGGACTTCCACCACAGAGCCTAGAGAGTAAACACACTGAATTGCATGACTTTGGGTTCATTTCTTATGCAGCCAGTAGTTTTCTGCCGAATTTCACAGTAGGATGGGCAGGAAGTCGCTCGTCCCCTGTCATATCCGGGTGACATATTTAAAAGGCACCCGGACGTTTCATTCATGCATAACACAAGCACTCTGCAGGACAGAGTGACCTCCAGGAAGGAGAAGGCAACACGGAGACCCACACTTCAGCGACAGGCTCTATTACAGGCTGTGGAGGACAAGAGCGGCATTCTCTTTCCCTGAGAGGGGAGGAAGAGGCCCACCCATCACACCACTTCTATCTTAGGAGGAGGCTGCAAGGATGGTCAATGCCACATCTCTACAGAGGAGGACTACCCTGCAGTACAGAAAAAGAGTTAATCTGTGCATCCAGGGTAGGCGAATCCTCGATTCTTCATACTCGCCTCATTGAATGAATCCTGGGACATGGCTATCAATGGCAAGGCCACTTCTGGTGGCGGCCATGGAGAAGTAGGTCACGCATTCGGCAGCTCCCGACTGGAACGGACTGTCGGACCTTTTTTCAGGGGTTTTCATGGACGTTTTGGGGCAGATTGGTGAAGCAAACACTGCTAAAAATGATTCCCTCTCTGTTGTATGGATAGCTGGACCAGGAGTGGACCAGGTGAAGCGTTTAAATCCCAACTTAAAGATAGAAGCGTGCGGAGTGGGCGCCAAGGCACGGCATGGCGGCTGGTATAGACCAGGGTGCGTGGGCGCAGTGGTCACAGGAGCAACAGGAGTTCCATAGGGGCTGCTTTGCTGATCTTAAAACGGACGTGCCGGCCCCGATGAAGGCATCAATAGACCAAATGATCGCAACTCAGGCAACACAAGGAAAAGCGATAAAGGGGATGGAGAAAAAGCTATCCGACCGTGAGGACAAGTTGGTCGTATTGGCCCTTAAGATGGAGGCGCAGGATGACCTCCACAAGAATTGGCAGGAGAGGCTGGAGGACCTAGAAAACAGGTCCAGGAGACAACTTGAGAATTGTGGGCCTCCCCGAAGGTGTGGAGGGGTCGGATGAGGGAGCATTTGTGTCTAAGATGCTGGCGATACTGATGGGGATGGGGGTATTCCCTCGACCCCTGGAGCTGGACGGGGCACACAGAACCTTCGCAAGGAAGCCCAAGGCGAATGAACCGTCGAGGGCCATGGTGGTGAGATTTCATCGCTTCTCGGACAAGGAACTTGTCTTGCAGTGGGCTAAAAAAGAACGGAGCAGCAGGTGGGTGATGTGTTGGGTACTCTGGATCTGTGAAGACTGCGATTACCCTAGCAGTAACATAGACAGGCTACCAACACTTGTAGAAGTACAACTCTATTTTATTTAACTATGAGCTGTTAAACATACTTGCACTGTGGATAGACACTATGTTAGATTAACTGAAGACCTATGCCTAACCTGACCAGCCTATACTGCTAGCACATGGTAGATGTTCGTGCTACTGACTGCGGGCTCTGTCTGTCTCAGAGGCTGCATCCCGAATGAGCGGGAAAACCAATGCTCTCTGGCTTTATAGTGACCGTGTCCTAACTGGTGATTGGCTGCTGTGTTGTGTGTGTTGCTTAGTCTTGCTGTGTGTCAGTCAGTGTGTGTCTCTGCACCATCATATACTTATGTGTATATTATGGCAGTGGGAGAACAGCGTGATACGCATCTACCTGGACCTGGGTGCGGAGCTGGCCAAGAGGTGTGCTGGATTTAACCGGGTGAAGGCGACCCTCTTCAGCAAGGGGGTGAAATGTGGGATTTTACACCCAGCGAGGCTATGGGTCACATACAAGGAGCGGCATCACTATTTTGAGACGCCGGTCAAGGCGTAGTCATTTGTCAAACAAGAAAAGCTGGACTCGAATTAAAGGACAGTTAAGCTTTGCTGGAATGCGACAATGGGGCTGGGTAACACGTTTGAATATAAGATTGTATACAATGTTGGGTGCGTGTAAGGGCTGTGGGGGTGGCTGGAGGGTGCAGTGTTTTCGGCAAAGTTGAGATACGGAGGGGGGAGTGGGCCCTGTACTTAGTGCGATTTTTCAGGAATTTGGAGCCATGGTTCAATAAGTGTCTCCTTACAGGGATACGTTCGTGTCTTCTGTTTGTTTTTTGTTTAGTATTACAATTAACTCACTGGGGCTGGAGAGGTAGTTTAATTGGTTTATTCATGTGGGGAGAAGGGTCCGGACAATGAGGCGACAGTCTGATAGGCGCCAGGGGCGGGAGCTGCCGGGGTCAGCATGGATCAGCTGACTCTCAGGAGCGTAGCGGGGAGCAAGTGCTTAGCTGGTGCTTAGCTGGGGGTTTTGGGTCGTGGGGCTGCTGGAGGGAGAGGAGTGGAAGGGGGGGTGCTGCTTTGCTGACAGAGGAGGTATCAATTTCGGGGTACCAATTGAAGGTTGGGGGCCGTGACTCTCTGTGGGTGCGCTCGAGGAAGCGAGGGACGCTGGCTCGAGCTTGGCCAAAAAAGGGCGATGGCTAGTCGGCGGGCGGGGGGAGGATTAGCCTCCCGTCCAAGCTAATCACGTGGAATGTGAGGGCTTTGAGCTTTGAGTGGGCCAGTCAAAAGAGCGCGCGTGTTCGCGCATTTAAAAGGGGTTAAAGGCAGACGTAGCAATGCTTCAGGAGACACATTTAAAGCTCACTGATCACACGAGATTGAGAAAGGGATGGGTAGGCCAGGTGTTCCATTCAGGGCTGGATTCGAAGACCAGGGGGTAGCAATTCTGATCAGTAAGGGTGTGGCATTTGAGGCTGAGAGAATTGTGGCAGATAAGGGGGGCAGGTATATAATGGTGAGTGGAAAGCTGGAGGGGTTCCGGGTGGTGTTTGTGAACGTCTACGCTCCGAATTGGGATGATGTGGAATTTATGAGACACATGCTAGGCAAAATGCTAGACTTAGAATCACACAACCGGATCATGAGGGGAGACTTTAACACAGTCATTGACCCCGAACTGGACTGGTCGAAGTCCAGGACAGGGAAGCGACCGGCAGCAGAACTGAAGGGTTTTATGGAGTAGATGGGGGGGTGGATTCCTGGAGGTTTGCGCGGCCGAGAGCGAAGGAGTTCTCTTTTTTACTCCACGTTCATAAGGTTTACTCCCGCATAGACTTCTTTGTCTTGAGCAGGGCGTTAATCCCAAAGGTGTTGGGGACAGAATACTCAGCAATCACTGTCTCGGACCATGCCCTGCACTGGGTGGACCTCTGGCTTAGTGAGGAAGAGGGCAACGCCCACTCTGGAGACTGGATGTGGGGCTGCTGGCGGACGAAGAGGTTTGCGGGCGGATAAGCAGGAACATCCAGGATTACCTGGAAACAAATGATACGGGTGACGTAGAAGCGGCAACAGTCTAGGAGGCTCTGAGGGCAGATGCAGAGGGGAACTCATCTCAATTCGATCCCATAGGGAAAAGAGAGAAAGAGCGGAGAGGGAGAGACTGGTGGAGGAGATACTCCGAGTGGACAGGAGATACGCGGAGGCCCCCGAGGCGGGGCTACTGAGGGAGCGGCGGAGTCTGAGGTGGAGTTTGAACTGCTAACCACAGGGAAAGTGGTAGCACAGCTGAAGAAGGCAAGGGGGGGCAGACTATGAGTACGGGGAGAAAGCGAGTAGAATGCTGGCACACCAACTGCAAAAGAGGGAGGCAGCCAGGGAAATCGGGGGAGTAAAGAATATGGATGGTAACATGGTCTTGGATCCGGGGGGGGGGGGGGGGGGGGGGGGGGGGGGGGGGGCTGAACGGAGTCTTTAAGGAGTTCTATAGTAAACTATACGAGTCGGAGCCCCTGACGGAGCGGAAGGGATGAGGCCATTTTTGGACCAGTTTAAGGTTTCCAAAGGCGGAAGAGGACCTGGTGGAGGGGCTGGAGGCCCCGATTGAATGGAAAAGATTGTCAAGGATATAGAGGGCATGCAATTAGGTAAAGCCCCAGAGCCAGGGGGGCTACCATGTAGAATTTTATAAGAAATTTTCGGAAATACTGAGCCCACTCCTGATGAGGGCCTTCAATGAGGCTAGAGAGAAAGGAACTCTCCCCCAACAATGTCACAGGCCTTGATCTCACCCATTCTTAAACGAGGGAAGGACCCGGAACAATGCGGGTCATATAGGTCAATTTCGCTCTTAAACATGGATGCCAAATTGATAGCTAAGATTCTGGCCACAAGAATTGAGGATTGTGTCCCGGGTTGATAGAGGAAGACCAGACTGGGTTTGTTAAAGGCAGGCAACTTAATACCAATGTTCGGAGACTTTTCAATATTATTATGATGCACTCAGAAGGAGGGGAGGCAGAGGTGGTAACAGCGATGGACGCAGAGAAAGCTTTTGACCGGGTGGAGTGGGAGTACCTGTGGGAAACGTTGGAGAGGTTCGGGTTTGGTGAGGGTTTATTGGCTAGGTGAAATTGCTGTACCAGGCGCCTGTAGCAAGTGTATGTACAAACCGGCTGAAGTCGGGGTACTTCAAGCTTCACTGGGGAACAAGGCAGGTGTGTCCCCTCTCTCCGTTACTATTTGCCCTCACTATAGAACCGCTAGCTATGGCGCTGAGAGCCTCGAGGAACGGGAGGGGACTGGTTCAGGGGGGGTGGGTTGGAACATCGGGTCTCTCTATACACGGATGATTTGCTCCTGTACATTTCAGACCCTGTGGAGGGATGGGGGAGGTTCTGCGGGTCCTGAGGGATTTTGGTAGTTTTTCAGGATACAAACTGAACATGGGAAAGAGCGAGTTGTTTGTGATCCAGGCCAAGGGGCAGGAGGAGAGACTGAAAGAGCTGCCGCTCAGGATGGTTTTCGTTACCTGGGTATACAGGTGGCTAGGAAATGGGATACCCTGCACAGGCTCAACCTAACCCGGTTGGTGGAGCAAATGGAAGGGGACTTTAAAAGTGGGACATGCTCCCGCTGTCACTGGCAGGGAGGGTACAGACCGTGAAAATGACGGTCCTCCCCAGACTTTTGTTTGTCTTTCAGTGCCTCCCCATCTTCATCCCAAAGGCCTTTTTTAAGCGGGTGAGTAGGATCATTTCGGGCTTTGTGTGGGCGAATAAGACCCCGCAGGTAAGGAGATCGCTGTTGCAGCGCAGTCGGGGGTGGGGGCACGGGTTGGCACTGCCGAACTTTCGCAACTACTACTGGGCAGCCAATGTAGCTATGAATAGGAAGTGGGCGAATGCAGGGGGGATGGAGCATGGGATGGGAGCAGCTGGAGGCAGCATCATGTAAAAGGTACTGATGCACAATCAATGGACACGAAACGTAGGTGACGTCCGAAACGAAAGGCTATAATCAGCAAGAAGTGTGCCCGGCAGCAGACAGAAATGTACAGAAATAGCCTGGCTGCTGGGGTACACGGGTTCTTATACCACGCCCCGTAGGCGGAGCTACCTTCCTCTTAGCCAATAGGAATACGGAGAACACGATACTTGGGCCAATGGGCAGCGAGCCCTCTGCACCAATGGCAGCTCACACTCCCAGGTATCGTAATACCCCTAGTCATACTACCACATTCACCCCTTGTTGAGAAAGAAACCGGAGGGGGGGGGCGTGTACGGGGAATGTGGACATGGAGAGAGAGAGGGGGAGTGTCCCATGCGAGTGGGTAAGAGACTGGTAGTATGACTAGTGATGTCGGATCGTACCTCTTCAACGGTGGCTGCCCACTGGCCCGCAACTATGTACAGGGTCGAGTCAGAACATCAGAACACAGTAACTATATACAGGTTTGAGAGAGAAAACAATGAGAGACAAGCAAGAACAAGGGTCCATCAACAGTTCACATAGACTCGATCAGCCGATCGGGGGCCTTGGACGTCCTGTGCGACCTGCGGAGCTGCGCTGGAGACGTTGGAGATGCGGGCGTCCATGACTCCGGGAGCGATGGTCCGGTCCTTGTGGCTGCGTCCGTACCCCTAGTCGGAGCTGGCGAGGGCCGGGGGAGGGGAGTCCGGTCCTCTAGGCAGCGCATGTAAGGGTGTCGGCGGGGCAGGGAGGGGAGCGCCTGCCGGGAGCAGTTATGGTTCGGGGGGGTGGTTGGAGGGGCTGGCGCCGGGGGCGATGGCGGGGATCCGGTGGGTGCCAGGTCCCATAGGGACACCGAATCCTGTCGGCCATCGGGATACTCCACATACACGTACTGCGGGTTCGCGTGGAGCAGCTGGGCCCTCTCAACCAACAGGTCCGACTTGTGCACCCGCACGTGTTTCCGGAGCAGGATGGGCCCGGGGGTAGCCAGCCAGGTCGGGAGTGGGGTCCCTGAGGAAGACTTCCTGGGAAAAACAAGAAGGCGTTCGTGAGGCGTTTGATTAGTGGATGTGCAAAGAAGTGACCGGATTGAGTGGAGGGCGTCTGGGAGGACCTCTTGCCAGCGGGAGACTGGGAGATTTCTGGACCGTAGGGCCAGCAGGACGGTCTTCCAGACCGTACCGTTCTCCCTCTCGACCTGTCCGTTACCCCGGGGGTTGTAACTGGTCATCCTGCTGGAGGCGATGCCCCTGCTGAGCAGAAATTGACGCAGTTCGTCACTCATAAAGGAGGACCCCCTATCGCTATGAATGTAAGCGGGGGGGGGGGGCAGCAAGGTGGCACAGTGGTTAGCATTGTCACCTACGGCGCTGAGGACCCGGGTTCGAATCCCGGTCCTGGGTCACGGTCCGTGTGGAGTTTGCACATTCTCCCCGTGTCTGCGTGGGTTTCACCCCCACAACCCAAAAGATGTGCAGGGTAGGTGGATTGGCCACACTAAATTGCTCCTTAATTGGAAAAAATAATTGGGTACTCTAAAAAAAAATTTTTAATGAATGTAAGCGGGGATTCCCGAACAGGGAGAAAATGGTGTGGAGGGCTTTAATGATGGTGGTGTGGTCATGTCGGGGCAGGGGATGGCGAACGGGAAGCGGGAGTACTCGACAATCACGTTGAGGAAGTACGTGTTGCGGTTGGTAGAGGGGAGGGGACCGTTGAAGTCTATGCTGACGTGTTCAAAGGGGCGGGAAGCCTTTATCAGATGCGCTTTTTCGGGGTGGTAGAAGTGCGGCTTGCACTCCGCGCAGATGTGGCAGTCCCTAGTGACTGTCCTGACCTCCTCGATGGAGTAGGGCAGGTTGCGGGTCTTGATAAAGTGAAAAAAGCGGGTGACCCCCCGGGTGACAGAGGTCCACGTGGAGGGGTCGAAGGCGGTCCACTTGTGCGTTGGCACAGGTGCCACGGGACAGGGTATCGGGAGGCTCGTTCAGCTTCCCAGGACGATACAAGATGGTCGTAGTTGTAGGTGGACAGTTCGATCCTCCACCGCAAGATCTTGTCATTCTTTATCTTGCCCCTCTGTGCGTTGTCGAACATGAAGGACACTAACCGTTGGTCTGTGAGGAGGGTGAACCTCCTGCCGGCCAGATAGTGCCTCCAATGTCGCACAGCTTCTACTATGGCCTGTGCTTCCTTCTCGACCGAGGAGTGGCGGATTTCAGAAGCGTGGAGGGTACGGGAGAAGAAGGCCACGGGTCTGCCCGCTTGGTTGAGGGTGGCCGCCAGAGCTACATCGGAAACGTCGCTCTCGACCTGGAAGGTGAGGGACTCATCGATAGCTCGCATCGTGGCCTTTGCAATATCTGCTTTGATGCGGCTAAAGGCCTGGCGGGCCTCCATCGACAGGGGGAACGTGGCTGATTGGATGAGGGGACGGGCTTTGTCGGCGTAATTGGGGACCCACTGGGCGTAATATGAAAAGAAACCAAGACAGTGCTTGAGGGCTTTGGGGGAGTGGGGAAGCGGGAGCTCCATCAGGGGGCGCATGCGTTCCGGGTCGGGGCCTATCACTCCATTTTGCACTACGTAGCGGAGGATGGCTAGACGGTCGGTGCTAAACACGCATTTGTCCTTGTTGTAGGTCAGGTTCAGGAGTTTTGCGGTTCGGAGGAATTTACGGAGATTGGTGTTGTGGTCCTGCTGATCGTGGCCGCAGATGGTGGCATTATCGAGATACGGGAAGGTTGCCCGTAAACTGTATTGGTCGACCATTCGGTCCATCTCCCTTTGGAAGACCGAGACCACGTTTGTGACACCGAAGGAAACCCTTAAAAAGTGGTAGAGCCGCCCGTCCGCCATGAACGCAGTGTACTGGCGATCGCTTGCGCGGATAGGGAGCTGGTGGTCGGCGAACTTGAGGTCCACCGTGGAGAAGACCTTGTACTGCGCGATCCTGTTGCCCAGGTCAGATATACGGGGGAGAGGGTACGTGTCCAGCTGCGTAAACCTGTTGATGGTCTGACTCATCCGCGCGGGTGACCGAAAGTACACCGCGTTTGAGGCAGATGGGCGCCTCTACCACTTCCTCAGGGTTCCATTCGGTATCACAAATGGAGTCTCGGTCTTCCAACGGGAGATGGACCGAATGGTCGACAAGCACGGTTTAGGGGCCAGCTTCCCGTATCTCGATAACGTCACCATCTGCGGCCACGACCAGCAGGACCACGACATCAACCTCCAAAAATTCCTCCGAACCGCAAAACTCCTTAATTTAACTTACAATAAGGATAAATGAGTGTTTAGCACCGACCGCCTAGCCATCCTTGGCTACGTAGTGCGTAACGGAGTGATAGGCCCCGATCCCGAACGCATGCGCCCCCTGATGGACGCCCTCTCCCCAACTCCCTCAAATCCCTCAAACGCTGTCTGGGCTTCTTTTCTTATTACGCCCAGTGGGTCCCCAACAACGCCGACAAAGCCCGCCCCCTCATCCAGTCCACCTCCTTTCCCCTGACGATGGAGGCCCGCCAGGCCTTTAGCCGCATCAAAGCGGATATCGCAAAGGCCACGATGCATACTATCGACGAGTCCCTCCCATTCCAGGTCGAGAGCGACGCGTCTGACGTAGCTCTGGCGGCCACCCTGAACCAAGCGGGCAGACCCGTGGCCTTTTTTTCACGAAACCTCCACGCTTCCGAAATCCGCCATTCCTCGGTGGAAAAGGAGGCACAGGACATAGTCGAAGCTGTGCGATATTGGAGGCACTATTTGGCCGGCAGGAGGTTTACCCTCCTCACAGACCAACGGTCAGTAGCTTTCATGTTCGACAATGCACAGAGGGGCAAGATCAAGAACGACAAGATCTTGCGATGGCGGATCGAGTTGTCCACGTACAACTACGATATCTTGTATTGTCCTGGGAAGCTCAACGAGCCTTCCGATGCCCTATCCCGCGGTACCTGCGCCAGCGCGCAGATTGACCGCCTCCGCTCCCTCCACACGGACCTCTGCCATCCAGGGGTCACCCGTTTCTACCATTTTATTAAGACCCGCAACCCGAACGAGCGCATCTGATCAAGGCATCCTGCCCCTTTGAACGTCTTAGTATAGACTTCAAGGGTCCCCTCCCCTTCAACAACCGTAACACATATTTCTTGAGTGTTATCGACGAATACTCTCGATTCCCTTTCGCCATTCCCTGTCCCGACATGACCACAACAACCATCATAAAGGCCCTCCTATCCATCTTCTCCCTATTTGGTTACCCCGTGTACATCCATAGCGACCGGGGGTCCTCTTTTATGAGTGACAAACTGCGTCAGTTCCTGCTCAGCAGGGGCATAGCCTCTAGCAGGACGACCAGTTATAACCCCCGGGGTAACGGACAGGTCGAGCGGGAGAATGGCACCATTTGGAAGACCATCCTGCTGGCCCTACGGTCCAGAGATCTCCCTATTCCCCGTTGGCAACAAGTCATTCCCGACGCCCTCCATTCAATCCGGTCTCTCCTCTGTACTACCACTAATCAAACACCTCATGAACGTCTTCTTGTTTTCTCCAGGAAGTC
Organism: Scyliorhinus canicula; assembly: GCF_902713615.1. Classification (NCBI taxonomy): domain Eukaryota; kingdom Metazoa; phylum Chordata; class Chondrichthyes; order Carcharhiniformes; family Scyliorhinidae; genus Scyliorhinus; species Scyliorhinus canicula. Next base: position 96,044,946 of record NC_052159.1, on the reverse strand, counting down.
ATCCTCAGGATCCCCACTCCCGACCTGGCTGGCCACCCCCGGGCCCATCTTGCTCCGGAAGTATGTGCGGGTGCACATGTCCGACCTGTTGGTTGAGCGAGTCCAGTTACTCCACGCCAACCCGCAATATGCGTACGTGGAGTATCCCGACGGTCGGCAGGATACGGTCTCGCTCCGGGACCTGGCACCCGCCGGCGTGCAGCCTTCTCCCCCTACACCAACACCTCTCCCCCAACCCCAATTCCCCCCAGCGCCCCCCGCACCCCCACGGCCCAGCGCACATGCCCCCTCTTCCCCGATTACAGCGTCTCCACCATCGGCCCAGGGTACGGAGACACATCTACGACCAACGCTCCCGGAGGCAAGGATGACTATCAGCCCGACGTCACCGGCTCCACTGCGAAGCTCCTCCAGAACACCACGGGCACCCGACAGGCTGATCGTCTCCATCTGATGCAGCCATGGGACTTTTTTTGGACATTTTGTATTATTCTGTCGTTATTAGTAGTAGTAGTATTGTTTTGCCACGAGCCAGTGGGCAGCTCACCCCTATCGATTTTCGCTGCTCATACCACCAGTCCTCGGACCCCCCCCCCTTCTTTCTCCACAAGGGGTGAATGTGGTGGTATGGATATGAGCACTGCCATTGGTGCAGAGCACTGGCTTCCCATTGACTCTGGCTGGTCATGTGCCTCTCGTCCGATTGGTTGGGACTAGTCATGTGATTGCTCTCCAATTGGTCGAGAGGGAAGTAGGCCCCGCCTCCGAGGCGGGGTATAAGTACCCAGAGTACCCGGCGGTCGGCCATTCTCTGTAGTCGACCACCGGGCTAACAACTAGCAGATTAAAGCCACTATTCGGATCCTAAATGTGTCTTGAGTCGAATTCATGGTACATCAGGTGGTCCACTGGGGACACATGACGGCAGCGAGAATGAGCAAGTTTTTTGGGGTAGAATGATGTGGAGATGCTGGCTTTGGACTGGAGTGAGCACAGTGATGTGGTAGGCAGGTTGGTGTGATGTTGACTGCAACTGGATGCAGGGAAGCTAGAAACAAATGTCTAACACCGGAGATGATCCAACATGGTTTTATTCAAACTATGAACGGCTGTACATGTTCATCTGTGGGTCGACACTCTGCTAATCCTACTGACGACCTCTTACTGGTTCGACCAGACTTGCTAACTACCACATGGCAATATTGTCCACTGACTTGTGCACTCTGACTGTCTCAGTGTCTGGGTCCCGAAAAGAGCGGGCGTCTGAATGCCCTGTGAGCTTTATAGTGGTGGTGTCTTGTCTGGTGATTGGTTGTTCAGTGTTGTGTGTTCATTGGTCGTCCTATGTGTCAATCACTGCCTGTCTGCATCTCATTATATACATGAGTGGATATTATGACACACAGTAAGCAGTCTTACAACACCAGGTTAAAGCCCAGGTTCACCTGAGGAAGGAGCAGTGCTCCGAAAGCTCGTGTTTGAAACAAACCTGTTGGACTTTAACCTGGTGTTGTAAGACTTCTTACTTTGGGGTCAAAGCCAGTTGTATGAGGTGCAAGGGCAGCCCTGCAAACCATGTCCACATGTTTTGGGCCTGCCCGGAGATTAGAATGTTCTGGCAATGGTTCGCTTAACACACGGATGGTGCCAAGTCCAGAGATAGTGATCTTTGGAGTGTCAGAAAACCCGGGGGTTCAGGGGGCGAAAGAGGCCGACGTCTTGGCCTTTGCCTCCCTAGTAGCCTGGAGACGGATTTTATTAATGTGGAGGGACTCAAAGCCCCCGAGTGTAGAGACCTGGGTTAGTGACATGGCTGGGTTTCTCAGCCTCGAGAAAATAAAGTTTGCCTTAAGAGGGTCTACACTAGGGTTCTCTCGGAGGTGGCAGCCGTTCGTCAACTTTCTCGGGGAAATGTAAAATGGCAGCAGCAGCAGCAATCCGTAGAGGGAGGGGTGAGTACTTCATTAGGATGGTGTGGGAAGACTGGGTTGCGTGGGGTAATGTCTATTTAATTGTTATTGTGTATTCTCTTTTGGCAATATGTTAGTGTTCACTCTATTTTGTTTTGTTATTATTGTTATTACTGTTTTATTCTGAAAAATTCTGCAAAACCTTAATAAAAATATATATATTTTTAAAATCAATGGCAAGGCCAGCATCCCTGTTGTCCAAGCATAAAACCCCTTCACAAGGTGCTGCGGTGCTGACTCATAGCCCTATTGTAGGCCATGTGGTGTGTTGGTAGGGAGGTAACTGTGGGTTGCTCACTCAGCATGCTAAAGGCACAGCTATTGTGGGGGAGTGGAGGGGGGTGGTAGGGATTGCATTGAGGGCATCTTGCTGTTGATGTCATGCTTCTATCGCTCTTGTCCTTGTAGCTGCTGGAGCTTGTGGGTCTGGAGGGTTCTGACTAAGTACCTTGGGGATGAGCAGCAGTTCAGCTCTCATATGATATACACAGCTGCTAATGTGTCAATGGTGGAGCGACTCAATGGCAAGGTACTGGATGGGGTGGCAATCAAGCGCCATCCATTGTCGTTCGTGCATAATCTCCAGCTTCCTCAAGCTGTTGGAGTTCCAGGCTAGTGGTTAGTATTCCCTCTAAACCCCACTTTTGTTGTGTACATGGTGGACAGGCTTTGGGGACTGAGGTATCGCTCATTAGACAGAATTAGCAGCCTGTTACCTGAGCCAACATCTGAAGTACTCCCAAACGATCTATCTATCTTTACACAGGAGAAGATAGCATACACCAGATGTGAGAGAGAGAAGATGGGAGGGGCATGCCAGAAATCCATCCCCATACACAGGATGAACAGTGGCCTGATGAGCTGGCAGGGGAGCACTGTGACTGTGCATATGCTGATGATGAGGTCGGCTTCCCCAAGCAACCAGTGAAGATGTAAGCTTAATCTCTGCAAATCGGAGGCGGAGGGTGAGACCTGACACAACCCAGACACTCACTCATTTTCTCCTCTTCCACTGTAGGTGCCAACAGGAAGATGGTGAAGTTAAGCTTGAAATCAGCGCCAGTCCACATGACACATCTCAAGAGGTCGAGGACAATCAGCCATCACAAAATTCACCTGAACCCTCCACCAGGCCAGAGACACACACCATGGCGGCTGAAAGATCTAGCTTATGTTGGACGTCACACTCTGGTTGTCATCTCACGGACACGTGTCCACAGCACGTGGAGGCAATGAAAACCAAGGTGTCTGGCATTCAGAAGACTGCTGAAGAAGAGTCCTCTGCTAAATCCAAGCCTGATGATGAGCCTCTGGAGTGGTCATGGGCAGGATGCTGGAGATGCAGTGTGATATGGGGTAACATCAGGAATAGGTGTGAGAGGCCCTCAACAGAGAGGAACACAAGGTGGAGAAGTCCCCCCATGTGTTGTTCTGACCTTCAGCTCTGCCCACCTGAGGATCCTCCTCCCCAGCAGCATTTCTTGAGCTGGACATTGAGAGTGTGGATCAGTGTTGTGCCTTAGCATCCAGATAGTGTGCATCAGCTTTCAAACGATCTCCAACACCTTTTACCATCCTCTTGTAAACCAAACCTCCCCCCACCCCCGTGTTACCTTCACTCTCCTATCTGTCACCCTTGAATACTCCACCCATCACCTTTCAGCTCATCACATGCCTTCCCTCCCTGATGAGCTCACGCCAGTCATGATCCTAATGCCCACCCTGATCTTGCTGACCAGTAGGATCTGTGTACATCTCTGTCTCCCCTCTAGCCACCCAAACTGACCATTCATCTACCACAGATGCACCCTCACCCTCCCAACCTACCACATCCCACTGCTCCATTTAATAGTAACTGTGTCCTGCCACCACGTACCCTCTGCCTGACCCCCAAGATTACTCAATTGACACCACAGACTCCAACCTCTCAATCCCCACCTTCCTCACTGTCTCCTGCTTTCCCACAAGCCTTCCACCACTTCCCGGTCCCTTTCACTTAACTCCCCCACAGCTCCCTGATTTAATCAGCATCACAACCCCCTCCACACCCCTCCTCCCCCCACCAGCTCCCGCACCACCACTTGCCTGCCCACCAGCGCTGGCCCTAGGGTTGCTGGGGCCCCGGGCAAGCTGAACTTCAGCGTCCTCCGGGGGGGGGGGGGGGGGGGGGGGGGGGCCAGGCGGTGGGGGGCCCGAGGCGGGCGGGGCAGGCCCGAGGTGGGGGGCGGGGCGGGGCCGGGAGCGGACGGAGGGGGCGGGAGCGGGGGGGGGGCCGCCCTGGGGGAGGGCGGCCACCGCGCATGCGCTGGTTGGCACCGGCCCAACTGCGCATGCGCGGGACCCGAGTCTCTGGCGCCCCCTAGCATATGGCGCCCCGGGCGACTGCCCGAGTTGCCGGTACCTTGGGCCGGCCCTGCTGCCCACATCCCTCTCTGGCCTCTCCCCAGGTCAATGAGCAAACGTATGTTCCAGCAACCCTGTGTTGTCTGCGGATGATTTGCTGGGGGGTGCTGGGCAGACAAATTCTGTTCGGGTGCTCATTTAACTCATATTAATTCATGTTAATCAGGTTGCTGACTTCCTTTGGCAGGAATGGCGAGCTGCCACTCAGAAAGGAAAAATACTTCACACCATTTTACAGTGTTTTTCTTCTGGGTGGAATGGTCAGGATTACAGGTTGCTGCCATCTGGTCAAATTTTCCACTCCCGCCCAGGACAAACCCCCACTGCTGCTGGCAGGGTGGAGGAAACTCCGGCCTACAAAATATCTCTAACAGTAATTTCATCAGAATCAATGCCATCACAAATGGTGGGGTGGAGCAATGAAGGGGGGGGGCAGGGGAGGTAGGGAGAAATACTTGTAGGAATACTTTGGGCAGCACAGTAGCACAGTGGATAGCACTGTGGCTTCACAGCGCCAGGGTCCCAAGTTCGATGCCCCACTGGGTCACTGTCTGTGCAGAGTCTGCACGTTCTCCCCGTGTCTGCGTGGGTTTCCTCCGGGTGCTCCGGTTTCCTCCCACAGTCCAAAGACGTGCAGGTTAGGTGGATTCATAGAATTTACAGTGCAGAAGGAGGCCATTCGGCCCATCGAGTCTGCACCGGCTCCTGGAAAGAGCACCCTACCCAAGGTCAACCCTATCCCCATAACCCCATAACCCAGTAACCCCACCCAACACTGAGGGCAATTTTTGGACACTAAGGGCAATTTATCATGGCCAATCCACCTAACCTGCACACCTTTGGACTGTGGGAGGAAACTGGAGTACCCGGAGGAAACCCACGCACACACGGGGAGGATGTGCAGACTCCGCACAGACAGTGACCCAAGCCGGAATCGAACCTGGGACCCTGGAGCTGTGAAGCGATTGTGCTATCCACAATGCTACCGTGCTGCCCATTCTCCATGATAAATTGCCCTTAGTGACCAAAAAGGTTAGGAGGGGTTATTGGGTTATGGGGATAGGGTGTAAGTGGGTTGGTGCAGACCCGATGGGCCGAATGGCCTCCTTCTGCACTGTATGTTCTATGAAGGTCACCTGGTGTTGTTTTCCGACTTCAACTAGCTGTGCTCTGCAGAGGCCCATAGAGCCGATCCTGTCAGAAAGGAAATTGCCCGGCCAGGGGAACTCCATAAAAAAGTGCTTCAATAAAGCCAATCACTTGATCAAAAAGTAAATGGTTGAACAATAACTTCAGAAAAAAGTCCATCCTGGATTGACTTGATTGGTTAGTATTCAGATTGGTTGTAAAATGGTAGGAATGTCCCATCAGGAGAAATTTGAATCTGAACTTGCCAGAAATGTTGGAGTTAGGCCAAGGTTCCACTTGAACTATTGATTTTGGTGGCAGCAATTTGGCTACCACACTATATTCTAACAGGTTGTGGTCAGTGTGAGCTTGAATTAAAGTGAAGCTGAGTCATTCATCATTATTAAATAGCTTAGGCTGTGGTAAGATTCTGAAAGCTCTCTTGTAAACAGCCTGCAGTCATTTTACATTTGTTTTTAATAATCCTTAATTTGAACATGTCTCAAAGCAATTGGTGATTTGGATTTCTGGAGAACTTGAGGCCCTCACTGGCTCCATTATTTGGAAATGCTGCTGGACACATTTGTGTCAAATTAGGTTTAGAGCTCGTCAGCACATTTTAAAAGGTGCTGATCAGAAGTGGCTCTGTAACCTGTTCATTGCCTGGTCCAAGAAATTGTGGTTAAAACGTTCCTACAATTTCACACGAAATGGACTGATTAGTTTTGAAGATTGAGTTTTTTGTTTAAAGTCGTTCAGTGAAATGTTAAGATCCGAATGAATGCACAGGTCCAAAATTAGTAAATTTAAATTAAGAAGAAACACTGAGGTAGATTTTAACAGTCAGACAGCTGACAATTCTGCTGATGAAGGGCTTGCTCTATTTTGAGGGTCAGGGTTTTTTTTGCAGATATGCTGCCCAGAACAGGTGCGTCCTGATGAAACTTGCAGGTCCTGGGCAATTAAGTGCAATATCAAGGAACCAAGAGACTCTCCTGCCTGAGGACAAGATAGATTGGGAAGAGAGACGGGTGCAGCAGCAACCGCCTACGTTATTCATGTGGAACTCAGAACAGCACCCCTGCTGGTCCCACAAACACCAGTTTAAATAGGTATCATTTTGACCTCTTCTGCTGTGCTGCCATAGGAGAGCTAGAAATCAAAACAGAAGGTAGGGGTTGTGGAGAGTGGAGGTTGGGGAGAGTGGAGGTTGTGGAGGTTGGGGAGAGTGGAGGTTGGGGAGAGTGGAGGTTGGGGAGAGTGGAGGTTGGGGAGAGTGGAGGTTGGGGAGAGTGGAGGTTGGGGAGAGTGGGGGGTGGAGGGTGGGGGGGTGTGGAGGGTGGGGGGGTGTGGAGGGTGGGGGGGTGTGGAGGGTGGGGGGGTGTGGAGGGTGGGGGACGTGGGGGTGGGGGACGTGAGGGTGGGGGACGTGAGGGTGGGAGACGTGAGGGTGGGGGACGTGGGGGTGGGGACGTGGGGGTGGCACCATCGGGAGAGTGGGGACGGCACCATCGGGAGAGTGGGGACCTGTATTGAACATTAAACTCCCTTGTGCACAATCAATAGGATGCCTCTGTCAGTTCTGTGCGGAATGCCCCACCGCGTGCAGTTGATGGGTGTGAGCGAGCACTCAGCAGACAGACAGGAGTCAGACTATGGCACAGATTGAGGAGCATCAGTGTCCAGCTCTCTGCGGATTATCATAACTCCCCTGCCCTCGACAGTGACCCGCTGACATGCCGACAGAGTCCTAGCACCCTGCAGTGATGTGACACATACCCTGGGAGGGTGGGAAATGGGGGTGGTAAGGTTGGGGTGAGGAACTAGGCCACACTTAAGTGAAATGGGTGAGGATGAGAACCTCCCTGGCCCTCCGGGCTTTCTGGATGCTCACCCCTGCTGCCTGTCCTGCAGCCTCCGGCTGGTCCTCAGGTTCCTCCCCGGCCTCGTCCTCCAGGCCCTGCTGGTCTGGCGCCTCATCATCCATGTCCTCCTCCTCGGAGGTGGCCACGTGTTCCTCATTGCCAACCTGCAGCATGTAGCCCCACTGCTTGCCAGGTTGTGGATGACACAGCAGACCACCACAATATGGGTGACAGAGCTGGAGGGTCTACCGTTTAGAATAGCCCAAAGCAAATTCCGCTACCTGGGGATCAGATAGCCCATGACTGGACACGGATCCACAAATGGAACTTGACCAGCCTGCCAGAGGAAGTCAAAAAGGGCCTACTGAGATGGGATGCGCTCCCAATTTCCCTGGTGGGGAGGGTGCAGACGATCAAGATGAACGTACTGCCCAGGTTCCTCGTCCTGTCCAGATCCATATTAAGGTTCTACATCCCCAAGGCCTTTTTCCAGGCAATAGAAAAACATGATTATGATGCTTGTGTGTGGGTGTGGGGGGCAGGACAGGGGGTGGGAGGGCAATCCTAGAACCCCAAAATAGTACTGCAAAAGAGAAGAAACATAGGGGATCTAGCCCTCCAGAACCTACAACACTGCCACTGGGCAGCCATAGCCAAGAGAGTGAGGGGATGGGTGAAGGACCTAAACACAGAATAGGGGCAGCACGGTAGCATGGAGGGGCAGCATGGTAGGATGGTGGTTAGCATAAATGCTTCACAGCTCCAGGGTCCCAGGTTCGATTCCCGGCTGGGTCACTGTGCGGAGTCTGCACATCCTCCCCGTGTGTGCGTGGGTTTCCTCCGGGTGCTCCGGTTTCCTCCCACAGTCCAAAGATGTGCAGGTTAGGTGGATTGGCCATGCTAAAATTGCCCGTAGTGTCCTAAAAAATAAGGTTAGGGGGGGGTTGTTCGGTTACGGGTATAGGGTGGATACGTGGGTTTGAGTAGGGTGATCATTGCTCGGCACAACATCGAGGGCCGAAGGGCCTGTTCTGTGCTGTACTGTTCTATGTTCTATGTGAGGATGGAGGTGTCCTCCTGTACAGAAACTGCCCTCCGAGCATTCGCCATGGCAGCGCTCCCATTCTGCCAACAATACTCAGCAATCCCAGTGGTGGTAGCTATCCTAAGAACTTTGAACCAGATGAGGCAGCATTTCAGACTGACCGCAGTATCCACCATGGCCCCATTTGCGGCAACCACAGGTTTGCACCAGCCATGCTCGACACCATCTTTAAGAGATGGAGACAGGATTGGGGGATGCTGATAGTTAGGGATCGTTACACGGGTGCAGATTAGCAACCTCAGAGGAACTGTTGGAGATACTGGAACTACAGAACAGGAACGAACTCCGACATCTGCAGGTCAAAAACCTTCTCCACAAGGAGACGACAAGGTACCCAAGGACCCCGAAGGACCCGATGTTAGAGGAGTTACTGGATGCAGACAGTCTGGGAAAGGGGAACTTCGAGGACCTGTACAGACAACTTTCAGAAAGGACACGCTCCCCACTGAACAAAAGAGAAAAATGGCAATAGGATCTAGGGACGGAAATAGGGTGGGGACTCTGGAGCGAAGCACTGAACAGGGCCAACTCCACCTCCTCCTGCACAAGGCTAAGCCTCATCCAGTTTAAGTGGTGCACAGACCACACCTGACAATAGAACCACTAGAGCGTGGGAAGGGGGGTGCAGGGGAGCCAACGGGACCACAAGGAGCAGACAGAAGTGGGAGATGGGGGATTTGGGGGGGGGGGGGTGGTGAAGGCCAGAGGAAACAATAAGGAGGCCAGAAAGCACCCGACACAGAGGAAAGAGGGCTGAGTACAAGGCCACTAGAAGAAGCCAAGCGACAAAGTGGGGAGGAGGGAGAAGGAGGGTACCGCCCACATATAAACACTTGGCAACTAACCAATGAAAAATAAACAGCCAAGGTAAGGACCCTGAAATAGCGAAAGGAAGGGGTGGGGGTTGGGGGGGGGGGGCAGCACAGTAAAAGAACAACTTGTAAATTGTAACCGTCGCTGGGCAGCACAGTGGCGCAGTTGTTAGCACTGCTACCTATAGCGGTGAGGACCCGGGTTCGATCCCGGCCCCGGGTCACTGAATGTGTGGAGTTTGCACATTCTCCCCGTGTCTGCATGGGTTTCACCCCCACAACCCAAAGATGTGCAGGTTAGGTGGATTGGCCACGCTAAATTGCCCCTTAATTGGAAAAAAATAATTGGATACTCTAAATTTAAAAAAAGTAAACTGTAACCGTCGCATCTACCTTTAACAAGTTGTGTATAAAATGTAAAAACGTCAATAAAAGTATTTTTTAATAAATGAATCGTCCTCGTAGAAGTAATATGTCACATAGATGACAGGTTAGTCTGTGGAATATGTGCCAAAGAACATGACCTGATGGTTAAAGTAGTTAGAAACCGTCTACAAAAAGAAAGTCTGACACTTAATGAAAAGTGTGAATTCTCGAAAATGTTTATTTGTTTCCGAGGGTACATTGTTAGTAACCATGGTATAATGGCAGGCCCGTAAAAAAAACGAGCCATTCGTGAATTCCCAATCTGTACTTCCATTCGAGATCTTCAACGATTCCTTGGTATGGTTAATAAGCTGACAAAAGTCCTGCCTAACATTAAGCAAGTTACTGAACCCTTAGGGTAGTTATTAAAGAAAGCCCAAGTATGGCATCAAGATGTACATCAGGAGCAGGGATTTAAAAAAATTAAAGAAATGTTATTTTCACTGGACACCTTAGTTCATTATGACCCGTTACTACCAACCATAATTGCAAACAAAGTCCCATCTACATGGTGTGGGGTCAGACCTTTTTCAGGAGCGGTTGGGTGCCATAGGCTGGTTTAGTATGCGTCTTGGGCATTGTCTGACACTGAGTGGAAGTACATACTACTGGAGAAAGAGACTCTCACATTCATGGGTGTTTACAAGAAGTTCTTGGATTATACATCCTTATCATAAAGATCATCATGGAGACAGATCACAAACCCCTAGTTTCCCTACTTGATGAAAAATAGCTCACCAGAATGCCCCCAATAATCCAGAGATTTCAGTTGAAATGAACCTGCTTCACATATGAAACATTGTATGTCCAGGGCAAGCTGTAAATGACAACAGATATATTGTCTAGAGCCACCATTGACTATCCTACACAACAGGCTATCAACCTCAACAATGAGATTGAGTGATATTCTCAGTTAGTTGCAGCACATTGGCTGGCAAGCTCAAAAAGACAGCAAGAATTTGTCATGCACAGTTGCAGGATGGGTATGCATCCATATTCTCCATTACTGCGTGCAATGTTGTTCACAGCAGCATCCCAGTTGTATGGTGAAGTAAATCTACTCTGAGCAAAGGAAACACTTTACTATGGTGGATGACTTGCTGATACATGACAAGAGGCTGGTGGTCCTGGTCTCACTCCAGCCAGAGATATTGGAAAGAATACATCTGGGCCATATAGGTATCATGGAATGCAGAGCACGGGCTCACTCCTCTGTGCGGTGGCTGGGAATATCTCAATCTATAGAATAAATGAGTTTTCAGTGCCAGATGTGCACAATGCACAGAACTGTTGATGGGCAGAAAGTTCCAAATGCAGCTTTCCATTCTACCCAAAAATTAATTGCAGGGATAGAAGTCCAGGATTGTCTCTTTTTTAATTTACAGTAACCAATTCTTTTTTTTCTAATTAAGGGGCAATTTAGCATGGCCAACTCACCTACACTGCGCATCTTTTTGGGTTGTGGGAGTGAGACCCACGCAGACACGGGGAGAATGTACAAACTCCACACGGACCGTGACCTAGGGCTGGGATCGAACCTGGATCCTTGGCGCCTTGAGGCAACAGTGCTAACCACTGCACCACAATGCCGCCACTCCAGAAGTCCAGGGTTATCAAAGAGTTCAAGAACGAGAAAGGTCCTATCGAAAACAACAGGCTTACAACTCAAACCAGGGGTACTGTACTAGGAATCTACCCTGTTTGATGGAAGGAGAAAAGGCTTGGGTGAGGGACCAAGGGAAAGAAGGAGTATTAATCCAAAGAGATGATAATTAACAGAGACCTTATTTAGCATACACTTTAGAAGGTACTACATGTGGAAACTGGAGGGATCTTATTTCTATTAATCAAATATGACAATCTGTCTTATATTTGGAAGAACCGTATTGTGTCAGAAATTAATAAAGAACCAGATACTGCAACTCTCAACGAAGACCATCCAAGTCAAGAAAAGGGAGTTCAGAGAGAGACTACTGATCTTCCAAGGATATGAACACAATCAGGGAGAGTTGTGAAGCCTCCTGACAGACTGAATCTGTGATGTCAGAGAATTGAGGGGAGATGGTTGCAGTATGTAAATCTGAATTTTAAAAATATGGACAAAGACTTGGGGGATATTGTATTAAGGTTTGTAAGGGTTAATGTGTGAGGCTGTGTAAATAGCACATCCCATAATGATGATGGAAGAGAACACACGACTAGGAGAGGAGAAGGGGAGAATGCTCATGGCTACAGCAATATAACACCAAGTCGTGGACAGGTGTACATTGTTCAGTTGGATAAAATAAACCAGGTGTTGTTTGAGTCTATCAATGTCTCAATAATCATTCCAAAGCTAGACTAACCAACCTACAGGCACCACTAGTAATATTGTGCCAATTTAAAAGCCTGCCATTATCCCTACTCTCTATCCCATCAGCTCAGACAACTTCCCAACCATGTCAATAATTTGTCTTCAAATCAGTAATGTCCAACTTTAGCTAAGAGTCTCTTACGAAGGATTTGATAAAAAGCCTTCTGAAGCAATTACTTCAGTTATTGCTTCAAAAAAGAAATCAGTCAGGCTCACCAGATATGCCCCACTCTTTACAAATCTAAGCTGGTCGGCTCCAATCAGCTGAACGTTTTTGAGATGTTCGCTTACTGTATCTTTAATTATCAACCCTAGTTGTTTCCCAACAACAGATGTTATGCTAACTGGTCTGTAATTCCACGGTTTTGCTCCCTCACATTCCTTACATAGAAAGTTAGAAGCACAATTTTCCAATCTAAATGAATGGTTGTAGAATCTTGAGAATTTTGGAAGATTCTGGGTATCTGCAATGTTCTCACATACTTGCTTTAAAATGCTGAAAAGAAAACCATCTGGTTCTGGGGTGGGGGGAGCTACAGGGGAGGGGGGGGGGGGGATTTCACATTGCTCCTAACCACTGATACATGCACATTTGTAATGAATAGCAGTGGCTATAGAGGACAGAGGTGTCATATCTAGCTCTGTATTTTTCCTTGCAGGAGAAACAAACATTATGCACAAGAGAAACCCAAACAGGAGGAGGTGCCCCATACCTGCAAGTCATCACACCCATGGAGAAGGGTACGATGGAAATCGCCAGGATTGCAGACCACGAGGATGTCAGCCATGGTGAAATGGGCACTAATGGTGGAGGTGGTGAGCAGAGATGGCAGCATTTTAAGTAAGGTGGTCCATTGCACTCAACCCAGCATGCCAGTCGCGGAGTTACATTGAGAAGCTTCAGCACTGCAGAGACATCTGCTCAAAAGGCTTGCTCTCACCTTTTCTTGTGTTTCACACAAATCCAGACATCCACCCAAGGAGACTTTCTCCCTCTCCTGCTCTACTGCCCCAGATGACAAGGAGAAACACTGTCACACTTTACAAACTCATTGTCCAACAGCACTGATTCACTCACCTCGGTGGGTCCCCATGCACGTTCAGTTAGGATGCGACTGGTGAGGATCACTAATTTCAGGAGGAGGTGCTAGAAGTGCTTAGTCCCTGTCAGAGGAAGAAGGACAAACACAACCCTGTTCCACTGAGCAGAGATAAAGGACTTCAAGAATCATTTGAGAGGAACCTCAACCTTAAACATTAGCCACTCCCACATCTCAGAGTTCCATGAGGCAGCCTATTGCCCAGGGCAGAGAATGGTGGGGTACATGTGAATCATTATGACTCAGAATTTTGAGCACATAAGCTCATCCATTAAGAGAATGGCCACATTCCTGGAGGACCATATGTGCAACACTTGGACTCTGTGCAGGAACAGTGCATTGACATACACAGGATGCATGCCACACTGTGCAGGATGGATTGATCAGTCCTGCGATGGTGCAGGAGGATTTTGGAGGGGATGCCAGTTTTGCCCCAGCTGGTGCACCCCTTCCAGCCATTTGGAGTGTCATCCAAAGGGTGAGCATGTCACTGAGGAAGATGTGAGTACCACCCCTCATGTGGCACCTTCCGCCTCCTCTGCCTCCTTGGCCCCTATGAATGAGTGACTATCTGTGCAGCAGGGCCAAATGATGAAGGCTGTCCTTCAATGATGCAGGTGGAATAGCATGTGGAGGTACCCCATGGATGACCACCATGTCAATAATGACATTTGAAACCTCAGGCTCCTTTTACTGATGGTGGGACTAGAAAAGATGTATTAGGTGGTGAAAGCAAATGCAATGGGTTTACCTTTGCGTAATATGCATGTTCCTAAACCTTTTTGGGATGCCCCAACGTCTTTGGTGGTCAGTTCTCTAGATTGTAGCATTGTATAACAATGCTTCTGACAATGACTCCTTTAGTGCCCCAAAGGGATTTTTCTTTATTGTCACAAGTAGGCTTACATTAACACTGCAATGAAGTTACTGTGAAAAGGCCCTGGTCGCCACATCCAGGCGCCTGTTCGGGTACTGAAGGAAACCAACTATTTCTGATAGGCAAAAGGGATCATTAATTAGCCTTTTAATTATAGATTTAGAAACCTCAGCTTTAAAGTTATTATAAAATGGATTCCATCATGACACTGTAAAACTGTATAAACTTAACATCAGTTTGCAAAGCACTTAGCTTGCAGAAATAAGACACAGCAATTTGAAACAATTTACAAACGAGCTAAAAGCAAAATGCAGCATTTCTACTGAAGGTCAAATCGACATTAGAATTCATATGAGCTTTCCATTGTCCGAAAGAAGGAATTGTAGGGTTCAGCACATACCAGTTCAATGATAAGAATAGAGTTTGCATTCCAACACACATTAAAGAATTCTAAGGTGTAACATGGCTAATAACTCAAAGTTAAGTTGCATATTGAAGACTCACAACCCAATCATCGAATCAAATGTACTGAAGACTCACCCAAACCAATCAGCATGTTACAGGGGTAGGCATAGATTGACTTAGACTGATAACAAATTCCTTAACGGTAATATCATTCTCCATTCTAGAATCATCCTATACTGTCTGCCTAGCTATTTACTATCTTGTTTCATATTTTCCATTTCCACTTCTAACCTGCGCAGCTGTTTGCTTTGAGCAAAGAAACCGTTACTGCTATTGTATTTTGAATTCAAGTCGTTTAGTAAATTACTAAGTATAATCATCTCAAGTAAAGCCTTCTGCAGGGGCCTGTATTGAGAACATTTTATTTTGTAACCACAAGAAGATTACTCTCTCTTTTATGAACAATATATACCAATAAAATTTAATTTCGCACCCTAGAAGTGTAGTGCAAATTTCTGCTTAGTTAAGTGTATAGGAGCATACATGAACACAAGGGCAGTCTTCATCAGGTACACAGAGGGAGAATTCAGAATGTCCAATTTACCCAACAGCACGTCCGGAGGAAATGCCGCGCAGTCACAGGGAGAACATACAGACTGCACAGACAGTGACCCAAGCCGGGTATCGAACATTGTACCCTGGCACTGTGAAGCAACAGTGTAAACCACAGTGCTGCTCAACAATTCCCATACAAATTACGATTTTTGTGCAAAATTAGGAATGTAAGGCGACACGAGGTTGAAGAGATCCAAGCATCGTTGAAGATCCTCCTTACCTTGGCGTGTTGGCATTGTGGGCTTTCCTGTAGTTTGCCCAGATCAGGATGGATGGCAGCACTCGAATAAATCGACCCAAATAAATTGATTTACTGCATGTTAGTGCCACATTTGTAACTGTTGAACACCAACACTTTTTACATGCCACTCACATCAGCAAATTTAATTTCCGACAATGCTTCTGTTTTGTCCTTCGCACGATGGATATATCATCTGCAATGTAAATGAACCCTGCTTCATTACCTTGTACAGGTAATGCGATTTATGTGTACCTGAAAGATCTTGACAAACAGCTAGTCCAAAAGGAAGCTGTTGGAAGCAATGAAGTTCCAATGGGGTTTGAAGTCAACTGCTGGGAATTCTCTATTAGGTGTACTGAATAATACCCATGCTTGATGTCAAGTTTTGAAAGTAACTTTGTTCCCATGAGTTTTGGATTAAGCTCTTGCAAAGCATGGATTTTATATGGACAAAGCTTTCAAGGTATGTTCAATCTTCTCAGATCGGAGTGACTGGTCCTTGTTGACAACACATGATTGTGCTACAACAATCTCTAAGCACTTGTACCATTCGAATCATGCCATCCTTTTCAATTTTGTGTAACTCAACTTTCAACTTGACCTGCATGTGGATGTTGTACTTGTGGGAATTAATCAATGGTTGGTTTCCTCTCTCAAGAGTAACATTGCACCTCCCTGAAAACTGCAGATTATATCGAAACACTTTGGGATATTGCAATGTCAGATCGCTAACTGAAGTGTTGGGGATACTTTCTGATGCTGAGTTGCCTTGTGATTCCTGGCTGATTTCATGTAGGGTTAACAATGTGAGATCTCGACATGCTGGTAGACCTGTAATCACTGGGCCTTTGTTTTCTACTACATAGAATATCTGTGACACCCAGTAACACCCAGGATGATGGGTTGTATTTATACTGTAGCATGGTGGGTCCTACAAATGGGTTTTCACCACCTTTCTCTTCTGTGGGTACATTGCTGGTGGAATTTTTAGAAGCAGTATGTTAGCATTTGTCCCATGTATATTTTGGACAATCTGAATCATGGGGAAAAAAACCCTGACAATGCAATGGCATCGATGTGTTCTGCTGTATGGATGATGTGGAATGTACACTGTCCATGCTTCACAGTGTCTTGATCATTATTGTCATTATCCGCCACCTCATGTATGTTTTTCTTATGGGATCTGGAAAGACCGTTATTGCTGATCGAAGGTACTGTTTGTTTGCGGGTCGTTTGAGCCTTTGTATGACTTCTCATAGCTCCTTTAACTTTTTCCCTTTTGAATTTCAGTTGCCAGTGACCCTTTCTGCCACATGTCTTGCAGAAATCATGAAATACTGGACAACTCTCTGGTGCATGTAGAAGTCCACAACTTCCATATATCGCACCTTCCACATTTCTCCCCTGGCATTCAGCATTCTGGTCACTGTGTCAATGATTGGGGTTGCACACAAGACCTGTAAGCTTTGTCAGCCTATAATAATCATACTTTCGTCTATCTTTAAGTAACTCATTGATGCTGTAGCTTTTGGGTTGGCCCAGTAGATCTTTTTGAAATGTGCCTATTGGAGTAGAGGCAATCAGCAACTCATGCGATTCTCTCTGCCCACTCTGCTTCTGATATGTCACAGTTTGCTGCCATTTCTCTCCATTGACTGATAAAATAATCAATCGATTTGTTACTGACAGAATTACATAAATGCCAGGCGATGGATATTTCACTTTGACTCTGAACTGGTCTTCGAAAGTCATAACAATCTTCTTGGGAGTTCTTTGATCTCTTTCTGTGTGCTGGATGTGTTGAGTCTATGTAAACTGTTTTAAGTGTTTATTCAGTAGGTCTCACAAAGAGGTTCAAAGATTTGTATGGTTGGACAGCAGTGTTCATAACTATATCTACAAGTACAAAGTGTAGCCCAGACGAGGAGCTAATGTCATGTGACGTTTATTCGAGTGTCTCCATACAACAACTCTATCTCATGTCATGTTCCTCTCTGGCAATACTATTCTCCAGTCCCACTTTAAGCTCTGTTATACTACACAAAACTTTCATTTTCAATGTCTCCACGAATCTTTATGGCCTGATTGTCCATTTTGGATATACCTGAGGTGTTGAACCATAATTCTGTCCATTATTTAAATAGTTTATACTCCGAGTATGTCAACCACTTTCCGATATAGAACATAGAACATAGAACATAGAAAAATACAGCACAGAACAGGCCCTTCGGCCCACGATGTTGTGCCGAACCTTTGTCCTAGATTAATCATAGATTATCATAGAAGTTACAGTGCAGAAGGAGGCCATTCGGCCCATCGAGTCTGCCCGAGGTCAACACCTCCACCCTATCCCCATAACCCAGTAACCCCACCAAAGGTATGCTTGGGAATTTTGTGGAAATGTTTTACAATATTCCCCAGACTTGCCATTTAGGTGAATTCTACTGATCAGGATTTGGCTAGAATCCCTGAAGTGCAAAAGGAGGCCATTCGGCCCATCGAGTCTGCACCGACCCTCTGAAAGAGCACCCAACCGTGGCCAAACGGCCACCTAAGATGGCATCCTGCGTAGGATGTTGGGAGAATTGGCCAAGTTTAGTGACGTGCAGGCTGCAGCTCAAATAAACACTGATGAATAAACTGCAGCCTAGACTCCATAACACCCAAGAAAAGGGCCATCTCCAAGCCATCCCAGGAACAATGGAACTATCCTGTCAATCACACTTGTTTACAGCGCCGGCCCTAGGGTTGCTGGCGCCCCGGGCAAGCTGAACTTCGGCGCCCTTGGGGGGGGGGGGGGGGGCGGGGCTGGGGGGGGCGGGGCCGGGGGGGGCGGGGGAGCGGACCGAGGGGGGGCGGGGGGAGCGGACCGGGGGGTGGGGCCGAGGGGGTGGACCGAGAGGGGCGGGAGGAGCGGACCGAGGGGGGGGGCGGGGGAGAGGACCGAGGGGGGGGCGGGGCCGAGGGGGGCGGGGGGAGCGGACCGGGGGGGGCGGACCGAGCCGGGGGGGGCGCCCTGGGGGAGGGCGGCCACCCTGGGGGAGGGCGGCCACCCTGGGGGAGGGCGGCCACCACGCATGCGCTGGTTGGCACCGGCCCAACTGCGCATGCGCGGGACCCGAGTCTCTGGCGCCCCCTAGCACATGGCGCCCCGGGCGACTGCCCGAGTTGCCAGTGCCTTGAGCCGGCCCTGCTTGTTTACCAGACACAGCGGCATCTAACCTCCTTAGTTGGAAAGACCTACCTAACCCCAACACTTGCAGGCATGGCCACTGAGTGCCCACACCAAAATTGATGTGGCAGTCCCTGATCAGACTTGATCGATTAGAGTGATCGAGTCCTGATCAATTGATTGACAATGACCCAGAGACGCCCAAAAAGGGCACGAAATCGAAGCAGGTTAAAAGGTGCTGCACCAGCTTAGAATCTCTCTCTGTACAGCAGCAATTAAATAACAGTGACCTTCACCGGCCAACACAAGTAAGACCATTACCCTACCAAGCGAAGGTAGACCAGAGCCAGGAATAGACCAGACCAAGGACCGGACACTGAGGACTACTGCATTCAGCACACAGATAAAAGCCAATATCTGTGCCTGCTAGTCACTCTGAAGTGAAGTCAAGGTCTCGTATGAAATTGTAGTACTCTGTAGTATAACTTATGTTGATGGTGGATTGTTTGACCATAACATTGTTTGAAAGCGAATAAATACTGTTTGATTCGAACAAGTAGACTTGCAGTTATTTTTCCACTGTATAAGGGTTAAGACACACTGTGGTAGCATCACAACCTAGGCCCACAACCCCACCCTATCCCAGTAACCCCACGCATTGATCATAGCCAATCCACTTAATTTGCATATCTTTGGACTGTGGGAAGAGCCCATGCAGACACAGGGAGAACGTGCAAACTCCATACAGTCAAGGCTGGAATCAAACCCAGGTCCCTGGCATGGTGAGGCAGCAGTGCTAACCATTGTGCCACCATGCCGCCACAATGTACCGTGAACAATTTAAATGCACGGCAGTGTATGGTTTGCTTGTAGTTCCTCTGCTCACCACAGCACACGGATGCTGCAACACTTGGGTTGAGTGATGTTGGACAGACTTTTCCATTTATGAGCCTAAATGCGATGACGGGCAATTTCTGTGCCCTAACTGAGTTGGCTGGAAAGGACAAGGATCGCCATCGTGGGAAAGGGGAGATCGGCCTCTCCCAGAAACCTAGTCGAATCGTAGCTCCATCACTTCACCAAATCCTGACAATCACAGTCAGTCACATACAGTTTTATATAATAAATAATTCATCAACTAAAACTCTTGTTCTCTATATTCTAGGCACCAGCATTTTGACGCCTGCAAGGCAGCTAAACAGCTATCCAACCCCCCAGCCAGACCATGTCTGAAGAGGAAGCTCTGGAAGAACCATTACTGTGCTGAGCCACACCCTCCACCAGCACAGAGATAAACACCTCGGTGGCACAGCTGGATATTAGACTCGGGCTCATTGGCAGGTGTCCCCAACAGTTGGAGGCAGGGACAGCCCAGGTCTCCCGCAGTCAAGAGGGCAGCTGGAGACCAGTCACCTGCTCAGTACGAGTCAGGTGATGAAATTCTTGAAGTGGCCGTCAACTCAATTGCTGGAGATGCAATAACAGGTGGAGGAACATTAGGCAGAGATTAGACAGTCGCTCAGCAGACTAGGATAAACAATGGTGGACACTGTAGACGTCCTGTCTGATCCTGTGGCTCTGAAATGCGAGTGCCTTAGTCACCATGGGAAAGTTGGCAACCACCATGATGACCTTGGTCCAGTAGGTCTTGCCAAATTTACACTCGCTCCTGCACTCCATTGTTACACACCCTGGTGGGCACCATCAAGATATAGGTGATGTGGAGATGAGGCACCTTGACCTCCTTCCAGGAGGTCATCCCCTGCAGAAGTCAGACCAGGGCCCTTAGGCATCCACAGAGAGGGTGAGTGTCAGTGGGACACCCCAGGAACCTACTCTCAGATCACTCCAAGGGCATGCAGTCGCTTACAGTCTCCTCTGCACGTGACGCCATCCATTCCAACTGCTCAGGCCGCTGAGGGTGCATCCGCCCCCGAGCAAGAGGCCCTTATTAGGCTGGGGTCCTCTGAGGCTCGTGCCACCTGAGGACGGCCGCCAAGGCCATCACAAATATTGGGATGTAGTCATCCATCTCTCCTATGGATGTTGGGTCTGCACCGAGGCGTGGTGGTAGGTTTAGGAAAGTTAAGACATTTTGATGCCACTTTTGGGTTATGGGTGTGCTGTCACTGGAAGGAAATTGTGAAAACATTTGATGGTTATGTGAATGTTTTGGTCAACTGAAGGCTTTGTGATTTTGTACATTGGAACTCTCATGTGATGAGGTTTAGCCATCCTCCCACTCAGTGATAGTGTCCCACTGTGAGATTAATATTCATGCCCTGGAAGAATCCCTACAGTGCATAAGGAGGCCATTCTGCCCATCGGGTCTGCACTGACCCTTTGAAACAGAACTCTACCAATGTACACTCCCCCATCCACTACGTAAGCCCATAACCTAAATTTTAAAACAAATATTTTTATTCACGGCTTTTTACATACATACTGTACATGCTGCAACTGTACAGAACCCTGGTGAGACCACATTTGGAGTATTGTGTGCAGTTCTGTTCACCTCATTATAGGAAGGATGTGGAAGCATTGGAAAGGGTGCAAAGGAGATTTAGCAGGATTCTGCCTGGATTGGAGGGTAGGTCTTATGAGGAAAGGTTGAGGGCTTTTCTCACTGGAGCGAAGGAGGATGAGAGGCGACTTAATAGAGGTTTATAAGATGATGAGGGAATTAGATAGAGTGGACGTTCAGAGACTATTTCCTCGGGTGGATGTAGCTGTTACAAGGGGGCATAACTATAAGGTTCGGGGTAGGAGATATAGGAGGGATGTCTGAGGTAGGTTCTTTACTCAGAGAATGGTTAGGGTGTGGAATGGACTGCCTGCTGTGATAGAGTAGGACACATTAGGAACTTTCAAGCGGTTATTGGATAAGCACATGGAGCACACCAGAATAACAAGAGAGTGGGATAGCTTGATCTTGCTTTCGGACAATGCTCGGCAGAACATCGAGGGCCGAAGGGCCTGTTCTGTGCTGTACTGTTCTATGTTCTGTTCCTGCTGAGATGTGCTCAGAATCGCCGCCCCCTCCTTTCCCTCCTCCATTGCATTTAGACTCTGAAGGCAGCACGGTGCCCTGGATCCACTTGTCATTTTGACTTCTCTCTGAAATGAAAAGAATTAATAAAGGGTCAAGAAAGTGAAGCTCTGAATATGAAACCTATGGGAAATGGAAGGGTCCACAGCATTTCCTGCCCTACTTTTACGGCAGCTGATGCAGCCTTGCCCCTGAGACGCTAGTACATTCATTGAGGTGACCAAGATGGCATCCCAGAAATCTGACGCCTGGAGCCCTGTGTGCGATGATAAGGTGCAAACGAGACAAGTGACCCAAACATGTCTGTGCTCCAATCTCTGTGGTATTTTGCTCATGGTTAATGAGTGGATGCCCTTTGGCCCATTATGAATGTAAATTCTTGTGAACATGTGACTTGCCTTCACTGATGGGATGACATATATGATTTAGCTGTGCCTCCTTCATTATTGCCTTTATTCCCAAATTCTTAATTCTTGCGTGTTACTCTGGAGGTGCAGTGACAGTGATGTAGAGCCACTGAGTTCTGAGTATCCCTTTAACCGCACTAACAAAGGCGTTGGTTTTCAGTAGCTGTCTTCCCAAGGAGGTCTTCCTCCTTTCTAATTAAGCCGACTCCTGTTCACTCTTGCAGCACCGATAGCTCAGAGGCATCCTCTAATCGGGTCCTATCGCCCAGCAGTGTGCTCCTCCCTCATTGTCTGAGATCCCTCCTGATCAGATTCACTGGTACTTTCAATTTGGTACAGCGCCATGTGGTACAGCAAGATGGTGGTTCTTCACTTTTACTTGCAAACAGAATTTGATGTATGTTCCCTTTCTCACTGTGCATGTGCCAGATACAGATACACCTACACCCTCAGGATGTGAAGGCTGAGCTTCCTCCTGTTCTTTCCCCACCCCCCAACCCCCTCCTCCAATACTGGATCCCATAGTTGCTGTGGTGGATATTTCTACCCTCCCCATGAGCCTATGCTCCATGTGGACCTCTACCCACCCAGTTAGAGGCTGTGTACATGGACACCTACCAAGGTGAATGCCCCCCATCATAAGATCTTCACATATTCCCCCCCACCTTTTATTATGTGTTTCCAATTTACAGGTTGCAGATGCCTCCAATAACCATCACCATTCTATCTGCAGCCCAGTACAGAGATAGCCAAACTGAAGAACAGCGACTGTGAGACAGAGCTGCATACTAAGCTGTGCTTTGTTCCTCTGGAGTGCACAACCCTATCCCTCCCTGCAGCTGGAGTACACCCAGTGATTTCTCCTGCTGCTTGGCCGCTGCACCCCTGGACTGTCTCCTCTCTCTGACTTCTGACAATGAGGTTCCCGTCAGCCCTGGACTGACTGTAATCTGTGACTCCTTTCCACAGCGCCACAGGAGTGTCTGTGCTCTGAGTCCTGACTGCAAGCCACAGATCAAGGAGTTGGACTGTCATAGAGTTCCCTTTCCCATGAAGACTAAGGACTACCATGTCCCTTTCCAAACCACCCTCCATCTCCACCTTCTGAGTCGCCATCTGACCCATTCCTCATCTCCCACAGTAACAAACCCATGCTGCCTATTCCGGAATCTGCTTTCCAGTCAAAAATGTGTTATCCCTTATCCCTGTGTCAGCGTGGTCTCACCCCCACAACCCTAAGATGTGCAGGATAGGTGGATTGGCCACGCTAAATTGCCCCTTAATTGGAAAAGAGAGAAAAAACATTTTAATGTGTCATCCCTTTGATGTCCCTTGTTTGTCAATGTTTCATGTAACCTTGTCGGACTCCAGCTTCCCACCTCTAGGTCTATTATCTGCCTTCCATAATGCTCCCTTTTCCCCCTCACAGCTCTTGCAAGCTCTCCTTCCCCATTGCCGCCTTCATGTTTGGCCTTCTCCCAACAACCCTTGTATGCCCTTCCTTTCCGTTTGCCCCCCCCCCCCCCGTATTCACTCATCCCCCTTCAAAGCTCTTGAATTCCCTTCCTTCCCCTTTGCATGCCCTGTGTTCACCCTTGCCCCACACAGCTCTTGCACAGCCTTCTTCCCCATTTCCCTCTTTACGATCTTTATCCCCACTCCCCCATCACACCCCACCCCTGGTGGATTTCTGAAAGTGCCTGAGTAACCCTGCACAGTGGTGTCCTCTTGTGGACAAAGATGGCAGCCACCGGGAGCAGAGGACCTTGGCACTCCCCAATTCTGTAAGCAGTACTGGTCCATGCCTGAAAGTGGAGGCTTGCATGAGTACCACAGCAGTGTTATCCTTTAGGAAAACATGGATAGAGAGCAGGAGGTGGTCAATCCAGCAGTATGACGTTCATCACACAAGACCGGAGCAGCGCTATGTATATTGCACTCACCTCAAAATCATGAGCAAACTGACGTCTGACTTGTGCACGCCACTCATTTTAAACGGGCTTGAGGCCGGCATAATTTCCCACTGGCAGAACGAAAGATTGGAAGGCAGGATAAGATTCTGGCGAGTAGCTATTTTAATGAGCATTCATAAGATGTTAATGAATGCAAATGATATTCGTGCAACTATGTTGCGGGATAACTGACCCACCATTAACCTGCCAATGGGAAAACTGGAAACTTTTCATGCCAGCGGGTTTCCGATTTTTTGCCTGCTGCTCGATTCTTCGCTCCCGCCAGCCACCGAAGCCTCTGCAGGCGGGTTGGGAGAAAACCGCCCGCCGTTGCCGCTTGTGTATGTGTTTCTGAATCTTCACCCGCAACGCTGAGTTGCCATGGAAACGCACTAAAATACTACACAAAACAATAACGGCGATGAGAATTTTCCAGTTTTCATCCACTTCCGATTTTGCCTGTCATTCCCACCCTTGCATGGCTTGATTTCCACAAGGATTCTCAGTTCTCCGTCACCAGTGATCAATCTGGTCAGTGTCCCAGCTACTCCCCTTTCCCTAGAAACTGCCTGACGCTGAGCCTCATGACACGCTGTCACTGTCTGATGGACCCACAGACTGCACGCTGTGATCTTTGGTTAAAGAACAAACATTTCCCATTGGCTGAGTCGTTTTGAATTTTGCACTTTCCTGCTCATTGGTTCCTTTCATTTCCACTGGCACCACATTGTGTACGGTGTGCTTGAAGATGAAAAAATCTTCACCACTATAACGTGCCGATAACTTCCTGTTTCCCCAGTGTCACATTTAGGGGATACCCCAATGATGCGCTTGGGGAATCCCTCCAGGAAGTTCCACATAAGGGTTAATCTGACAATTGTCCAGAAGTGCTGACCTCCTCTGGACAATTATACTGGGCTGGGATTCAGCTCACACAAGTGATTTAAATTGTTAACTTCGGGTGGTTCTACCAGTTTTACCCTGATAGTTACTCTGAAAGAGTTAAAAGGCAAAAACATCAGTTCTAACTCCAGATTAGCTATTTAAACAGCCAAATCCAACTTTGCATGGGTGTCACCACCACAGACATGATCCCCGAGCGGATGCCCCACACCACTATCAGCCCTGTCTGACCAGCCCACCCCTCTGAAACCTCCTTCTCAGCCTGACCACATCACCCAGTGCACCCAGTCAATCGTCGCCACCCACCCCCCCCCCTTCCTGGTCCAAAATACCCTCTCGGACTGTCCCCCATCCTCTCAGACTTATCCATCCCTCTCCCTCTGGTCCGATTGCCGCCCCCTCCCAGACCCACACCCGGTCAACACCCCACAAACCTGGTCCAACCCCCCCTTCTGGTCCAACACCTGTCCTCTCTGTTCGACCCACCCTCCTCTCCTCCTGTCACCCCCATCCAGTGCAATCCACTTCCCTCCCAGGCTGACACCCCCCCCCCCCCACTTCGGTCTCACCTCCCCGCTCCCAGTCTGACCCACCTCCTTGTCCTACCTGCCTCCTGGTGTGACCCATTCTGACCCCTACCCTCCTAAACTAAGCCTCCCTCCTGGACTAACCTTCCCTTTGGTCTGCTCCGCACCCACCCTGGTGTTCAACCTATCACCGCTCCTGGTCTGACCCCACCCTCCGATCCGACCCTCCCCGCCCCACTTCCAGTCCAACACCACCCCCTCCCGGTCTGCCGCACCCCCTCCCAGTCCAGCTCCACACCCGGTCCCACCACCCCCTCTCATGATCTCACCCTCCCTCCCTGTCCATCCACCCCCTCTGGTTGGCCGCCCATCTGGTGCAATCCACTTTGACCTCCCAAACCAGTGTGATCCAGTTCAACAACTTCCCTTCTGGCTCCGATCCACCAACCACCCCCCCCCCCCCCCCCCCCCCCGCCCGCTGTAAGCACCTCCTCCGGACTGAACCCCCTGTCGTACTCAACCCCCCCCCCAGACTGACCTCTCCTCCCAATCCAACACCTCCTCCGGGTCTGACTACCCCCCTATAGGTCCAACCCTTCCCCATCCTGTGCATCCCCCCCCCCCCCTCTCCTGGACTGACCCCTCCCATCTGATGCCTCCCCGTCCTCCCTTCTGATCTGACCCTCCCCCCACACTCAATTTCCTGGACTAATCCCCCCATCCCTGACTGACCTCCTTTGGTCCATCCGCTCCCACATCTAACCCCCCCCCCCCCCCCCCCACCCCCCCTCACCCCACTGTCCGACGATCCCCCCGCCCCCAAAATGGACTGGTCTGACTCCCCCACCCTGTTGTCTGATCCACTTACATCTAAAACGTACCTTCACCCTTTTAACTGTCCTTTACTCCCTTTATGGCAGCTAATGCTGTAAAAGGAGGTGTTTCTTACCTCTCTGTGCCCCAGTATTCCACGCCGCTGAAGCCGGGGGTGCGCTTCGCTGCTCCTGTCTCATCCAACCTGAATGAGGAAGATTGGGCGAGACAGGGGTTTCAGAATCCCAGTGTGGGGAAGTATGTCGAGAGTGGCAATCCGCCAGAGATTGTCACTCTGAGGAAGTAACAGGCCCATGTGTTTTCCTGCTCTTTGTGCTTACTCTGTAGATAAACATCAAGACATTAACCAGCATAGGGAATTTGTTAACATGAAACTAAATATGTTAATTTATTGAGAACATGAGAAGTTGGTAGCAGTATTACATATTTGGACAACTTGTGTACGTGTCTGAACAAACTGCGAATGAGTCTGAATGACATGATACATTGCATCATTTTGCCTCTGGTGATGATATACAGAAAATATAACCACATCCATTTAAAGGTGTACCTCAGTATGTCTCTGGAAAGATTTTCATGCTTGAAGTCAAATCAGTTCTGTGATGATATGCCTATGGGTTATATCATAGTTGGATGGTGTGTGACCTCCAACCAGCAGGTGGCAGTACTGACACACCATGTAGTCTACAGACCAAGGTCATGTGACCTGTGACTCTGATATAAGGGGAGATACATCCAGCCATCTTCAGAAGAAGATTGAGAGGGTAATAAGACATACATGTGAATGGTCAGTGCTAGGTGCAAGTTCCAGAGGAGTAGTTAGCAGTCTCCATGGTAACATGCTCTGTATCAGATTGCTATCTTACCACACGAGACTCAATGAAAGATTCTGGTTTGGACAAGTCTCAGTGTTTGGTGGATTCCTTCGTGAAGTACAAAGGACCAAACACAACAAGTTCTATAAAATGTCCTACCTTTTATTTTTGTTCATTGCACTTGGGAGTTGCAGGCTATTCAGCATTTATTTCCAATCTCCAATTGCCATTGAGGGAGCAGTTTAAAGTCAACCACGTTGCTGTGGATCTGGAGTCACAGGTAGGTCAGACCAGGTAATGACAGCAGGTTTTATTCCCTAAAGGACATTAGTGAATCAGATGGGTTTTTATGATAATCATTTCATAGTCATCATTAGACTTTTAATTCCAGATTTTTTATTGAATTCAAATTTCACCGTCTTCAGTTTTTTGAACCTGAGTTGCTACAGCATTATTCTGGGTCTCTGGTTTTCTAGTCCAGTGACAATACCACAATACCTCCCCATAGCTGTTATTTCTCACTTATTTATTTTTTCTGATTCATTTTTTCAAAATCAAAGTGCGAAAAATAATTATCAGGGGAGGAGAAGAGGAGCTGATTTCATTATTTTTAAATTTATTTTTTTTGTTAAAATTTAGATTACCCAATTATTTTTTCCAATTAAGGGGCAATTTAGCGTGGCCAATCCACCTACTCTGCACATTTTTGGGTTGTGGGGGCGAAACCCACGCAGACACGGGGAGAATGTGCAAACTCCACACGGACAGTGACCCAGAGCCGGGATCGAACCTGGGACCTCAGAGCCGTGAGGCAGTTGTGCTAACCACTAGGCCACCGTGCTGCCCCGAGCTGATTTTATTATGTCGGCTGCCCAATGTCAATATGGAGCACCACCAAGTCAGGCATCAGACAGGTTAAATGCAGAGGAAAATTTCTTTTGAAAGTCCTTGATCGTTTGGTTGACAAAACTTGCAAACATAAATTGGTGCCCTAAATTGTTGGGTCATAGGGCAGCACGGGCCTAGTGGTTAGCACAGCTGCCTCACAGCGCTGAGGTCCCAGGTTCGATCCCGGCTCTGGGTCACTGTCCGTGTGGAGTTTGCACATTCTCCCCGTGTCTGCGTGGGTTTCACCCCCACAACCCAAAAATGTGCAGAGTAGGTGGATTGGCCACGCTAAATTGCCCCTTAATTGGAAAAAATAATTGGGTACTCTAAATTTATTTAAAAAAAATTTTAAAAAATAAAAAAATTGTTGGGTCATTACTCTAATTTTTTTCTTCAAATGAAACATCAGGGGCGGGATTCTCCCGCAATTGGTGGGATGGCCCGACGCAGGCACCAAGAACGGTGTGAACCATAACGGCATCAGGCCAACTGGAAGTTGCGGAATCCTCCTCACTTCCGGGGGCTAGGCCGGCGCCAGAGGGGTTAGCGCCACGCGAACCGGCAGCGAAGGGCCGGTGCAAGTTGGCGCATGCGCAGACCGGCCGGCATGTTCCTGCACAAGCACAGGGGGGTTCTTCTCCGTGCCGGTAATGTCAGAGCCCTACAGAGGCCATTGAGAACGAAGGAGTGCCCCCACTGCACAGGCCCGCCCGCAGATCGGTGGGCCCCGATTGCGGGCCAGGCCACCGTGGGGGCCCCCCCCCGGGTCGGATCCACCTGCGGACCCCCCCCCCCCCCCCGAGGACTCCACTAGATGGCCTACCAGCCAGGTCCCGCCATGTGGGACCATGTCCATTTCATGCCGGCAGGACTGGCCAGGAACTGACGGCCGCTCGGCCCATCGGGGTCTGGAGAATTGCCGGGGCGGCCGCTGCTAACGGCCCCTGACCGGCGTGACGTAAACCCCGCCCCACCTGAAAACCAGCGCCGAAGAATACGGCAGCCGGCGTCGGAGCGGCAGGGCAGGATTCGCACCCCCCCCCCCCCCTCGGGGATTCTCCGACCCGGTGGGGGGCCTGAGAATCCCACCCCAGTTGTAACTAACTAGATTTTTCAAATTATAAATGCACTTTTTGAAGCATTCAGAATTATCTGTTAAAATCTGCAATGTGGCATATTTTGCTTTGGTGCATCACATTCATTTTAGTTTTCATCATTTCCAATTATAGTCCGCCATATTTAAAAAGTACCCACAGGGTAACGCAGCAGTGATGATCTATTCTTGAAAGACCAGGGATTTGGCACTCATGACTTAAACTAGTTTTCGACATAGATCTGCAGGTAGTTATGACTCACAACCATATCATTTAGTCTTACTAACCCCACTGTTCCCTGATTATAGATTTAGGTGTAACAAAAGCTGTGCTGTGTGGGAGTGCACAGTTGCTTTTATTTCACATGTGACAATGATGCACTGATACAATTTCTGGGTCAGATGTAAATGCTCCAATTGCATCCTGAAGCACTCACACTCCAGCGGATCTGACTACCGTGTGCCAAAAACAGCTCATTTCCAATGATAGATGCACGGCAATGATAACTGTCAGCATTACATCAATGATGGTACTTTTTATATCAAGTAACCACAGACAAATAACTATGAAGTAGGGAGACTGAATGTACATCAGCCTTCCTTCGATGGAAAAACGTTAACTGTAACGCAATAAGCTTTGAGTTATAAATGTGTTGCAGCATATTTATTTTCCATTATGACTGACTAAGGTGTCTTTTGTTCAGGGCTTTTTGTTTCCTTTGTTGCTGTTTTGCAGATGAATTGAAATAAATACAGTAAATATAAAGCAGAAATTCAAGCCATTCCTCCCAGATAAACATGACTACTATCAAAAATAACATGAAGGATGCTGCCGGCTATGTCTTTCAACGTGATGTAAGTGTTTTTAATCCTTTCAACCTCCAATAAAATTTTCAAGTCTCAATCTCAAGTAAGTTTTTATAGTTAACAAAAACTGGCCCCTGCAACAATATCATTTGCTCCTCTTCTGGTGCTGACTCACAGCGGAGTATAGTGGTTTTGCAGATAGCAGTGCAAGCCACTCAGAGCTTGGGAATTTCATTGATGATATAAATATCTATAAGTGGATTGAGGGAGCCCTGGCACATCACAGAGAGAAGGAAGCCATCCAGGCTGTTCCTACAATAATGTAAAGGACCGTGGGTAGGAGCAGTTTACCCGGCTGGCCTTTTAGTTCATGAATAATCTCCGTGAGATAGCTGCAACAATTTGGTTTCACTGCTGCATCTAAAAATCTAGTTTAAACTGCAAAAGGGAGTCTTGGAAGGAAAGAGCTTTGAAAGGTTTGTAACATTCTGTCAGAAGAAGTTGACCTATTTGTTCATTCTGTTTCAGTAAGTAGTCATACCACCGAGAGCGATAATGAGCAAAGCAGCACAGTTCCTCCAGCATCAAGCCCATTTCTTACGTGCGAGCTGAGATAGTGAATGTTAGCATGTTTATGTTACCACCCAGGGCTGATCTTTAGTATGCTCGCCTGACATCCATGCACTTTCTAGCAGAGGTGACAGTTAGTGCTCTGATTTATCCTGGCTGAGATCAGAGGCACAATCGTACGGGCTTGTCGCGCCGGACTTGGGATACGACGAAGCTGTCAAATCTTGTGCAAGGCTTCTCATGAGATTTGGGATGCACGGGACAGCTCGCAAGATCTACCAAGATCTTGCAAGAGGTCGCGATTTGGACCTCGCACTCACAGGAGTGGGATCCAGATTTGCATATTTAAGTGAGCAGTTACGCTCACTTAAATATGCACGCGCCAGAGTCTCCTGAGGCCAGGGGTTGAATGCCCATGCCTTGGAAACCTCGCAGTGGTGCCCTTTAACACTGGTTAACACAAACATGGACCAGGCATAATGGCACCTGGTTGGGTGGTAAGGCCATTGGATGCCTCCGGGTAGTTGGGCTCTGGGCAGGTGGTACCCTGGCACTCCCACTGCCACCCAGGCACCTTGGCAGGGGGACTGCCAGTTTGGCAGTGCCAAGGTACCTGGGTGACAGGTTGCCCATATTAGGAATCGGGCCCGGGGGTGCCCTGCCCTCATGAGGTCAAGTGAGGGGGGCGGGCTTAAGGACCACCTAACAAGTAAATTGGTGTGATGGGGTGTCCAGGGGCCATGACGGGCAGTTGAGAGATCAGGACGACATTTAAAAATTGCGCCCGATCTCTTCCCGTACTGACAATGCAGTAAATTTAGTTACGTGCGGCCTTGGTGCGGGCCTTCCTCATCGAGGCCAAAAAAAAGAGTCCTGTTTGACATTGTTGGCATTGTAGGCACCAAACAACACACTTTAAACACAGCCAAAACAGGGTAGCACGGTGGTGCAGTGGTTAGCACTGCTGCCTCACGGCGCTGAGGTCCCAGGTTCGATCCCAGCCCTGGGTCACTGTCTGTGTGGAGTTTTCACATTCTCCCCATGTTTGCATGTGTTTTGCCAACGCAACCCAAGATGTGGAGGCTAGGCCCTTAAGTGGGCAAATGATGTCTACTTCAGGCACTCATCTTACCGCTGTTGGTATTAACCCAAAGTGGCAGGCAGGACAATGGGCATGCAACATGGTGGGAGGGAAACCTCATTTAAAGGCACTCAGTGCCTGATGGAGGAACTGGAAAGGAGGGAGGAGGCACTGAGCACACCCGCTCTTGTTGCTCACTTCCCTACCCTGTGACCCCCTCTCCTGCCATCACTAACCTGTTTCTGGATCCCTCCTAGATCACAGTGGGTGGATGTACTACAGCAGCAGCCACTGCCTCCACAGTGACACTGCTAAGTACAGAAGAGCTGCCTGCCTCTTGGTGGACAAGCCCCCTTGATCCACTATGCCTAATTGATGCAGTGGGCCTTTCTAAAACGAGGTGATGCAGGGGTGACAAAATCGGACAGCCACTTGGCAGATAAAATTACTAAATTTAATTTGCTGTCACCACTTACTGAAATGGTGACTTCTGACCCTTTCCTCATATAAGATCTTATTTATGTCTTTCATTCCCCCATTCATCCTTCAAAAATGACACAGGAGATGGAGGAGGCAGAGAAATTCTCACACAGGTGGTCGTGCAGCATCACACTACTCATTAGCGTCTTCCATTGGCCCAGATACACACACATCTCAGTGATGTCGCCAAGGGAATTGGATAAGTTGTAACCTGGTATGACTCACAACACAAGTGAGCAGGAGCACGTGTTGGGGACAGAGACTGCAGTGGAGAGTCTCTGTTAGAGGGGACAGGGCACTCCAAACTGCTCAGGTGGGCACAGCTGCTGAACCTTGGGGGCCGTCCATGAACAGCTTAGTTCTGGAATAGCAGCAGAAAATGTGAAGGTTTTGACAGCATTTCCAGAGACACTGCACCCTTGGAGAGAGAGTGCAACAGTCCATCTCCAACACGAGTTCCAAGATGCCTCAGGTATTTGCACTGATGTCCAACTTCATGGAAAATGTGGCCACCCGCATCAGATGCAACAGCAACCAAGGGTTTTCTGGCCCAGACCTCTAGCCTGCAATTCAGGACTGAATTTAATGGGGTCTGCAGTGACAGGCAGGGTGGGCTGCAAACAAGTAAGGGAAGGTGGTGGGGCTGAAGCACTCATTACCTTCCCGATGCCACAGAATTCTATCAGCGGCAGGGAAGGTGGAGGGAGGCATACCTTTCTGTTCCGATGCTATTTGAAGCCCTTAAGTGATCAACTAAGGACTACTTAAGGGACTCTTCCTGATGCCACTGGCAAAATACCAGCGGTGGGTGGGCCACATGTAAAGACCACCTGGTCAACTTCCCTGGGGGCTCACGGTGGGAGTGGGGCTTTAAATTGGGCACCATGAGCCTAATGTAGCAATAATCACCCCCCACACACACTTAAACGTCATACACCCCTGCCTGACTAACTTTGGCGGCGCCGAGCCGATTTACCTACTCTCTAGGGCAGTTAATTGCTTGTTGCTTCTGTTAGCTGGGTGCAGTCTCAGCAATGGTCATCACTCTCTCTGTTTGACTGGCAGCCATAATATTAATGAGCCTTCCCTTATATCGATCAAATGACCACATAACCAGTTAGTTCAAAAGATGGTTTATTTACATACACAATAGTTATGTCGACATGCAAACACAATATCTACTACGAGTTAAACTACACCTATCAGCTACAATTACCTTTACTTAACTTCGGGGCAACGGGTACTGTGCAAATGGATAAGGCCTTTATCTGGATTTCACTTGGCTGGTTCGAAGAAAGTGGCTCTGTCTCTGCTGGGCTCATCCATCAGGTGGCAATCGTTGGACTTGAACTTGGCTGGCTATTCCTGCTACAATTGGGTTGGCACAGGCTGGATCCAAAAGAAGCAGAACACATGGCTGTGTCCTCTTTTATCCCTCTGGGATTTCACACTCTTTGGGTGGTCCTTAACCTTGGACCCAATAGTTGGACAGGGCTCTGATCACTGTCTTTGATTTCAGCCAATAAAGGGGCGGGTGCCTTGGTAGCTGGTGGGCGGGTCCTTAGCGGTCATTGACCTTGGCAGTTGGGCTTTCTGAGTAAAGGGAGTGACGCCGATCAGTCTGTGGCTGTACCGGTTGCTTGATTGTAGTTCTATTGTCCAAGGAAATGGACTATTAAAATGCAAACGAGCGGGGGGGGGGGGGGGGGGGGGGGGGGTTTCAATCAGTTCTGGTTCCCTGTGTTTCAAATACACATAGGCTCTGTATCTGTCCTAGTCCTGGATTGGCCATAATTCCCATGGTCCTTTGCAGGTGGCCATCTTAGATGACTACACAACCTAAAATACTCCAAACTCACCTGTTCATCCACACACTGCCAGCGCCAGGTACAACAGCCAAATCTACAAACCCCTGCTCAAACCTAAACCGCCTCAGCACCTCCTACAAATAGTCCCACTCCACCTGGTAAAAGGCCTTATCCATGTCAATAGCGACCGCTACCTCCACAATACGTCCCACCGGGTGCATCATTATAACATTTAACAAATGCCTAATATTGGCCGACAGTTCGTTCCCCTTTTCAAATTCCATCTGATCTTCCCCTATCACCCCCGGAACACAGTCCTCAATCTGTGAGGCCAAGATCTTAGCCAGCATCTTCCTATCCACATTCAGCAATGAGTTTGGATGGTAGGACCCACAAATGCTTCGAGCCCTTATCCCTCTTTAAAATTAAGGAAATCGAGTCCAGCGACAACGTTGGGGGTGGGGGGGGGGGGGGGGGGGGAGCTCTTCCCTCTCCTTTGCTTCATTCAATGCCCTTACCAGCCGGGGCCCCAGGTCCCCCGAGAACATTTTATAAAACTCCACCAGGAAGCCATCCGGGCCCGGGGCCCGTGTCACAGGGCCCGGGGCCTTTCCCGTCTGCCTCGCCCCAAACCCTCCACCTCCACCAATCCAATGGGTGCTCCCAGCCCCTCTACTAGGTCCTCCTCCACCTTGGGGAATTCCAACCTATCTAAGAAACGTCTCATTCCCTCCACCCCCGCCGGGGGCTCCGAATCATATAGCCTCTTGTAAAATTCCTCAAATACCACATTCACCCCCCTCCTATCCTTCAACTTTCCATGTGCCGCCTCCTGCTTCCTCAGTTAATGTGCCAACATCCTACCAACACCTCCTGTCCCATAACGTAGCGGCCTAAACTTCCCCAGTGTCATTCAGCTCCGCATACCCATGAATAGAAGCCCTCACCCGCTCACAAACCTCCTCGTCTGCTAATAATCCCATATCCCCCCCCCACCCTCTCCCCCCAATCCACCTGCAAGTCCACCCAATTCCGGGGAAGTAATGGGAAATCGTATGGTCTTGACCCTGGGGACCTCCAGTAGGGTTATAACATCGCTCATGTGAAATGTGAAAGTCAGTGAGTTGGAGCTGGATTCCTTAATACACTAAATCCACCTGTACTCAAATCCACCCATTTCTACAATTCTAAATTCAGCCCAAAGATTAATCTTCACCAGGAATGTTGGATCCTCAGCTCATTCAATTTTTTTTTTAACCTTCCAATACTTTACTGTACAATTGTTCACTAACTATATTTACATGACATTAATTTCAACATCAGTGGAATACATATGAATGTTGCACAATTACCAATTGTTGGAAATGTTGA
The DNA here is from genome assembly GCF_902713615.1 of Scyliorhinus canicula. NCBI lineage: Eukaryota > Metazoa > Chordata > Chondrichthyes > Carcharhiniformes > Scyliorhinidae > Scyliorhinus > Scyliorhinus canicula. Next base: position 96,009,889 of record NC_052159.1, on the reverse strand, counting down.
AACAATGGAGTTACAGCTGAACCAATAGCACAATCTTATAAAGCAACAGTAGACAAGCACATCATTGAAAATAGTAACAGCTTCACTCTTTATCAGAAACACAGTAATTTCTCTTCTATTCAAATCTCCAAAACAGCCCGCAGCTCTGTAATCAGCTTATTCAATTTCAATAAGGCCTCTGGTCCTAAGGATGTTCCTCCCATTGTGTTTAAGATATGTAGTTTCTGTACTTATCCTTCCAAAGTTCAATCTTTTTTCAGTCAATATTCCCTTTTGCGTGAAAATCTGTCCATGCTCACCCATCTCAATGAAGGGACATCAATTGAACCTTCAAGGCCTCATCCTATTAGCTTTATATTGGCATGTTCTAAATTAATGGAAGCTGCTGTTAACTTTCAAACAGCTGCAAGTGACGTAAGCTCACAAATATCAATGCATACAGTGATCCTGGGCAATGGTAATGGAAAACCTAGCAGTGGCTTACAAGAAATTAATGCAACCAACAAACATGGGAGATGCTTACAAAATAATGATTAAAATCTTCCCCAGATCAAGAGATTAAACATTTTTCTAACATCCAACCATTCAACCGTAGCAAAGTTACACCACAGAGGAGGCTACGCAGCCCCTCATGTCTCTGCAGGCTCAAAGAGAGGTATCTAGTCTCATCACGCTTACCAACCCTCGGTCCATGCCCGTTTAGGTTATGGTACATCAAGTGCACATCCAATCATTTTATTTAAATACAAAAAGGTTTTCAGCCTCTATCACCATTTCGGGAACTGAGATGCAGGCTTCTGTGTGGAAAATATTCTCCTCGACTATCTGTTTTTAAATTATTTTTATGAGGAAGAGAAAAAGCCGAAATATATTTGCCCCAGTTACCCTCTTATCTGCCTGGCCTGATCACTGCCAATCTTAGTAACTGGCCATTTAGGAACACCAAAAATGGCCTCAATTTGATACGCACTTCAAAGGTCTGTCCCTGTGTTTTTTTAAATATTTTTATTAAACTATTTTCATTTTATACATAAGACAAAGACAAACAACACAACTAACCAAAATAACCACACCACCAGTCCCACCTAACACACCCCCAAACCCTAACCCATGTTATAAGCTGCACCCGGATCCTATTGACTGGGGACAATTGGTTACCCCAAGATTCTTAGGGATATGAGCTCTCCCAATGTGGGGGGAGGGGCAATCATTAACTTTTCAGCTATATAAACAGAACTGGCCAGTGTGGTACCAGCTAGAGAGACAGAGATCCAATAGGGAACTGCTGGCGCTGTGTAAATATTGTTGTAAATAACGTTATTTTCTATTTGACTCTCCAAACTCGTGCTGGATTCTTCGCAGTCCTCATAAAACCTCACCCCTCTAAAAACACCTAACCCCCTTCCCGCCCCTCCCCTTACCCCCGTCCCTCCTTTAGCAACTGATAGTGGCCAGTTCTTTGAAATACAAAATAAACGGCTGCCATCTTCGGTAATACCCTTCAATTGCTCCCCTCATGGTATATTTGACTTTCTCAAGATAGAGGATCTTCCATCAGATCTCCCAGCCACTCTGAGGGCCTGGGTGGAGAAGCTGACCTCCACCCAATCTGCATTTGCCTCTGGGCAATCAGCAAGGATTTGGCCAGGACACCGATCCCCGCTGCCGTCTGCGGCCCCGGTGAATTCAACACCGCAGATATGATCACCAAGGGTCAAGGCTCCAGATCAATTTTCAGAATCATCAACTATGTTGCTAAAGAAGGAGACCCAGAAACCCACAAGCTTGGGGCAAGACCAGAACAATGTACATGATTGGCCGGACCCCCTGGACACGCTCACATTTGTCCTCGACCCGTACAAAGAACCGACTCATCCTGGACCTAGTCAGATGAGCCCTATATACACCACTTTAAGTTGTATTAAACCACGCCTCACGCAATGCCGAATATTACTTCAAACTAAGTTGTGAGAGTAGGACAAGTGGACACAAGTCACCCTCCACAGGACCTCACTCCACACCTCATCATCCAACACTGACCCCAACTCCTCCTCCCTCTTGGCATCCCTCAGTGTTAGCTGCTACAACTTCAGCATGGTGTCTCCTCCAATATACTTTCTTCACGTAACATGGCTCAGATCGAGTACTGAGTGGAGCTAAATTTAAAAGTGTCCAACTCTGCTCCATTCATTAAAAGTTCATGCACTAACTCTTAATAAGCGCCTACTGTCACAAAACCATGTCCTTCAAAAAAGTACAAAGCATTAGCGCTCTATGCTGATGGGTTCTTGTGAACAGTACAAATTAAAGTATCAGCTCTGCAAAACTGCCAAAATATTTAGTGGATAAGTATATCATCTAGTCTGATACTGAACAATGGATAGCAGAAAGGTCTCAGGTTTCATCTGTACACTTACTTGAGGTAGTGTGTGGGTGGGGGGGGTGGGGGGGGGGGGGGGGGGGGGGGCACGTTAACATAATTCAGCTCAGCATATCTGATTCAGGAAAGGAAAAATTCACAAGATGCATATGGATTAGGAAAGGAAACATTTCAGACCTTCAGTCCTCCAGACTCGCATTACAGTGTCCACTATTTTCTTCAATTGTTCCAAGGTTATCATCTCTACTTCTCACGAGATGAGTTCATTCTAATCCTGATCACTCTTTGTACAAAGAATTTCCTGACCATAAGTCCGACATTTTTCTTTTCATAGTGTGGACTTGTGTGGCGGCATGGTAGCACCGTGGTTAACACTGTTGCTTCACAGCGCCAGGGTCCCAGGTTCGATTCCCGCTTGGGTCACTGTCTGTGTGGAGTCTGCATGTTCTCCCTGCATCTGCCTGGGTTTCCTCTGGATGCTCCGGTTTCCTCCCACAAGTCCTGAAAGACGTGCTTGTTAGGTGAATTGGACATTCTGAATTCTCCCTCTGTGTACCCGAACAGGTGCCGCAATGTGGCGACTTGGAGATTTTCACAGTAACTTCAAAAGCCTACTTGTGACAATAATAAAGATAATTATTATAATTATTGCTCACAATTTGGTTTGAAGTAATATTCTGTATTTAGTTTATCCATCTCATTTATTATCTCTATAAAATCACCTCTGTCTTTTGAAGGTTGAAAAGTGCAAGTTTTCTCTATTGATTCTTCATAACTCAGATTGCTGGCAGTGTGGCTAAGCCCTGAAACTTTTCTCTCAATTGCTTTCATGGTTTTCTGCCTCAGAGACCAAGGGGGTGATTCTCCATTTCTGAGACTAAAGGCTGGATTCTCACTTCTGGAGACTAAGGCCCCACGCCAGCGTGAAAACTGTGGTATTTTACACCAGGAAAACATGCGCATAACGGCCACCCATTCCCTGTCCCGGGGGGAGGAAGGTTAGCAGGGAGGCAGCGCAGAGCTCCCAGCTCTAGCTGTCGGTATGGCCTGAAGAGTGCTGGATCCGTAGCCACGCATGTGCACGCCGGCGGCCTACAGCGGCCGCGCCGTGCTTCATGGCGGAAGCCGCTCACGGACCCGGCCTGCAAAAATAGTCCCCTCCTTCTGCCGGCTCGTGCGCCCCGGACCAGCCCACCACAGTGCCCCCAGCCCTGAATCGTCCCCCCCCCCTCCCGTCCACGGATTGGCCCTCCCCCGACTGTGGCAGTGCTGGACTGAGTCCGCAGCCGCCACACTGAGTTCCTGACGTGTGAGACCACACGTGTCCCACACCGTCAAGAATTCGGCTGGTTGGGGACGGAGCATCGCAGGGCGGGCCTCAGCCAACGTATGGAGGGCGTGGATACGACACGAGACATAAACTAAGAGTACGCCACTTTTCAGGGGGTGGAGCATCGCGAAAGCGGCGCCGCCCCTGATTTCATCATCACCGGGGATTCTCCCGCCCCATCGCCGAATGCGATTTTGGCGTCGGGATCGGAGAATCCAGCCCCAAGTGTTCACGCCAACGCAGAATTTGTGGATTTTCATGACAGAAAAACTGGTGCCACACCTGGACTGATTCCGCTGCTGCTCAGGGGCGAGCATCACGTGGAACACAGTCGATTCTAATGAGAAACTGGATTCACCAGTTTTGCGATTCACACTCAAGAGGCTGACAAACTGCAGCTGCATATACACACTTCACTCTCCACACACCATCCCAGCTAGCAAGATGGCAACAAGGAGGGCAGCACCGAGGTTTACAGATGCCAAACTGGAGACCCTCGTGACGCGGTGGAGGAGCAGAACCGCCGGGAGAGGGAGAAGACAGGAGAAGGACCGCCGGACCAGCGGCCCTTCACCGTAGCTAAGCAGAGGGCCCTGGACGTGGTCAGCGGCCCGGAGAGAATGGCGGTCGCCGGGTTGGAGCACGGACGCGGGCGAGGAAGTGAGACTCCGCTTAGTTGTGGCCACCCCGGCCCAGGAAGCAGGCTGCCAGCTGCCGCTGTTCGCCGTGCCTGGGCGCAGGTGGCAAAGGCCTTGAGCACCGTGGCTAACACTGTCCAGACTGGCCAGCAGTGCCGAAAAAAACTGCACAACCTCCTCAGGGCAGCCAGGGTGAGTCGGCAGCACTGTGCCCGTAGCTGTAACCCGCATCCCACACACACGTAACCCAACTCCCCCCCCCCCCCCCCCCCCACCACCACCACCAGGAGGATGGCTGAACCCCCACTTTGCACCACAAGCCGTTACCCATACCAGCCACCATGGCCGGGTGCCGTGGCCACTGAAGCCGACAGCTACCCACCCCCTTGGTTGCACAAGTCGGACTGTCTAACACTGTCGTCTTCTGTTTGCCACACACCCAGGAGAAGGCCGTGCCGAACCGCCGGGAGAGGGAGAAGACAGGAGAAGGACCGCCGGACCAGCGGCCCTTCACCGTAGCTAAGCAGAGGGCCCTGGACGTGGTCAGCAGCCCGGAGGGAATGGCGGTCGCCGAGTTGGAGCACGGCCGCGGGCGAGGAAGTGAGACCCCCGCTTAGTTGTGGCTCCCTGTGACACGTGTGTCAGCAACCCCCCCTCCCCCAACACTACCCTACCACCCTCACGGCCATACCACCCTCACCCCCACACCACCCTCACGCCACCACAAATACCCCACACGTCCACCCCCACCACCCCGGCCCGCAGTCTAATCACGCGTCTTGTCTTGTGCCTTGCAGGACCTGCTGGGGTTGGGGCGGGATCATCTGGCGTCCCCTGTCCCCAGCCAGTGCCACAGATGAGCACTGACAAGGAAAGTAGCTCAGACACCAGCCCTCGGCCCGAGACTCAAGAGACCCCAGTGTTGTGTTTGGTCTTCTATGCCTTGCAAGGAATCCACCAAACACCTTGACTTGTCCAAACCAGGACCTTTATTGAATCACACTTGGTAACATAGCAATCTGTTGCAGAGCACGTTATCACGGAGCTTCCTCTGGAACTATCCCTCGCACAACTGTTCACCTATATGTCTTATTACCATCTCCTACAACCATCTTGTGATGGCTGGATGTGTCCATGGTCACATGGCCTTGGTCTTGATGCTTCATGGTATGTCTGCACCGCCACCTACTGGCTGGAGGTCGCACACCGTCCATCTATGATATTGCCTACAGGCATATCACCACACCTGGAGTTCGGGTTGGAGGGCGACAGTGATTTCCCATCACAGCTGTCTCCAATACCCTCTACCATCCCAGAGACACTCACCTCGGTTGGGCACTTCAGTGAAGAGGTTCCTGGGACACTATCTGGTGCGCACCACACAGCTGATCCGATACAGCAGTTGGAGGTAGGCACACCTGAGGGGTCGCAGGGCAGGCCGACCCCAAGGATTAGCTGCCATTCAGATAGGTCTCGAGCTCCTGGAACAGACATCCCATCCATAGTGGAGATGCAGTGGCAGAGCCAGAGACTACATAAGGGGTTGTCGGCGAGCATCCAGCAGGAGGAGTCCAACCGCGAGCAGCAGCAGGTGATGCCGACAATGTGTGCATCTAGTCAACACCACACATGTGGCGTGTGCGATGGAGGCATTGGGGGCGAGAGTTTTGGTTTTGGATCAGCATGTCCAAGGCCTGGGGCATTTTGTTCAGGCACTGTCCAAGGCTCAGGACAGAGTTGCCGCCTCGCAGGCGACCATGTGCCAGAGCCACCTGGAAATCGCAGCGGCACTTCTGGGCGTGGCCCAGTCACAGCAGGCCATGGCTGAGAATGTCAGCGGCATTACCTAGGCATTGGCTAACATAGCGTAGACACAGAGGGAGGTGGCCCAGTCCCAGAGGAAGATGGTGCAGTCACTGGCTGATGTGACTCAAACCCAGAAGGTGGTGGCACAGTCGCAGCATGATGTGATGCAGTCCCAGACGGAGATGGTCCAATCCTTGTGCTCCATGGCTGCAAGAGGTAGCCTGGGGGCCATCAGGCACCCCGAAGGAGGAGGAGGCGATGGGCCCGTGCCTGTGTCCCACAGGGGAAGTGGCGGAACACCGCAGCACCTTGGACACCTCCCCCCCCCCCCCCCCCCCCCCCCCCCCCCCCCCCCCCACCCTCCTGTCCCTGGCGCATCTGGTGGGAAGCAGGCAGAACGGAGTGGCACCACGCCACCCGGAACACCCAAGCTACAACCGAGCCTATCCAGGCCCGGTCGCTCCAGAAGATGCCCGCCATCAGGGACCCAGGTTGAAGGGCGGGAATCACAGCAGGCCGACTCCACTCCTGCTGTACCATCTGGGGATCCACCTAGATGTAGCATTAGGGCCCGTCAGGCCAGAAAGTTAGACTCCAGGTATATGGCACGGGTGCAGGAGTTAAATCTTTGGGCACAAATCTTTATATATTCGTTTACATTAAATACCTGTTGCCACATTTACAACCTGCCTCGATGCTCTGTCTAATGGGTGTGAGGTGTAGGCTGGTCTGGGCTGGAAATGGGTGGACGTTGGGTGGGGGGTGAGGAATGAGCGGACCCTGTGGGTAGTCCAGGCTCCCCACTCCCCCTCCCCCATCCCCATCACCGCCACACCAGGCATCCAATGGGACTGGGTGATGGAATGGCCAGCTTGCATGCAGGGATCACCCAGGTGGACGGTGCTACTGTGGGCAGGAGTCAGACATTGTCAAACGATGCGGAGCACCAGAGCTCATCGCAAAGCGGGTTGTCATCATTCTCCATCCCTGGGCAGCACGGTGGCCCAGTGTTCAGCATTGCTGCCTCACGGCGCTGAGGACCCGGGTTCGAATCCCGGCCCTGGGTCACTGTCCGTGAGGAGTTTGCACATTCTCCCCGTGTCTGCGTGGGTTTCGCCCCCACAACCCAAAGATGTGCAGGTTAGGTGGATTGGCCACGTTAAATTGCCCCTTAATTGGAAAAAATAATTGGGTAATCTAATTTTTTAAATTTTTTTTAAAAAATCATTCTCCATCCCATGGACCAGACCCGCTCTGTCTGCCAACCCAGGGCCCCCACACGCACTGCGACAAATCGGCACCTGCTGGGATTTCGCCGTCGGGACCGATTTTCAGCCCAATCACTTTTTCCAATTTCGGGATCGGCTAATGGCGAATCCCACCCAGAACTGAACACAGTACAAGCACTCAAACATTTGAGATTGAGCAGTGTGTACTGACTATGTAGTTCAGTATCAAACAAAACTTATTTCCAGCGATCCCCGTTAGAAATATCTGTACCTGCGGATATTGGGTGAAGACAATATTTTACTCACCCAGGTTGCCGCCCAACATTCTTGCCTACATTCAGTGTGTCTAGATATGCAAATGAAAAATGCTTATTTGAGCACACCCATGGAACAATGCAGACTCAGCAGGAGTTACTGCCTGTAAGAAAAAGTGAAAAGTGAGAAAATATCAGCAGGAAGCATTTTGAAAAGTTGGCAGATGTAGCAAGGTCTATTTACACAAACTGTTGAGCTTCCAAGAAAATAAAAGTTAAAAGGAACAAAGAAGACTTGAAGCAACTATCAGACTGATTAACTGAATCCTGCACGTTTCTGCACTTTAATGGGTTAAAAATCGCCAAATTCTACTTAATAAATCTGATGATCATTCTGTGCGCCAGAACCTGCAGCACTGGATTTAAGTGCCAGCAAACTGTAAAAGTCCTTACATAACACATAATGAAGTATAAAAGCCAAATGGTTCACTTCAAAGAAATACCATTAACAGATGCATCACGCGTTGCTTAATTACCTAAGCATTCCTTCTTCCCTAACACTGCTAGTATCTTTCTCATTCAAATCCATAAATCTTTATTATTATCCTTATTCCTTAATCCTCATTCTTTTCGCTCAACAGATGGTTTGCCATTAAAATAAACATGATTGACAAGTTTTCTTTGCTGCATTCAAAATACCTGTCTAATATAAAACTCTATTCCAATGGAATGGTAAATATAGTTGTGAAACCAAGGCCACTCTGATCTGTGGAAAAATTTAAGAACAAGGAGATAACGCCTCAAAGTCATCCCCTGAACAAACATTTTGCATCATTTCCAACCAAAGATTTTGGCTTTGAATTGCAAGCGGTATCATTCTGTAACTCATAACAAAATGAATGAATGTGGAAAGGATAGAAATTTCTCCTGATGGTTCAGTTGGAAAGATAGCGCGCAGCTGAGCTGGACACAACAAAAAGGTTTTCAGTTCAACTTCTGGTCTACACTGAAATAATAGCCATCAGTAATATGGATTCAAAGCCTTCAACGACAATGGCAGGGATTTTCCTGTCTATTGTGGCGGAACCCGCTGTGGGAGATTCGGCAGCCCAGCTAAAAATCCATTGACATTCAGCGAGGCTGAATGATCCCAGTGGCAGGCAGGACTGGAAAATCCTGCCCCAATTTTGGGGGCAGCACGGTAGCATAGTGGTTAGCATCAATGCTTCACAGCTCCAGGGTCCCAGGTTTGATTCCCGGCTGGGTCACTGTCTGTGTGGAGTCTGCACGTCCTCCCCGTGTGTGCGTGGGTTTCCTCCGGGTGCTCCGGTTTCCTCCCACAGTCCAAAGATGTGCGGGTTAGGTGGATAGGACATGCTAAATTGCCCGTAGTGTTCTAAAAAGTAAGGTTAAGGGGGAGTTGTTGGGTTACGGGTATAGGGTGGATACGTGAGTTTGAGTAGGGTGATCATTGCTCGGCACAACATCGAGGGCCAAAGGGCCTGTACTGTTCTAAATTCTAAATATAACTTCGGCTGCATATTATTACCATAGTTATGCCTGTTATGCTTTACTCCAGTGTTCTTCAAACTTTTTTCCGGGGACCCATTTTAACCAACCAACCAACCTTCGGGACCTAACCCGGCCGACCTTCACAACCCACGCCGACGACCTGCGCGATCCACCATTTTCTCTTACGTTCTTTACTGCTGACAAAAATGGAGGAAATGGTTTTCGGTCCATTTGGCCTTCGTACACGCTCCTCCAATGGAACCTGTTGGATGAAGGTGAAGCCTTCTGGTGTCGGAAGTATGGAGTCTCCACCTGTCCAAAGTTCTGAATTTTTTTCCTGTAAAATTTTATCAAATAAAAGCCTCCGAACTTGTAAAAAAAAAAATTTTTTTAATGAATAAAATAAATGAAAAAAATGAATAAAACCCCCCGAACTTGTAAAAAAATAAAATGAATAAAATAAATGAAAAAAATAAAAATTAAATGAATAAAATAAATGAATAAATGAATAAAAACCACTACAGAACTTGTAAAACAAAAAGCTGCAATCATTTTTTTAAATAGCAGCCGCTACCCTCCCGACACCCGCCCGCGACCCACCCACGGGTCGCGCCCCTGACTTTGAAGAACATTGCTTTACTCTGTCCCTAATCTATTCTCGTAGAGCTTCTCCAAAATGATGCTTCACTGCCAAGAGCTTGCTTCCTTTCTTTTCCGATCTCAACCGAATAACATCCAATCCCCAAACTGGCTTTCACAGTAAGGGCCGATTCTTGGGGATTCTTTCCTTGAGCTGCAGTCAATCTTTAGGTAAATCATATGTTGTGATTTTAAAAGATTGGAATTTGGAATCTTATAATCCTACATATCCAAATACACTATGGGCTGGCACGGCGGCACAGTGGTTAGCACTGCTGCCTCACAGCGCCAGGGATCCCGGTTCAATTCCGGCCTTGGGTGACTGTCTGACTTTTCCCCCGTGTCTGTGTGGGTTTCCTCTGGATGTTCCAGTTTCCTCCCAGAGTCCAAAGATGTGCAGGTTAGGTGGATTGGCCATGCTACATTGCCCCTTAGTGTCCAGATATATGCAGGTTAGGTGGGGTTACATAGATAGGACAGAGTGTGGACCTAGGTAGAGTGTCCTTTCAGACGGACGGTGCAGACTCGATGGGCTGAATGGCCTCTTTCTGCAATGTAGCAATTCTATGGTTCTATGCATGTAATGAACTCCAATTGGCTTTATTGGTTGGCCAATTGGAGTATGAGCTCCCTCAATGATAGCTCATTGAGGGGGCCCATAGAATCACCTGTGTAGACTTAGTGAGCCAGTCTAAAGTTGACTGGACTGCTAGCAGCACTGTTTGTAGCTGCTCCTGTAATATCGTTATTGTAATTAAATATTGGTGTGGTGACGGAACTCCTACCTCCCGTGGATTACTACAGTGGCAATGAGGTAAACTACGAATTTTGCGGAGACCAGCTGCCACACTCGGAGGGTAAGCGTTGCCATTTTAAAAATGCCGTTTTTTGGGAGGTTAGAGGCATTCGACCCGGCTATTGAGGACTGGTCCCAGTATGTGGAGAGAATGTGTTACTTCTTCCGGGCAAATGATATACTGACGGACGAAAGGAGACGGCTTATCCTGCTGTCGGCGTGCGGACCCTCCGCTTTCGCCATTATACGTAGTCCTACTTATCCCAATGCGCCGGACACGAAAACTTTCCAAGAAGTAACGGAATTGGTGAAAGAGCACTACGACCCAAAACCACCCCTCATTTTGCGTAGGTACAGATTCTACACAGCGAAGCGGGAAGACAGGGAGTCAGTCACAAATTTCTTGACCCGCCTGAGAAGGCTGGCGGTAAAATGTGAGTTCGGCCCGACGCTAAATGAAATGCTTCGGGACCGGTTAGTGTGTGGTATAAATGACCTCACAATACAGAAACGCCTGTTGGTGGAAACGGAGCTAGACTGCAGGCAGGCGTTACAGCTCGCACTGTCCCTAGAAAAGGCAGCAAGTGGGGCGCAGGAACTACAGGGCACGCCAATGGAGGTAGATACCTGTGAGAGGGACTACCACAACGGGTCCTGCTACCAGATAGCCGCTCTCAGGAAAAACCTGAGGAATAGAGGGAAAAGGAAAACCCCAGAACTGCCCCCAAGTCTGCCAGGACTAACTGGAGACAGAGGGAAGTACCGGCTGAGGCTCCCCAAACAGAGAAGGACAGTTTCTGGCACCAGACAGAGTGGGGTAACAACGACAGAAACCCTAGAAGGAGGTGGCAAAAGAGGAATAGCAGGTGGGGACGCAGAGAAGTACACAACCTAGACGCCCCATCCTCCTCCGAAGGGGAACAATTATATAATATTGCAACGAAGAAAGCAGAACCCATTAGGATTACCCCACGGGTGGACGGGCGGCCGACAATAATGGAAATAGACACGGGTGCGGCCGTGTCAGTAATGGGAGTGGCAGCATTTAGAAAAATCAAAGATGGACTCCAGCCACTAACCCTAACAAAAACATCGACGAAACTTAAAACCTACACGGGGGAACCCCTGGAAGTTCTAGGCACGACTCATGTACCTGTGGAATATGAGAAACAATTGCTCAGATTACCATTGACGATAGTAGAGGGCTCCGGACCGAGCTTAATTGGACGGAATTGGCTGAAAGACCTAAAATTAGATTGGATGAAAATTTTCCAGAGTGGAAGCGGGCAGTTGAGTGGAGTACTCCAAAAGTACCCGGAGGTCTTCCAGGAAGGTTTGGGGGAAATCAATCACGTGGACCCAGAAGCCCTTCTGAAATTTTGTAAGGCCAGGCCGGTACCTTTTGCATTAAGGAAGAAAGTAGATGATGAAATAGAAATGTTACGGCGCGACGGCATTATCAGACCAGTACAGTTCTCGGAATGGGCAGCGCCGGTGGTACCAATTTTGAAGCCAGACGGCTCGATACGTCCCTGTGGAGATTTTAAACAGACAGTAAACAAATACGCACTGCTGGACAAATACCCAATCCCGAAAATAGACGACCTATATGCCAAATTGGCAGGTGGGCTTTTGTTCATGAAACAGACATGAGCCACGCCTACCTGCAGTTAAAACTGGACAAGGGCTCCCAGAAGTTCGCTACGATCAACACCCTGAAGGGCCTTTTTCGTTATAATAGGCTACCTTTTGGAGTGTCATCAGCCTGCGCTATATTCCAGCGTATGATGGAAAATATTCTGCAGGGACTACCGCAGGTGGCGATTTATTTGGACAATGTCTTAATCACGGGTAGGACAAACAGGGAACACTTACGGAACCTGGAGGAAGTGCTCAGGCGTTTCGCAAAGGCAGGCGTACGGCTAAAAAGGGAAAAATGTGTTTTTCTGGCCCCACAAGTGATGTACCTGGGATATAAAGTAGACGAGTCAAGCTTACATCCATTAGAAGACAGAGTAAGGGCAATAAAAGAAGCCCCAGCTCCCACGACGGTCCAGGAGTTACGATCATTTCTAGGGTTGGTAACCTATTATGGAAAATTTATTGAAAATAGGGCGTCCATCCTAGACCCCCTCCACCAGCTACTAAAAAAGGGGCAAGAATGGAAATGGTCCACCTGCCACAACCGAGCATTTAGGGACATTAAGGAACAGCTGTCATCCGAAAATGTCCTAGAGCATTATGACCCAAGGAAGGAGTTGGTGGTCACTTGTGATGCATCCCCCTACGGGGTTGGAGCCGTCTTAGCCCATAGAGGAAGGAATGGGGAAGAACGGCCAATAGTCTATGCTTCGAGGACCTTGGCGATGGCTGAGAGGAAGTACGCCCAAATCGAGAAGGAAGGACTGGCGGTGATATTCGCAGTAAAAAAATTGCACCAGTATCTGTACGGGCGGAAATGCACCATAGTGACGGACCATAAGCCGTTATTAGGGTTATTAAAAGAAGACAAGTCAATACCCCCGATTGCACCAGCTAGAATCCAACACTGGGCGTTGCTACTGGCGGCATATAGATACGTTCTGGAGCACAGACCGGGAACACGAGTAGCACATGCAGATGCTTTGAGCAGACTTCCCCTCCCGGACACTCCGCCGCAAATACCAAAATTAGAGGAGACAGTAATGACTCTAAATTTTTTGGACACCCTTCCAGTAGACGCACAACATATTCGGTTGTGGACGCAAAAAGACCCAGTTTTAGCCAAGGTGAAGCATTTACTGCTAACAGGGGAACTGGAAAGACCAGTGGAGCCCCAGATGCACCCATACTGGAGCAGAAGGGACCAAATAACCGTAGAAGAGGGTATCCTATTATGGGGAGCCCGGGTAATCGTCCCAGCTCAGGGCCGTCAGGCAATCTTAACTGAGTTACATCACGGACACCCAGGGGAGTCTAAAATGAAGATGATAGCTCGAAGCTATGTTTGGTGGCCAGGTTTGGACACAGACATAGCAGCCTTGGTACGTCGGTGCCAGGAGTGCCAACAGGGACAAAGAGTGCCACCAGCAGCGCCATTGCACCCGTGGGAATGGCCAGGCAGACCGTGGACCCGCCTGCATATTGACCACGCCGGCCCTTTCATGGGCTCAATGTTTTTGGTGATAGTGGACGCCCACTCCAAATGGTTGGACGTCCACCGGGTAAACACGGAAAGCACAGCATCGACAATTGAAAAGCTCAGGGCCTCGTTTGCAACACATGGACTTCCGGAGGTATTGGTGTCGGACAACGGAACGGCATTCACAAGTGGGGAATTTGGAAAATTCCTGAAGGAAAATGGAGTCTGTCACATCAAAACTGCCTCTTACCATCCAGCGACCAACGGCCTGGCAGAGAGAGCGGTCCAGACACTTAAAGCGGGACTCAAGAAGCAGCCGGCAGCGTCAATAGACACAAAGCTCTCCCGCTGGCTGTTTGATTACAGGACCACACAGCATTCCACAACAGGCATACCGCCAGCTGAACTCTTAATGGGAAGGCGGCTGCGAACGAGGCTGAGTCTGCTTTTCCCAAATTTAACGGGGAAAGTGGAGAAACAACAGGAGGCCCAACACAGGGGGCATGATAATAGTCGGCAGCAGAGACATTTCCAGGTGGGGGCACCGGTTTGGGTCAAGAATTATGGGAATGGACCAACGTGGGTCAAAGGAACGGTAGAGTCCCAAACAGGGCCCATATCCTATGAGGTTTCAATAGGAGGTAAGGTGCTGAAGAAACACCTAGACCAAATAAGGGCAGCGGAACCACACCTGGAGGCAGGCGAAGCAGGACCGCCTCAAGCTGGGATAGCCCAGACGGAAAGGATACCCACACCCCAGCCCCGAGCAATTTCTCCAGACCCCGCCATCCAGTCATCAGAGTCGGAGATGGACACACTCGACGAGGCCGCCGCGACACCTCTCCCCGAGGAGGAGGAAGAACAACTTCCAAGGAGGTCGTCAAGGAAAAGACGGGCACCTATAAGGTACACCCCGCCCACTTCGGAGAACGCCCCGGCGGACGACACAGAGGTGACAGACCCAGACATGAGGAGCAGGAAGAAGCTCAGAGGAATGCCAGCTGGCAGGAATTCCTCGGACCTTGGGGGGGGAGGGGTGTAATGAACTCCAATTGGCTTTATTGGTTGGCCAATTGGAGTATGAGCTCCCTCAATGATAGCTCATTGAGGGGGCCCATATAATCACCTGTGTAGACTTTGTGAGGCAGTCTTAAGTTGACTGGACTGCTAGCAGCACTGTTTGTAGCTGCTTCTGTAATATCGTTATTGTAAATAAATATTGGTGTGGTGACGGAACTCCTGCCTCCCGTGGATTACTACAATGCATCTCCATCTTTGCCAGTGTCTTTATTTATTCTGGTCAAATCTGAACCTTGTAACAGTTCAAATGTTACACAGGGAATCAGTCAGGGCATTATCAAACCTTTTTACCAAACCTAATTATCAAATCTTTTGGACTTGAAGCCCATCAAAAAAGAGCACTAAACATAATATCATAATTGTCCTCAACTATCATGAGTTGGGATGGGAAACTCACCCACAGTTCCAGAATTATATGTGTACCTGGCGGGCGTACCTCCGGATCATTCTAGGTCTCAGTGGGTGATATTTGTTGAGTCTCGCAGTCAGCTGCACACAGCTGTATGAAACCGACGACTGACACTGTGTTAAGGAGGGTAAGAACATTCTTTCATTTCAAGGGGGGCCTAGCCAACCAGCCTGAGCAGGCCAGACACTTTGCTGTGATTGCAGGGTTCCCCCTCCACCAGGGTGCCATCGATTGCACGCATGTGTCCAAAGCGGCAGCGGGCGCTGGGCAGTTTTGTGATCAGGAAGGGTTTTCATTCCATGAACGTTCAGGTAGTCAGATTCTGCAGATCTGTGCAAGGAATCTGGACAACTCCCACAATGCCACTCGCAGGTGCCAAGATTCTTCACTGCTCCAATCGCCTTGACTGGTGGCTGATTGGCAACACGGGATATCAGTTGAAAATGTGGTCAGTTGCCCGAGAACAGAGAGATACAACTGCTGCCATGTATCTACAAGGGAGATGGTGGAGAGAATCATCGCCTTACTGAAGATAAAGTTCTGATGCCTTGGCTGATCCGGTGGCACCTTGCAGTATCCGCCCGGGTGAGTGTCACTTATCGTCGTTGTCTGCTACGTTCATCATAATTTTGCGCTCTCCAGGGGTGAACCTCTGGACCAGGAAGATGCTGATGCTGCTGCACCTGCCTCAGATTGAGACACCAACGTCAATTGGCATTTAGATTCTGGGCAGCCAAAAGACCAGGATGAGGAGCCTGAAATCAGTATTCTTCAAGGATGCAGGGACACCAGAGAGGCCCTGACTCGATACATTTTCGGCTAGGCTGGCATGTTTGCCCTTCCATAGAGTCCATGGGCATCACCCCATCCCATAGACCTCACACTTTTTGGCTTATGAGCAGTAAATAATCGATGGTAAGAAGAATACATAAAACAAAGCAAAAACATCCATATGAATGAGCAGCACGGTAGCCTTGTGGATAGCACAATTGCTTCACAGCTCCAGGGTCCCAGGTTCGATTCCGGCTTGGGCCACTATCTGTGTGGAGTCTGCACATCCTCCCCGTGTGTGCGTGGGTTTCCTCCGGGTGCTCCGGTTTCCTCCCACAGTCCAAAGATGTGCAGGTTAGGTGGATTGGCCATGATAAATTTCCCTTAGTGTCCAAAATTGCCCTTAGTGTTGGGTGGAGTTACTGGGTTATGGGGATAAGGTGAAGGTGTTGACCTTGGGTAGGGTGCTCTTTCCAAGAGCCGGTGCAGACTCGATGGTCCGAATGGCCTCCTTCTGCACTGTAAATTCTATGATATCTATTCTATGAATCATCAGCTGTATACAATGATAGGGAAAAAGACTAACCCACACTGTGGATAGCCCTGGTTGTGCTCACAACGTCTTCAGTTTACATTTACGGGTGCTATGTCTCGGTGACTGCCCCACTTTGCTGTCAGTGGCATTGAGAGGCAGCTGGCTGACGTGGATGCCCTGTTGGCATAGATTACCTTGGCAGTCGTCCCCCGGCCGGTGGTGCCTGAGCAGGGTGAGGGCTCGATCAGTGACATGGCTGGGCAATCCTCTGTCACTGTGGACTTGGAAGGCGATTCAATGACTGGCAGAGAGGCAAAGGAACTGCTGCCCTTGTCCAAGGCACAATGAGTGGAGGCGCCAGAGACAACAACCTGATTCTTTGCCATTATGAGGTGAATCATCACCTCCCTGCTCTTCAATAAGGGACGGGCAACTATCAAAAAGATTTGGTTGCTTCACCCGCACTCAGTGACCTGCTGAGGTCAATGCTTGTGTGAAGGCTTGCAAGTCTGCCCGCAACCCCAGGAAAGCCTCATTCTGTTCCTGGAGCTGCTTCTCCCTGAGAGTCTCTCTCAATGGATGAGAATGTCGTCTCAGAGCTAAGGGTCAACAGAGCACACATGCTCTGCAGGGACTCCTCCATGACAGATGCCATGGTACACAGACCATCAGGGATCTCCGCCAGATCTCCCTGCATATCCTCCTGGGCATTCAGCATTTGCCACTATATTGACGTCGCCAAAGGCTCATCGTATCTCTTGGACTCAGCATGGTCCTTGTCTTCAGCTGTCCTCCAATTGTTGGTGCCCTGGGTGCTCCCTGCCTCCAACAACTGCATCAGTGAGCATGATATGCCCTCACTGCTGTCCACTATCAACTCATCCGACACGGTAATGCGCACCGACGTGGCAGTATCTGCGCTGGTGCTCAGTGCTGAGAGATAGTGTGCCATGGATGCATCTTGCAAGGTTTTGCTGCTCCACTGTCAAAGGAGGGTCGTTGGCCTCCTGGCTGCCTCAGGTGAATGAGTCCTGTGAAGGATGGAAACAAGTGGTCGGAAACAGCACTCACATCACAGAGTTAATTCTCAAAACGTTTTGCTCTTTCCCTGAACCACAAGGCCTAAGAGAGGACACGGTGGTTCGCCCGGGGCTAAATTTCACATCTCCCTTGGTCTCCCCGTGGGGGCTGTGATCAACTGCGCGAATAACACAGGTGCCAAGAAAGTGTACATCATGTCTGTCAAAGGGATCAAGGGACGTTTGAACAGGCTATCAGCTGCTGGTGTTGGCAAAATCCTCATGGCAACTGTAAAGAAAGGCAAACCAAAGCTCAGGAAAAGGTGTACACAGCAGTAGTGATATGGCAGCGGAAACCATACCAGAGAAAAGATGGAGTCTTCCTCTACTTCAAAGACAATGCAAGGGTGATAGTAAATAACAAAGGAGAAATGAAAGGTTCTGCGATCACAGATCCTGTTGCCAAGGAATGTGCGGATCTGTGGCCCAGGATTGCTTCCAATGCTGGGAGCATTGCATAACAATTGCAAAAGATATATGCAATTCAATAAATATTTTTACTCCCAAAATGATTTTTTTTTTAATGTTCTGCCCATGCGATTGGTCTCAATTGCATTGAAGTGTCTCGGTGACTGACGCATCACTGAAGTCATCCTGAGGGATGAGATGCCCATGCATCATTTTCACCCTCAATCCTGTTATGAATCAGCCCACAGGGCTCTTACCCTCCAGAGGCTCCAGCCTCTCCATGATCTGATGACTCCCCTCCTTTCGCGCACTCGAGCTCACTGCCAGCTGAACGCACATGTCGAGCGTCAAATTCTATCCTGATCGCTATCCAATAGTATTAAATGGAAAATATTTGTGTGTGGCTATCATGAGGTCAAGATTGGGCTCAACTATATCCTGTCGGATTGAATATCCTCCCTGGCAAAAGGGTGACAATAGCATAATAACACTGTTGCTTCACAGCGCCAGGGTCCCAGGTTCGATTCCCGGCTTGGGTCAGTCTTTGCAACATCTGCACGTTCTCCCCGTGTCTGCATGGGTTTCCTCCGGGTGCTCCGAGTTCCTCCCACTAGTCCCGAAAGACATGCTTGTTAGGTAATTTGGACATTCTGAATTCTCCCTCTCTGTACCCGAACAGGGCTGGGATGTGGTGACTCAGGGCTTTTCACAGTAACTTCATTGCAGTGCTAATATAAGCTACTTGTGACATTACAGATTATTATTATTATTATTATAACAAAAAGGATGTATTGGACAATAAATCCATTAAGGTGATGGAGCAGCTCATAATGTCATGAGGGTATAGAAGATATCACTACAACAAGGACCATAATCCCTTGAAAATAGCTGTTGAAGTTTATACGTACTGCATTTGCTCCTAAATGCACCTTGCAGAATGCATCGGGTGGAATTTTAACAACAGCGAGGGTGAGATCCAGATCTCGACGTCTTGCAAGATTTAACGAAATCTCACAAGGCATTTCGAGAGTTGCGAATCCTACACAAGGCCTCTCATGAAATTCGTCGCATCAGCAGGTCAAGTGTGACGAGACCATTAAATCACGTCCAATGTCTCAAAGTATCTACTCCCCAGGGAACCCTCTTAATATGAACAAAAGTTAATTAGCCCAACTTCAGCAAACAATATTCATGGCTGGAATGCATTATGATCTAATATTTACAATACTTTAATTGCACCTCTGTCTCAAAAATGTGTCTGCTGCATTTCAAACATGACTGCAGCAGTCATACACAGACTAACCCAGGCTTTTAACCCTTACTGCACCAAAAACATACAATACAATATATCTGAAATTCCTACATTCATCACACAACAAATGGGGCCCTTGTCAGTGACGCTCACAACAAATGAAAGCATAAAGAACAGAAAAACCCCAACGAGCAGCACAACATTGCACCTGTCACATGCAATGTTCAGGCGAGCAAATGACTTTATTACATTCAATGCAGAAAATGTTAGTCAGTTGAGAGCCAGGAACTTTGAAAGTTCCCCAAAGTGTGTTGATTACATGCATTGGCCATCGAAGCTCCATTGAGACAGTTAGGGGCAATTATCAACAGAAAAGGTATCCATCCCGTCAATGTTCTGCTTCTCTGTGACCATCAGCAGAGGATTATGCCAGCGTGCCCATTATTCTGGGAGTAGTCATGATGCCTACATATTTCAGCACTCCCAGATGCCAGAGGTAAACATACACTTTTGGGAGCCCCGCGCTGCAACACTGTGTGCTTCATCGTAAGTCTACCGCTGCCAGGTGCTACAGATATCCAAAAGAACATTGGAGGGTTGGCCTCTTGGAGATAAAGGATACCCACTGAAGAGATGGTTCATGACCGTGGTGAGAAATCCATGCAGAAAGGCTGAGATGGGTTATAATGAGAGCCATGTACCTACGACCATCATTGAGCAGGCCATTAGTCTGCTCAAAATCAGAATTCAATTGTCAGACGGCGCAGGTGGCACTCTACAATATTCTCCAGCCCCTGTCTCACTAATCGTTGTGGCTTTCTATGCCTTACACAGCCTGGGGCTCCAGAGCGGGGAGGTCCTGGTTATCGAACGAAGCGAGCTTCATCCTCTGACACTGAGTCTCAGGACGAGTGAGAGGACAAGGAGGGGGAGCCATTCCAGTCAGCTAGAGAAGCTGGTACGTGACAACCTTTGGATGGCAGAGCGATGCAGAAATCTCTTATAATGTGAGGAATTAACTGGGAATCTGGAGTCCAACATACAGTCACATCTCTGCTGTATTCACATCTTCTTGGTATCTCCCAAGCATCAACAACATGGGTGTCACCTGTACATGTGCCAATGGTGGGGTACCAAATGAGGCCATTCAGAGGGTCTAATTTGAGTACAAATTCCCTTAGTAGCAGTTAGTCAATCAAATTGCAAAGCAAGATAGCACAAACATCAAATACAAATGAACCAGGAACAGCAAACACCTGTAACACCATGACTTAGTATAGAATTGAGGCAATTGTTTTCCAAACAAAACTCTAGACAATATGAACCCATCTGGGATTAATTTTTCTTTTAGTTTTCTTAAGGGTGGTACAGCATGGTGCTCCCCCCTCGCCACAAGCTGTACTGGAGACCGGCCGCTGATCCTGGAATGTCATTGGTGGGTGTGCTCTGGTTGCCTGAGGCCAGGAGAGCCGAATCTTGATGACAGGATCTCCAGCACAGTGACAGGACTCCCATCTGTTGCTGCAGCACTCTGATACATCAGTGTCAATGACAGAGGGGCAGAGGAGGAGCTGTACCCATCAGGGGCGCCCAGAGAATTGCCCCCCCAAATGGTGACAGCAGATGCTCATGTGCTGTCATGAAGTCCATTTGGCCGTCCCTGCTTTCCTGACAGGAACCAGCACCTGTCTGAGACTCCAGGCACCTCATACACTCTCATCTTGACTCTGATCACCTGAGCTCAGATACAAGGCATGGAGTTTAGGTCAGAACATATATCCAGTTACCTATCAATGAGCTACTAGGTCTGTCCCTCCATGACAATCACCAGTCTCTCAATGGAGGAAGACACACCTTCTGAAGAGATCCCCCCAAAGATCCTGTACCATTGATTGCTGGCCAACTACAACCTGCGTCAATGGATCAGCAATAGAATCCTTTGGCAATTACATTGTTAAAGACAGGTGATGGGCATTAGCTCAACTATCAATGGTCACAGGATCAAGTTGAGTGGCAGGCTTGAGGTGGAGGCTGTGGCTAAGGGTGGGATGTCTCACTAGGCGTCCAAGCAGTCATTGACTAAAGTCATCAAGAAGCCACCCAAGAAGTAGAGGAAATGCTGCAAGCAGAGTTATCCCACTTATGTGTACTGGGTGCTGACCCAAGTCCAGCATTCCACTAGGATTTCATCCAAGGCTGTGAGTGTCCTGAGCTCCTTTATCATTGATTGTTTTCAAGCACGTCGCCTCTGAGGCCTCATACCTCATTCACTACAACAGGCGGCAAACTATCGCAGCCAAGAAGATCCAGAACACCATCTGTCTCATGGTGCTGGGGGAATTGGCCAAACACACCATCTCCAAGGGCCGCAAACAGTCACCAAATACGCCAACCCCGTTATATCGACCACACTGAAGATATAAATGGACACAGCTAGAACAGTTGGGTATGGGAGAACAGAAAGAGCTGTTACTCTGCTGAGCTGCTATCTGAATAAACCTGCTCATGGTAAAAGACAAGCTTCAGACTTCTTCTTGCTCCACATGCGATTAATTGAATTAACAACCTCCTCCTCCACAGGTTTGGCTAGGTTTGGCCTCCAGTCCTTGACCTCCCATTGGCATTATTCATTCTCTTGTCCTACAAAGAAAAAGGGGCATTGTAATGAATCTTCTGTGGAAACATCATGTTTTTATTTTTGTGCCTAACCTGTATGTTGTCAGCAGCCAAAACATAGAACACAGAACATAGAACAGTACAGCACAGATCAGGCCCTTTGGCCCTCGATGTTGTGCCGAGCATTGTCTGAAACCAAGATCAAGCTATCCCACTCCCTGTCATTCTGGTGTGCTCCATGTGCCCATCCAATAACCGCTTGAAAGTTCCTCAAGTGTCCAACTCCACTATCACAGCAAGCAGTCCATTCCACACCCTAACCACTCTCTGAGTAAAGAACCTACCTCGGATATCCCTCCTAGATCTCCCACCCAGAATCTTATAGTTATGACCCCTTGTAACATCTACATCCACCCGAGGAAATAGTCTCTGAACGTCCACTCTACCTATCCCCCTCACCATCTTATAAACCACTATTAAGTCACCTCTCATCGTCCTCCGCTCCAAAGAGAAAAGCCCTAGCTCCCACAACCTTTCCTCATAAGACCTGTCCTGCAAACCAGGCAGCATCCTGGTAAATCTCCTTTACACCTTTTCCAATGCTTCCACATTCTTCCTATAATGACGTGACCAGAACTGCACACAATACTCCAAATGTGGTCTCACCAGGGTCATGTATAGTTGCAGCATAACCCCACGGCTCTTAAACTCAAGCCCCCTGTTAATAAACGCTAACACACTATCGGCCTTCTTCACAGCTCTATCCACTTGAATGGCAACCTTCAGAGATCTGTGGACATGAACCCCAAGTTCTCTCTGTTCCTCCACATTCCTCAGAACCCTGCTGTTGACCCTGCAATCCACATTCAAATTTTTCCTACCAAAATGCATCACCTCGCACTTATCAGGGTTAAACTCCATCTGCCATTTTTCGGCCCAGCTCTGCATCCTATCAATGTCTCTTTGCAGCCTACAACAGCCCTCCACCTCATCCACTACTCCACCAATCTTAGTGTCATCAGCAAATTTACTGACCCACCCTTCAGCCCCCTCCTCCAAGTCATTGATAAAAATCACAAATAGCAAAAGACCCAGCACTGATCCCTGTGGTTCACCGCTGGTAACTGGTCTCCAGTCTGAAAATTTTCCATCCACCACCACCCTCTGTCTTCTATGTGATAGCCAGTTACTTATCCAATTGACCAAATTTCCCTCTATCCCACACCTCCTTACTTTCTTCATGAGCCGACCATGGGGAACCTTATCAAACGCCTTACTGAAATCCATGTATACGACATCAACTGCTCTACCTTCATCTACACACTTAGTTACCTCCTCAAAGAATTCAATCAAATTTGTGAGGCAAGACGTGTCACAAATCCGTGTTGACTATTCCGGATTAAACTGCAACTTTCCAAATGGTCATAAATCCTATCCTTCAGGACCTTTTCCATTAACTTACCGACAACTTACCAGTAAGACTAACTGGCCTATAATTACCAAGGTCATTCCTATTCCCTATCTTGAACAGAGGAACAACATTCGCCACTCTCCAGTACTCTGGCACTATCCCTGTGGACAGTGAGGACCCAAAGATCAAAGCCAAAGCTCTGCAATCTCATCCCTTGCCTCCCATCTTGGATCTTGGATATATCCCATCTGGCCCAGGGGACTTACGACCCTCAGGTTTTTCAAAATTGCTAATGCATCCTTCCTCAGAACCTACTCCAGCCTACCCACCTGTATTACACTCTCATCCTCAAAAACATGGCCCCTCTCCTTGGTGAAGACTGAAGAAAGGTATTCATTCAACACCTCTCCTATTTCTTCTGACTCCATGCACAAGTTCCCACTGCTGTTCTTGACCAGCCCTAACCTCACCCTGGTCATTCTTTTATTTCTCACATAAGAGTAAAAAGCCTTGGGGTTTTCCGCCAATGACTTCTCAGGGCCCCTCCTAGCTCTTCTAAGCCCCTTTTTTAGCTCATTCCTTGCTACCTTGTAACCCTCAAGCAACCCAACTGAACCTTGTTTTCTCATCCTTACATACTCTTCCTTTTTCCACTTGACAAGACATTCAACCTCTTTTATGAACCATGGTTCCCTCACACGGCCCTTTCCTCCCTGCCTGACAGGGACATACCTATCAAAATCTCCCAATGATACTTGCAAACTAACAGGTCTTCAAAACATTCCCCCACTCCTCGAGAATCCCTTGTGCCATCCAATGTGGCAGCTCTGCTTCACTTGGCCCAGACATTCGTCAATCCCACGCTTGACAAACATCAAACCCTCCCATTTAGGTCCATCTGCAAAATGGTTGCACACTTGCCTTTACTGACCATAGGAGGTCATTCAGCCTCTAACAGCACTGCAACCAGGTCCTTTGGCTTCCAACCTCCTCTGCAAGCTCTGCCCATGTTTCTATGGTCTCGCGGGAGGGGAATACTTCCCATCCCTTGGCATGAGGTTCTCCCACCCACCACCCACAGTCAGGAGGAGGACTCGCAGGGAGCTATTGTTGAAAAGTGGGGCCGTCCTTAGTCTGGGCCCCTCCATTATCCCTGGCAGATGAGGATGTGATAGTGCTGGAAATATCAGCTTGACTTTCCTGCCCTCTCACAGGCGGCATGGTGGCGCTGTGATTAGCACTGCTGCCTCATGTCACCGACGATCCGGGTTCAATCCTGGCCCCGGGTCACTGTCTGTGTGGAGTTTGCACATTCTCCCCCAGTCTGCATGGGTCTCGCCCCCATAATCCAAAACATGTGTAGGTTAGGTGGATCGGCCATGCTAAATTGTCCCTTAATTGGAAAAAATAATTGGGTACTCTAAATTTATTTTTAAAAAAGAATTTGACTGCTTTTCTGAATACATCTAAGCAGCCAAGCAGCTGCAGTGGATGTCAGTGTTTCTTGGCTCTCGCCCTTCATCACAGTCCACACTGCGGGCGGGATCTTCCAACCACGATATGGCGGGCATCATCGATCGATGGTAGGTCAAATTTGGAGAGTCATTAAAGGTCAACGGCTCTCCAAATTTTCCCCTCCCAATCGCAATGATGCCCAACACTGGCAGAAGCAGAAAATCCCAGCCTGCATTCCCACTGTGCCATAACTGAGGGCAGCACGGTAGCATTGTGGATAGCACAATTGCTTCACAGCTCCAGGGTCCCAGGTTCGATTCCAGCTTGGGTCACTGTCTGTGTGGAGTCTGCACATCCTCCCCGTGTGTGCGTGGGTTTCCTCCGGATGCTCCGGTTTCCTCCCACAGTCCAAAGATGTGCAAGTTAGGTGGATTGGACATGATCAATTGCCCTTAGTGTCCAAAATTGCCCTTAGTGCTGGGTGGGGTTACTGGGTTATGGGGATAGGGTGGAGGTGTTAACCTTGGGTAGGGTGCTCTTTCCAGGAGCCGGTGCAGACTCGATGGGCCGAATGGCCTCCTTCTGCACTGTAAATTCTATGATCTATATCTGCCATATACTTGTAGATGTGACCTTCCATACCACAGTGGATTTTCTTTCACCCTTCCAACGTCAGACCCTCTACTGAGAGGTAGAGCTTATCATAGTTCATCATGAAAATGGGTGGGCATGGTTCTTGAAGTGAGAGGCTATAGGTGCAGAGGACTTCAATCAGAGGTCAGCCTCCCTTTTGCTAATGAGGCATTAACTCGGGCCCAACTGGTACTGGAAGAGCATGAATAGCATTCACAGCATTATTTATAATGGGGTTGAATTTGTAAAGGGGCTCTCCTATCTTAACCTTGGCAGAAGATCCAGGAAGACCATGAAGAAGCCATAAATACTTAAGCAGTCCCTGAAAGCTTACTACGGATTTCTTGCCAAAGTTAATATGGAAAATCAGAAGAATACCTGCAGAAATTCAACCTCAATGTGTTTAATCTGATTGCATCAGCAATTCATCATGGTGTTACCCACTGTTACCTGATCTGACCCCGTCAGTAACAGTGATAAAGTAAGATATCCATTGATTTTAAAAGATTTTTTAAAAAGATATGAATGATCATTTTGTTTAGTCTCTTGTATTTATTTGCTAAGTTGAGACCATGAAGTTTGACATTCATGGAATAATCCTGAAAGGCTACTATTGAATTTTAGATTTCAGGCTTCTAAACTTCAATATTAAATCATGTTATTAAGTGCTGCAGTCTATCAACACTAACTGTCCCAGTACACATATGGAGGGTGGGTACTTTGGCAGATTGCCTGAGGGCTGGCCCTACTTATGGAAGGTCTGCCCCATGGTGAGTCATTATATTCAGGAAAGGAAGGATAAGGAGAACGATAGTGTGGAAACACTGAGGAAAAACACAGAGAGATAACAATAAATCTCAAAATTATAACAAGAACAACAATAACTTGAATTTAAATAGTACTTTTAACATAACAAAATGCCCCAAGTTGCTTCACCGGAACGTAATCAAATCAAAATTAACATCAAGCCACATGAGGAGATATTAGGACAGCTGGCTCAATGTTTGGACAAACAGGTAGGTTTTAAGAAGCGTTTTAAAGGAGGGCGAGGTTGAGGGACAAGATATTTATGGAGAAAATTACAGGGTTTAGGGCCTTGGCAGTTGAAGACATGGCTCCCGATGGTGGAATGATTAAATTTGGGATGCTAACGGTCAAACTTGGAGGAGTGCAGATATAAGATCACACAAACATAAAAACGTAAGAAATAGGAGTAGACCATATGGCCTTTCAATCTGCTCCTCCATTCAATACAATCAAGATTAATCTTCTTTGTATTCATCATGGTGAATACAACCACTCCCCATATCCCTTGATTCTTTGAGAGACCAAAGATCTATTTATCAAGCATGCACAGCCCTCTGAGGTACTAACACCAAGCCTCTGAATGAAGATATTGGGCGACATTCTCCCCTACCCGGCGGGGTGGGGGGTCCCGGCGTAGCGGAGTGGTGCCAACCACTCCGGCGTCGGGCCTCCCCAAAGGTGCGGAATTCTCTGCACCTTTAGGGGCTAGGCACGTGCCGGAGTGGCTCCCGCTCCGCAGATGGTGCCAAAACTAGCGCCAACGGCCTTTGGTGCTACGCCGTCCGGTGTTGGGGCTGGCCAAAAGGCCTTCGCCAGTCCGCGCATGCGGCCGCTGACGTCACCACCGGCACATGCGCGGTGGAGGGGGTCTCTTCTGCCTCTGCCATGGGGGAGGCCACAGTGGCGACGGAAGAAAAAGAGTGCCCCCACGGTACTGGCCCGCCCGCCGATTGGTGGGCCCTGATCGCGGGCCAGGCCACCGTGGGGGCACCCCCCCGGGGTCCGATCGCCCCCCCCAGGACCCCAGGGGCCCGCTCGCGCCGCCAATCCCGCCGGCACAGAGGTGGTTTAAACCACGTCGGTGGAATTGGCCTGTCAGCGGCGGGACTTCGGCCCGTCGCGGGCCGGAGAATTGCCGCGGGGGGCACGCCGATCGGCGGGGCATAGAACATAGAACATAGACAGTACAGCACAGAACAGGCCCTTCGGCCCTCGATGTTGTGCCGAGCAATGATCACCCTACTCAAACCCACGTAACCCGTATACCCGTAACCCAACAATCCCCCCATTAACCTTACACTACGGGCAATTTAGCATGGCCAATCCACCTAACCCGCACATCTTTGGACTGTGGGAGGAAACCGGAGCACCCGGAGGAAACCCACGCACACACGGGGAGGACGTGCAGACTCCACACAGACAGTGACCCAGCCGGGAATCGAACCTGGGACCCTGGAGCTGTGAAGCATTGATGCTAACCACCATGCTACCGTGAGGCCCCCATGATTCCCGCTCCCTCCGATTCCCGGGTGGCAGAGAATTCTGGCCATGGCGGGGGCGGGATTTACACCGGCCCCGGGCGATTCCCCGACCCTGCGGGGGGTGGGAGAATTCCGCCCATTTTTCCTCATCTCAGAGCTAAATGTTTGACTGCTTTACCTGAGACGATACCCTGGTGTTCTAAATTCTCCAGCTAGGGTTAACAATCTCAGTGTTCAGGAGCACCACCCACCACCCCTTCCACCCGGTTTTGCTTTGCTTGGTTTGTATTTTAAAAAAGAGAAGAGGGGGAGAAAGTTCCCCCTTTCTGCTATGTGTTATGAAATTATAATTTTTTTATTTCCTCTGTTTTATCTTTGGTTTTTCTGTGTGTACATTTTTAATTTATCATGTATAAAACCCAATGAAAACATTAAAAAAAAACAATTTCAGTGTTTACCCTGTCAAGTCTCTTCAAAATCTACCTATGTTTCAAAGTGATTACCTTTTATTCTTCTAAACTCCAGAGAGTATAGGTCAAATCTACTCAGCCTCCCATCATAGAACACCCTCCTTATCCTGGGAAACAATCTAGTGAACCTTTGCTTTACAGCTTCCAAGGTAAGTATATCCTTCCTTAAACGCAAATGTGGTATTCTTGCGGCTCAGCAGATCGCGGCCCTGCCTCTGAACTAGTTGCCCCAAGTTCAACTCCCATTCAAGGATGTATGGGCCATGCAAGGTGTGTTCATGACATGTTATAACAGATTTATTAACAGCCTGATAATCTTTCCAACACTATCCCACAATTCTTAAAGACAAAAAAGTGTGAAGATTGTCATAATCTGGGGCTGGTTTAGCTCACAGGGCTAATCGCTGGCTTTTAAAGCAGACCAAGGCAGGCCAGCAGCACGGTTCGATTCCCGTACCAGCCTCCCCGGACAGGCGCCGGAATGTGGTGACTAGGGGCTTTTCACAGTAACTTCATTGAAGCCTACTCGTGACAATAAACAATTTTCATTTCATTCATTTCATTTCATAATATCCACTCATGCAGGATGCTGATCCCGACAGCCCAACGGGCCTCGAAGCTGACTGCCTCGAGTCTCCATATCAGGTGGGCATCATAACCACACGCGAGCTGGTCTCCACTGCGCCTGCAACCCGCCTTTCGATCCTCAGTGTGGATCCTGATGACGAGTGGTGTGCTATCCTCACAGTCAACCAGGCTTGCATCCGATTTAAACTGGATGCCAGCATGTCTGCGAACCTCATATTACAGTCAGATCTCGACAGCATCCGTGACCAACCAAGCATTCTTCCACCAGCATGCCAACTCCTTGACTACAATGGCAATGCCATAGCTGCCAGTGGATCGTGTCGGCTTGGGGTATCTCACAAGGAAATCAAGGCAGCTTTACGATTCGAGATCGTTCGGCCTGACAGGGCGTCCCTGCTTGGTGCTCACGCTTGGAAGCTCCTGAATCTGGTCCAGCGAGTCCACACCATGTCCACGACACCGCTGCAATGCCAGCACTCCCACCTGTCCAAGTGCCGGTGTCTCCTGCTCCACCTCTGCGACGATCGACCAGAATTTGGCGTCCGCCTCAAATACTGAATCTATAGACTTTACTTTTGTAAATTTGTTCAGTTTGCTCTGTATCTGCACGATAGACACCTTCCCATGTACATATGTTTGTTAACTCACCACTTGTACATAGTCAGGCATGTATGTACCTTCACGTTCCATAACTTATTTTTTTAAAAAGGGAGATGTCATAATATCCACTCGTGTATATAATGCGATGCAGACAGGCAGTGATTGACACACAGGATGACCAATGAACACAAAACACAGAACAACTAATCACCAGACAGGACACCACGATAAAGCCCACAGGGCATTAAGACTCCCTCTCTTTTAGGGATCTAGATACTGAGACAGTCAGAGTGGACAAGTTAGTGGGCACTATTGCCCTGTGGTAGCTAGTAAGTCTGGTCGAGCCAGTAAGAGGTCATCAGTAGGATTAGTACAGTGTCAACCCACAGCTGAACATGTACAGCAGTTCATAGTTAAATAAAACCGTGTTGGATCCTCTCCTGTGTCAGACGTCTGTTTCTAGCTTCTCTGCATCCAGTTGCAGTCAACGCCAAACCAACCCGCCTAACACATCAAAGATATCAAACAAGGTTTGGAGGCCAAACTATGCATTATGCTCCAGGTTTGGTCTCACTGAATCCCTATACAATTGTACAAAGGTTCCTTATTCTTATACTCCAATCTTTTTGTAATAAAGGCCAACATTCCATTTGTCTTCATAATTGCTTGCTGTAGCTGTATGATAGCTTTCTGTTTTCCTTGTGTGTGTACAACAAAGTATCTAAGAACATCAACATTTAAGTTTAATTCCTTTTAAAACATGTTCTGCTTTTCTATTGTTGCTACCAAGGTGCAAGATCTCACACCTCTCCACATTATACTCCATCTGCCACCTCGTTATCTACTCACTTAACTTCACTGGGCACGATCTAACGGCTGCACCATGCGCAAAACTGAGTGAGCCGATTAGATCGCAGAAGAGTCTGATATTTGGAATGGCGCCAGGTGACAATCGGTTTCTGATCTAACCAGCCCGCTCCTGTTGGCGAGATCCAGATCCTGCCACGTCATGGCAAGAAACCAATAATCACCAATTAAAGCCAATCCCTATCCCATTAACAAGAAGAATCCCTGAGGGTGATCTAACCGGCTCCCCGGCGAACGGTCACATGGGTGCACTTTAGCACACCTATTTAAAAACTTGAAGCTAAAGCAATGGCTTCTGTGGGGATTGGAGGTGGTGAGTAGCCATCTTGGAAAACGGGCAGTCATCCTGGGAGTACCGGGGCTTCAGCCCCAATGCTCATGAGGATGTGGGAACACCCCGGTGTGGGGGGAAAGGGGGGGAGAGGGCAGGGGAGGGGGGGGGAGAGGGCAGGGGAGGGGGGGGGGAGAGGGCAGGGGAGGGGGGGGAGAGGGCAGGGGAGGGGGGGGGGGGTCGGCCACCTTCGAGGGAGTGTGACCCCTGGGCTGTGGGGAGGACAAGGGGTTCAGCACCCGTGGTTCCGACATGCCACCCCCCACCCCAGGTCGTGTATACTCATAACAGGCAACATCAGCTTCTGCCTGTCCGTCCCACCACCAGGACGGAGCCCCGTCTGTGGTAATTTGGTGAAGGTCACTTTAATCCCCTCTGACTGTGGCGGCCTCTGAAAAGTATTGCGAACAAGGAATCAGCAATGTTAGTAATGTGAGCACTTCACAGCTCTCAAGTGGATTCCTGTGGGTAGGCTTGCCATGTCGCAGGCAGGTGGGATTGCCCAGCATCCCAATCTGACCATGAGTCTTGGACATTGGAGGCTTCAAGACTGCAGGGATAGCAGCCAACAATCGAACACCCAAGAGCTGGGCTACAGCACTGGGGCTACCCCCGCAATTAGAGCGTGGGGTTGTAGATTGTGAGGCGGGTTCTGGGGTCTGGTGCCCAAGGGCCCCTGCTGCAGCCAAGGGTGTGTCTGCAGAGTGGCCCCCCAGCACAAGCAGTCTGTTGGATGGCACCCTGAGAGGTGGCAGATAATGCAAGGGTGGGGGAGGCTTGGGGGACTCGAGGGAACCGGGGTGGAAGCCATAACTGATTGTCGGTCTCACACCGCTCTCCAATTCCTGACAGATATCACATGATGGATAATATTGTGGATCCCGCTGCTGTCCTCACGGTGGCAGTGGCAGCCAGATGCCAGAGAAGGGGTTGGTAGGAGCTTCGACAGATGCTCAAGGCGACAGCCCATGTACAGAGGACCCAGCCACCCATTGGGCCAGGGTGGGACCCAAAGAGGAAAGTCAGCGATGGCCCAAGGTTCACAGATATCATTGGGATTCCTCTCAGTCTTGGCCAGGATCCAACACTAGGCATTGTGATTAGCGGCTTACAAAGCATCGCTCGGGAGTACAGTTAGCAAACGCAGACACCTTCTGTTGGCTCTCGTTGCCTGTGAGTCCCGCATGTCTACCAATAACGAACAAGTTCATAATGACTTTGAACTTTATGGATACTCTGCCCGTGACAGCTGCACAGATCCGCACGTGGACTCAGAGAGACCCCATGCTGGTGACACTTTGCAATATCGTCCTGCATGGCAGATTGCAAGGATGCCCCCTGGACGAACTTCAGCCCGAACTCATGAAGCAGCAGGAGCTCAGTGTGCAGGATGGCATCCTCCTGTGTGTAGCCAGCATGGTTGTCTCGTGGCAAGGCCAACGCACGAACCTACAGAATCTACATAGTGGGTACCATGGTATCTCAAAGATGATCATGCTGATGAGGAGTTATGTGTGGTGGCCTGAACTTGATGGCGTTATCGCGAACATGGTAAAACGGTGCTCGGCTTGCCATGAACACCAAAAGCTTCCTCCATTGGCCTCATTCCACTGCTGGAGCACTTGCATGTCGACTTTGCTGGGCCATTCAAGGGGTCAATGTTTCTGATCCTCATAGATGCCCACTCAAAATAACTGGACGTACATCGGGTGCTCACTACTACCTTAAGGGCCACCGTGGAGAAACTACGCCAACCATTTAGCACCCATGGGATACCAGAAGTACTTGTCACAGACAACGGGACCCAGTTCACCAGTGAGGAGTTCCAGACATTCATCTGGCCAATGGGGTGAAGCACATCTGGACTGTTCTGCACCACACATATGTCATAATATTCACACATGTATATCATGAGATGCAGACAGGCAGTGATTGACACACAGGATAACCAATGAACACACACGATACAGAACAACCAATCACCAGATAGGACACCACGACTATAAAGCCCACAGGGCATTAAGGCTCTCCCTCTCTCACAGGACACTGCCAGGGAGATAGTCGCAGTGCACAGGCCAATGAACATCATCACCATGTGATAGAGAGCTAGTCTGGTCAAGCCAGTAGGAGGTTATCAGTTAGGTTAATAGAGTGTCAACCCACAGCAGATTATGTACAGCAATCAACAGGTTCAATAAAACAGTGTTGGACCATCTCCTGTGTCAGAAGCCTGTTTCTCATTTTACTGCATCCAGTTGCTGTCGATGTTAGACCAACACAGATAACACATCACACCCGTCCACGAATGGTTTAGCAGGGTGGGCGGTTCAAACGTTCAAGCGCAGTTCTTGTTCCACTACTGGACTATGCCGTACGTCACAACCGGGATAGCGCCGGCGGAGCTACTGATGGGCTGGTGCCTCCAGACATGTCTCAGCTTAACATTCCCGTATCTTGGCGGGAAAGTAGAGTCACAGCAGGGCCTCCAGAGAAAGCACCATGACCACCGGACACCTGATAGAGGTTTCAAACCAAGAGACGCCATCAATGTCCGCAATTTTGGGGATGGCACCCAGTGGGTTTCAGGGTCACGATGGAGAGAACGGGGTCAGTTTCGTACAAAATCAGAACCGGAAGTGTGGGGGGGTGGGGCAGACCGCACAGAAGCACATCGATCGCCTCAAAGTCATGGAACCCACCTCGGGGGAAACCACACCAGACATATCTGGACCTCCTCAGCTGGCCTCAGGAGGGGAAGTTTCAGACTGGGGGGTGGGGGGTGGGGGGTGGGAGGAGGATGTAATAACCCCTATAAGGCCTACGCTGATACACTGATCGATATCCCCATGGGACTCATATTATATGAGGTTTCCAGGTAGTGGGTGGGGTCCCGCCGCTCACCAAGCTGGGGCTCTTTACCTCACACTTTAAAAACTGGCCCGGACAGGGACCATCAGTCTCGTTAGTCCTGACCCGGACCTGTTGTGTTGTATGCCGCCATAGCGGTCATTTCCTTTAACCAAAGTAAAACTCCAAGTTAGCTCTCCAGCTTGGGCCTCCAAGATCTTTATACAACCCAAGCCTGATACGGACACAAATTGCTTCAGCATACTTCCTTAACCCTCAAAACCTCAATTAAATTACCTGTTAACCGTCTATGAAAACCTAGTTTATGTAATCTCACCTCACAATTTAGCCTTCAGAGCCCTGGCAAATCTGTACTACGCTCCTTCCAACACCAATAAATGCATTGCTTTTGGTGACCAGAATTACACTTAAGTACTCCAGATGTGGTGTAATTAGTGTTTTGGATAACTGCAGCAAAACCTCCTCTGTTTTATATTCTAACCCTCTGGAGATATGGCTAACATTTCATTAAACATTTTGATTATCTATTTTGCACATGACATTTAGTGACGTGGATACCTGAACCCCTAAATCTGTTTGGCCTTCCACAATATCCTACCTTTTCACCATTTGAATAGTACTCGGGTTTATTCCTTATTTTTAATAAAGGGATGACCTCACAATCCATCTGCAACTATTTTGTCCACTCACTTAATCTGTCAATGTAGAATAGTGAATTCATGGTTCTGTCTGCGCTGCTTACGATGCCAATGAAGTAATTTTGAACTGTTCCTACATTTCACCCTCCATCAGTAAAGGTACGCTGGAGAGAAACAGAGGCACAAAATGCACTTGAAAAAACTACTGTGCAGTCATTTGTTTCTGTTCTTCTGACAGCTCTGGAATTTGTTGCACAATATAAACTCAGCGTTACAGGTCAGGGTCACCTCCGTCATTTCACATCCTTAGATTAGTTTGTGTAATTTTGTTTGTAAAGCATTACATTCCCTTTATGAATCTTGTTCAGGTTTCTTTAAAGGAATTACATGTACCTTATTTGGTATTAATACTTTACACTGCAATTCAATCACTGACCATTTGCTAATTCAAAATGTATATTTGTGTGCCATTCGTTTCAATTATAGGTAGAGTGAGAGCAATATGGCTGTGTGTTCTGGCCAAATACACATAATTATCCCGACCACAAATGCCACCTTCCCTCAACCAACCATTCCCTCGGTAACGAGTAACAGACATGTCATACTTGTTACTGTATCTGTCACTCTAGCTGATCTGGTGGAAATGGGCAGTATCAGCTGCACTGAGCAAGGTGTAGAGTTTTGTTTTTTTGAATATTTCCAATGCGGAAATGAGTGCACATTTTGGTTTCAACCTAAGTTAATGATTGATAAATTGAGATCAGTCAGTAACGTACCTTTAATATCACTGCTTGTGTTTGAAAATAAGCTCATAGACATGGTTGTTAAATGCATTTTCTTTTTGCTCAGAGGCTGACACTCTGCTTCAGGGAGGTGTCCTACTTTACGTACCCACTGGTCTGGTGAGTCGTTCCTGCTTGTGATATTTGGTACAGCAGGTGCTTTGTGCTAATATATTATGTAAATGATATTCCAACCTATAAATAGGCTAACACCATCCAGAAAGTGTTTAAATTCAAAGTTCAGCACAGACTTGTATTGGTATGGGGTTAGTGAAACTTTTGCCTAACTACTGATGAAATATAATAGACACCACAAATGACTCCATTCAACTCCACAGATGGAACATGCTGTGGTGGAGTAAGCCACGTAACCCCTACCTAATACTGTTGTACTCCTACCCTTTTTTACTTCCATTAATCTTTTGAGGTCTACTGGAGCATTTTTGAACTTTTGTGCAATGTACTTTTACAAATTTTATGAATGAAGCATAATTTTGGAGAAAAAAATTCATACAGATAAAGCATTTAAAACATAGCAACCAAATAACTCATTCCTTGAAGCAAAACCAATTTGCAGGATATTTTAGTTTATTCTTTTTAATGACGTTGGAGGCTAACCCTTAACAAAACTGCCACACCCCAAAATAATTCAAATGGATTGTGGAGTGGCACTGAATTACACAGAGCAGGGATTTCTATATTTTGACATTTGCTTTGTGCAGATGTCAATTGGAGCCTAGTAATATTAAAGATTTTAGCATGTTTGAGCTCAGGGGTTCAGGCATTGATCAGGGGTTTCATTGCTAGTGCTGTAAAATGATTCCTGTTGGGAATATGCATCAACAACAACTTAACCTGGGGTGGCATGGCGGCTCAGTGGTTAGCACTGCTGCCTACGGCACTGAGGACCCGGGTTTGATCCCGGCCCCGGGTCACTGTCCATGTGGAGTTTGCACATTCTCCCCATGTCTGCGTGGGTTTCACCCCCACAACCCAAACATGTGCAGGGTAAGTGGATCGGCCACGCTAAATTGTCCCTTAATTGGAAAAAAAAGAATTGGGTACTCTAAATTTATTAAAAAAACAACTGCCTTTCACTGGCAGCGTGAATCTCTGTGGGGTGGCTTCAATGGGAGATACCATTGGTGGTGGATGGCGTAGAGAATCCCACTGCCAGCGAGCGCACCACTGAGGAACATGGAAGGGCCAGACAATCCCACCCGTGGTCATTTGATGAACTGTGAGCAGGTTAGTGATCAACTTCAAGAGGACATGGACAGACTGGTAGAAAGGGTGGACAGGTAGCAGATGAAATTCAATGTAGATGAGTGCAAAATGATTTATTTGGTAGACAGAATGAGGAGAGGCAATAAAGGATATAATATGAAAATAATGCAGGAATAGAGGGAGCTGGGGTTACAAGTAAATAAATCACTGAAGTTGGCAGGGCAGGTTGCGAAAGTAGTTAATAAAGTATAGGAGGTCTAGAACTTTATTAATAGGAGAATAGAATACAAAAGCAAGGAAGTCATGATGAACTTGTATTCCTGATTCAGAGACGGAGGGAAATCCTTCAAATCGAGCAACATGGCAGGAGGTGGATAATCATAATGAATGCTGTCTCCTGGACTCAACCTTTTTGGAGAAAATACTAAAAAAACCTTCTCCAGACTCAAGAAGAATGTCTAGATAGGGAAGACTAGTAGATGCCCACAAAATGGCATGGTAGCACAGTGGTTAGCACTGTGGCTTCACAGCGACAGGATCCCAGGTTCGATTCTGGGCTTGGGCCACTGTCTGTATGGAGTCTGCACGTTCTCCTCGTGTCTGTGTCAGTTTCCTCCGGGTGCTCCGGTTTCCTCCCACAAGTCCCAAAAGACGTGCAGTTAGGTAATTTGGACATTCTGAATTCTCCCTCCGTGTACCTGAACAGACACCGGAATGGGGCGACGAGGGGCTTTCCACAGCAAATTCATTGCAGTGTTAATGTAAGCCTACATGTGACAATAAAGATGATTATTATTAAAACATGTCTGTAGATCCTGTCTCTCAGAATACCTTCCAACAACTTACCCACCGCAGACGTTAGGCTCACCGGTCGGTAGTTCCCAGGCTTATCCTTACAGCCCTTCTTAAACAAAGGCACAGCATTTGCTACCCTCCAATCTTCAGGCACCTCATGTGGCTGTCAACAATTTGAATATCTCAGCTTGGGCATCCACAATTTCCTCCCACAATGTCCTGGAATACATTTCATCAGGTCCCGGGGATTTATCTACCTTGATGCGCTTTAAGATTTCCAGCACCTCCTTCTCTGCAATATGTACACTCCTCAAGACATTGCTATTTATTTCCCCAAGTTTCTCAACAGTAAATACCGGTCAGAAATATTCTTTTAGGAACTCACCCATCTTTTGTGGATCTGCACATAGATGACCTTGTAGATCCTTAAGAGGCCCTACTCCCTCCCTAGTTACTCTTTTGCCCTTTGTGTATTTGTAGAAGCTCTTTGGATTCTCCTTTGCCTTACCTGCCAAAGCAATCTCATGTCCCCTTTTTGCCCTCCTGATTTCTCTCTTAACTCTACTCCGGCAACCTCCATGCTCTTCAAGATCCACTTGATCCCAGCAGCCGATGCGTGTCATATGCCTCTTTCTTCTTTTTGACCAGGGCCTCAATATCCCGGGTCATCAGGGTTCCCTACTTCTACCAGCCTTGCCCTTCACTCTAAAAGAAATGTGCTTACCCTGAACCCTGGTTAACACACTTTTGAAAGCCTCCCACTTATCAGCTGTCCCTTCGTCTGCCAAGACTCCCCCAATCAACTCTTGAAAGTTCTACCATCAAAATTGGACTTGTCTCAATTTAGAATTTTAACTTTTGGGCCAGACCTATCATTCGCCATAGCTATTTTAAAACTAATGGAATTATGGTCACTGGTTCCAATGTGATCCCTCACTAACACTTCTGTTGCCTGTCCTTCCTTATGTCCCAAGAGGCAGTCAGCTTTTGCCCCTCTCTAGTCGGGCCATCCACATACTGAATGAGAAATTGCTCCTGAATACACTCAACAAATTTCTCTCCATCCAAGCCCCTAATGCTATGGCTGTCCAAGCCAATGTTGGGAAAGTTAAAGTCTCCAACTATTACCACCCTATTTTTCTTGCAGCTATCTGTAATCTCCTTACATATTTGCTCCTCAATTTCTCACTTACTATTTGGGAGTCATTGCATAGCATCCCAATCACACCTTGATGCATGAACACTGTGCTTGAACCAGAGGAGGCAACACCACACACGCAGCAGCCAAGATCTGAACACCCACAAGATGCATACAGCTCCTGGGACATATCCATAGCTGGAGGGTGGGTGAGTGCAACGGGGAGGGGGAGATGGACTAAGGGTTCGAAGGTCGGGCTGCATTGCTGAAGAAAGTGATAGGCATCATATTGTTGTGCTCACGGGTTTTCAGTGTGTAACACAATTAGCCACTCTCCTGATGGTGCTGCCCCACTCTCCCACCACCACCCCCCTGCACTCTCCCCCCTTCCCTGCTGCCCTCGGTGATTCCCGGTGTGCTGGGCCCTCCTAGCTCTACTGCTACGTCTAGGTGTGTCACCAGGATGCACATCTGAGGTGGAGGCAGCCAGCTGCTTACCTCATCCCGTGGCCTTCGATGCCCCTGGCCGACATCCTATGGGGCTCTGGCACCGGAGGGCCCCAGCACACAGCTGTGCCACCCTGTACCGTGTGCTGGTTATGAGACGTGGCCTCATCAGAGAGGTAGAATTCAGTGGAGCTTGTGGCCACCATCGCCATTCCATAGAACAGGTCCAGGTTTCCGCCCAGTGCCCCTCTTCCCGCCCAGTGCCCTTCGGCCTCTGGGGTTCACCTTGGGATGGAGAGCAGCTGGTTCGAACCCCGGATGCCCCTGCATCATTTGGCTCTGCCAGCTCTGGCAGTTACCCATGGTCCGCACCATCATGTTGACGCCCTCGGCAATGCTCGTCAGTGATTGGGCCATGCTCTGGAGTACCTCGGCGATGCCCTCCTGTGACTGGGACAAACTCCGCAGCACCTCAGCCATTCCCATCTGAGAGCGGGACATGTCCCGTAGAATCTCACCGAGGTCAGCCTGGTATTGGGTCACATCCCCCAGTGAGGCGGACATTCTATCGAGACCCTCAGCCATGGCCATCACCGACTGTGCGACGCCTTGGACACCTTCACTAATGATGCCGATGATGTACACCAGGCTCGTCACACTAGCAGTGTTGGCCTTGGTGCCACGCATTGCCGGTGACATGTCCTGTGCTCGTAGCCTCTGGGACTCCTCCAAGTGGCTACGGACCTGCTGGAGTGTCACTGACATCTCCCTCTGAATGTCCTGGCTGCACTCGATTGTCTCCATCAGCTCCTGATAACACTTTTCTAGAGGCTCTGCATCAGGCTGGGACCCAGCTGGGTCCTGGGATCCAGACCTATGCCTGGGGTTCCTGCCTCCACCTGATGTGCATCAGCAGCTGTGTGGGGCTCACCAGATTGTGCCCCAAAAGCCTGACCATGAATGTTTCCCACCAAGCTGCGTGTATCTGCAGTGGTGGAGGGTGGGGATGACAGCTGCAAAGCATCAATCATGTCTTCCTCTGAGCTTTCCTCCGAGGTGTTCTGGGAGGCCGGAGAGGGGGCCACCCGGGATGGGCAGGCACTGTTGGCTAGAGGACGTCTGGGAGAACTAACATGCGGTCAGTAGGCGGGATGGGTCAATCATTAAGGCAATAACAATTCACGTTTGACAGGTGGGGCCCACTGGATCCTCACCTCCATGGTGTCCGCCAGCCTCCGCGTGGGTGACCGATCTATCCTCGACCACCCCAGTCACCCCCATGGTGTCTGCCAGCCTCCGCGTGGGTGACCGATCTATCCTCGACCACCCCAGTCACCGCCAGGCCTGTACCTTGAGGGTATTGAGGATTCTTAAATCCGGCACCCTACCGCCAGTCTGGGCCCTCTCCCGGCGATTATGGGAGAGCTTCTCCTGCGGAGACATTGAGAGGGCATCGATAGCCACATGTGTGGTTCACAGTGGTGGGAGAGTGGATGTGAGGACAGGTGGGGGTGGTTGAAGAGAGAGGGGGGTGAAGGAGGATTGGGGCTCCATGGAGAGTTGGGAGGGTGGATGTTCACATGGGGGTGGAAAGGTCTCGGGAGCTTGGGGGGGCATTGATGTCAACTCACCAATGCTGCCCGACACTAGAGGCCAATCCTCCTGGTCACACTCTGCGAGCTGTCACCTCGTCTCAAGCAGCACTGGCTGCCCAGAGGCTCGCTCTCTGGGGACCCCAGGGGAACAGGACATCCCTCCTGGCCTCCACTACACCTAGGTCACATCACCAAATCTCTTACTTCATCTACTCCTCTTAGTAGAAGTGTTTGTAAAGAGACTATCTAAAGGGACAAGTTCTGCAGAAGGAAAACTGTTGAGACTAAAAAAAATGTGTTTATGGTCTGAATAATGCCTCTTCATTTTAGCTAATGCAAAATCCCTTAGCTAAGAAGTTTCTTCCAGTCATGCTGTGTTGAGTGCAGATAGGCGTCCGTTGAGTCTGTGGATTGGGCATTCTTCTATGATGTGGTGCATAGTTTGCTCTTTCCCTCAGGCACTTAGGGGGCTGACACTAATGCCCCATCTGTGGAGGTTGACCAAGCAGAGGCCATGGGCTGTCCTAAACCTGTTAAGGGTGGACCACTTTTTCCTTGGAAGGTTGAAACCAGACAGCTGATGGTTTGCATTTGAGACCAGGTACTTGTTTGACATGTCCAATAATTCCCATTCATTTGTCCAGGTGGAATTTGCGTTGAAGTCCTGTGTGGGAGGGTTTATTTAGATCGGCCTTCTTGATGGGAGTTGTACCTCAGGTGGGCTGAATAGATCAGGATGAAGTGAAGGTGGGGGGAATTGCAAATGTTTGCTATCATTTTGTGGGTTGTTACAAGTTGGCGGGTTTGTGGGCGAGTGATCTTTGCCAGGACAGGGAGCCAACGGGGTGGTGTTGGCATTGTGTTCCAGTAATGATATGAATGGTCACATTCAGCTGGGTGTTAACAATGTTGTGTGTGTGTGTGTGTGGATGATCATAACCAAACAGGGTGCAATATTCTGCTGCTGAGTATGAGAGTGCGAGTTTTGAAGTTCAGAGGGTGGTGGTAGCAGTACCCCATATTGAACTGGCTAGTTTGGCAATCAAGTTATTTCTGGACTTGACCTTGGCTGCAGCTGTTTTTAGATGTTCCCGGAAGGTCACTCTGAGGTATGTTAGAATTGGGTGGGGCTTTAACTTGTAGCCATTCATTTGGATGTTATGCTCTTTGTGACTTTTGCATTGGAAAGATGGAAAAAGCTGGATACTGGGTGGGATTCTCCGAAATGGAGACAGAGTGTCCGCGCCGTAGTGAACGCAATCGCGTTTCATGACAGCGCGAAATGGGCGTGGGCACTACCGATTCCTGCCCCCATAGGGGCCAGCACGGTGCTGGAGCGGTTCACGGCGCCCCAACTGGGCGCCGCCCCAACTGGGCGCCGCGCCAACCCACGCATGCGCA
This sequence comes from Scyliorhinus canicula, assembly GCF_902713615.1. Taxonomy (NCBI): domain Eukaryota; kingdom Metazoa; phylum Chordata; class Chondrichthyes; order Carcharhiniformes; family Scyliorhinidae; genus Scyliorhinus; species Scyliorhinus canicula. The sequence goes on along the minus strand of NC_052159.1, from coordinate 95,968,500 downwards.
GGGGACTTCCACAACACGCCGGCCCCGACGCAACATGATGCTGGGGTTCAGGGGCCGGCCGCGTTACAAAATAGCGCTGGGGCTGGAGAAGCCGGCCCATCAATCGGTGTGCCCCGATCGCGGGCCAGACCCCATCGGAGGCCCCCCCCCCCCCCCCCCCCCCACCGGTGAAGGAGCCCCACTTCCCCCCCACAGGCCGCCCCCTGACCCTGTGCGCAGAGTTCCCATCGGCTGCGAGCAGGTGTGGACGGCGCCGGCGGGACTCTGTCGTTTCCGCGCAGCCGCTCGGCTCATCAAGGCTGGAGAATCAGAGACCCGGCCGTGGACAGTGGCCCACGACCGGCGCCGCGCCAAACAAGCCAGCGCAAATGTTGCCGATTCTCCGCGCCTCGGAGAATCGCGTGCCAACGTCGGGGTGGCGTATCGCGGTTGCAGCGATTCTCCGGCCCGGCGCGGAACACGGAGAATCCTGCCCACTGTTTTTGATCACACCATTAGCTTAAACGTTCAAGTCACTCACCAAAATAACCAATTATTTACCTTTGCTGCTGGGTGAATAAAAGAGACTTTAACTCGGGCAGCATGGTAGCTCGGTGGTTAGCACAGTTGCTTCACAGCGCCAGGGTCCCAGGTTCGATTCCCGGCTTGGGTCACTGTCTGTGCGGAGTCTGCCCGTGCCTGCGTGGGTTTCCTCCGGGAGCTCTGGTTTCCTCCCACAGTCCAAAGATGTGCAGGTTAGGTGGATTGGGCATGCTCAATTGCCCTTAGTGTCCCAAAAAAAGGGTTAAATGGGGTTACTGGGAATGGGTGGAGGCGTGGGCTTGAAGAGAGTGCTCTTTACAACGGCTGCTGCAGACTCGATGGGCCGAATGGCCTCCTTCTGCACTGTAAATTCTATGATTCAACAAGGTTTCTTTAAATAAACTCAATTAATTATTTATTATAAAGCACAACTTAAAGAATTTGTACACACACAATTGTATTTTGGGAATATAACTATCTATGCCTTTTTTTAAATACCCCAATTTGCACACAGGTACACACTCACAAACAAGTAAAGAACAAACATATAGGGTCTCTGCAGAGATGGGCTTTGGAGGAGATGCTGTATAAAGTAAATTATAAAGTTTGCAGGGTTTCAATGCTGTCGATTTGGATCCCCCTTGAGTGAAGATGGGCCACTGGTCCCAATAAATGTCTGGAAGTTCTCACCAACTGAATTTCAGCATGGAGGAGAATATAAATCTGGATTAATAATTCTTATCCAAGCTTTTCAGTTTCAAAGTGGAGACAAGTTACATGCAGATTAGGATTCTCTGGCTGCAGGTTGATAACCACACATGGAATTTCAGGCATGGCACGGCAGCCTTTCTTCTTAGCCTCAAACAAAAACAGAAAATACTGGGCAATCGCAGCAAGTCTAACAATATCTGTGGAGAGAGAAGGGAGCTAACATTTCGAGTCTGGATGACTCTTTGGCTCAGCTAGAGAGAACTGGAAATAGGGTCAGATTTATGCTGTTGTGTTGGGCTTGGAGCGATGGGGCTGGATATGGTCCAGCGATAGGTCGAGATTGACAAATGTGTTGTGGACAGAAAGACAAATGGAATGTAATTGGAGGTGATTAAGGCTAAGAAGGGTGCTGATCGTGGCAGCTAAAGCGATTAGAGTGTGTGAGTGGCAAACAAAGGTGAACAGTGTGTCGAAGTAAGAAATCTTACAACGCCAGGTTAAAGTCCAACAGGTTTGTTTCGAATCACTAGCTTTCAGAGCACTGCTCCTTCCTCAGGTGAAGGAGCAGTGCTCCAAAAGCTAGTGATTCGAAACAAACCTGTTGGACCTTAACCTGGTGTTGTCAGACTTCTTACTGTGCTCACCCAGGTCCAATGCCGGCATCTCCACAGTGTGCCAAAGGACAACTGGGAACAGGGAACAGATGGCCGAAGTAAGTGGGGGAAGGGGGATAATGGTGAGGGAAAAACAGATCTACGGAAGAAATGGAGATAAATTAATAGAAATAAACATGGGGTGAAGGTGGAGGAGAGAGTTCGCAGTCTGAGGTTGTTGAACTCAATGTTAAGTCTGGAAGCAGTAAATGCAATAGACCAGATTGAAGGAAATGCATGTGAAGTGCTGCCTCATTCGAAAAGATGTTAATGCCCTGGGATGGTGAGCAGGGAGGAGATAAAGGGGCAGATGTTAACCACTACTTTTCTTAATAGATATATTAATGATCGAGACTTGGGTGTACAGGGCGCAATTAAAAAATTTACAGATGTCACGAACCTTGGAACCTTGGAAGTATTGTGAATTGAGAAGATACATGATAGACTTCAAGAGGATTTTGTTACCACATGATGGGGATCTGTAAACCAAATGAACCAATTTTACTGAACGACCTCCCAAATGAAGAGATTATTGGACAAAATGTTACCTTTTCCAGCTCCTATTAATGTGGAACCTGCTGCCTGTGGACAATCATCTATGTCAGTGAAGGAAAATGACTGGAATACGAATACGAATCAGAATCAACGTAAATTAAACATAAATTAACAAGCAAATCACAGTCAGTACAAACTATAAATGATCCATTGCATAGCAGATTCAGCAAAGATATGTCATGGAGTTACTAGGCAGTCTGCATGGTCCCAATTTCAGCCACACGGTCCTTTTAAGCTTGGCCCTTCCTTGGGTCAAATTCCAGTCATTTTCCTTCAATGACATAGATGATTGTCCACAGGCAGCAGCTTCCACATTAATAGGATTCTGTCCATGCAATCTTCTAAACAATAGCACACTTCTTTCTGGTTAGGTGGGAGGGTGAATTGTGGTGAGGATGCAGGGATCCTACAGCATGGTCTCGACAAGTTGGGCAACTGGGCAAATCAATGGCAGATGCAGTATAATTTGGATAAGTGTGAGGTTATTCACTTTGGAAGCAAAAACAGGAAGGCAGATTTACTACCTGAATGGTTGTAAATTGGGAGAGGGGAGTGTGCAGTGGGACCTGGGTGTCCTTGTGCACCAGTTGCTGAAGGTAAGCATGCAGGTGCAGCAGGCGATAAAGAAGGCTAATGGTATGTTGGCCTTCATTGCGAGAGGTTTCGAGTACAGAAGCAGGGATGTGTTTCTGCAATTATACAGGGCCTTGGTGAGGCCACACCTGGAGTATTGTGTGCAGTTTTGGTCTCCTTCTCTGAGGAAGGATGTTCTTGCTCTCGAGGGAGTGCAGTGAAGGTTTACCAGACTTATTCCAGGGAAGGCAGGACTGTCATATGAGGAGAGATTGACTCGGTTGAGATTGTTCTCTCTGGAGTTCAGAAGAATGAGGGGGGTCTCATCGAGACTTATAAAATTTTAACGGGACTTGACAGGGTAGATGCAGAGATGATGTTACCAATGATGGGTGTGTCCAGAACCAGGGGTCACAGTCTGAGGATTCAGGGTAAACCATTTTGGACAGATATAAGGAGACATTTCTTCACCCAAAGAGTTGTGAGCCTGTGGAATTCATTACCACAGGAAGTAGTTGATTCCAAAACATTGAATATATTCAAGAGGCAGCTGAAAATAGCACTTGGGGAGAATGGGATCAAAGGCTATGGGGAGAAAGCAGGATTAGGCTATTGAGTTAGATGATCAGCCATGATCGTGATGAATGGCAGAGCAGGCCCGAAGGACCAAAACGCATCCTCCTGCTCCTATCTTCTATGTATCTTTGTAACCTTATCAATTTTCAGCACCCAACAATAGCTGCAACATAGATCTGGCAGAACCTCCTTTATCATCACAGGGTATGGCTGAATATAGGAATTCAATCACTTGGAAGTGAAAGAAACATTAGTAGCAGCTCGAACTATGCTTTCTGACCACTCCAGAATTCCAGCTCTCTGATGTGGCTTCTCTCTCCACCTCTCCCTTTTACTCTGCCTGCACACAGCCTTCATTTTTTAACTTCCTTCCTATGGGTACTGCATCCAGGGCAAGGGTCACCAGATCACATGGGCCAGCAGTTCATATTATCCAAAAAATATTATTGATGGATTTAAATGATTGAAGTAATTATTTAACATTTTAAAAACAATCAGAAACAGCCCAAACATTTTAGAGCAACTACAAATTGTTTTTATTCTTCTGCGTCAGGGTCAAAGACCAAAACACTTAACTGTTTTTTTATTAGATTTTTTTATTCTCTCCACGTGGCAAGATCACATGAGCATGTCTCCAAGTTCAGGTGTTTATCCCAAACTCTCTGTTTTGCTTGGAGTTAAAGATACATTTCAAGACATAACTGTTTTGTAAAGTTCAACATTCATGCTACATCCTCCCAAAATGAAAAACAAATTATGGTAGGAGTGAGTTTTTCCATAACACTATCAAAATACCACAAATTTCAACATTGCAAACATTTTAATAATTAACATATTATGCACAGTATAAGTAACATTCTCCCTCCTTTGTCACATTTCACCATTAAACATTCTGTCTTGAAACATTAGAACGCTTAACCTGTAACTAAATCATTTGACTGCAACAATCAGGATTTAAAGTCTGGCTTGCAAACAAGCACTGATTTCACCAATGGGTGATTCACGTCCTTTCAATCTCTGCTTCAAATCTTAATTTTGTATAAACTCTACAATCATTCCATGTCCTTTGTTAAAAGATTATACCTTAACTTTATGTTCCTCATGTTGCTTTTTAAAATCTGCATTAGATTTTGTACAGTCACAATCCTGGATTAGCATTTGTGAGGGACCAAAGGTTTTACCATTTGTTTTGTTGGGCTTTCTTTGTCAAGAAACATTCCTGATTGCTGGCAAACCATCTGGCTTCTGGGTACAGGCAGTTGTGAACTGGAATCTAAGGAGAAATCCCACTCCATATTACTTCTTATCTTCTGGATTCCATAATTTGCTTTGTTCTTCTTTAAAGTCAAACATTGATTTGTCATGAGAGTTTTCACTTTTTAAAACAGACTCTAAATTACTGTGTTCAGGTTCTAACATTGATCTGCAGTTTCCTCCATTTTCCTGCATGTTTTTCCAAATGTCCGAACCTTGCAGGAAGGTTTCAACCAGCCAAACATCTGAATTGTTCTTCCTAAGAATCAAATTCACCTTACCCTGCTTAAATTCATCTTAATTTTAACTTGAAAGTATTCTGTGTGATGTAATCTTTACATTTTTTTTCCCCAGGAAACACCAGTTTAACATGGCCTCTTGTTCTGAAAGCAGTTTATTTTTCCTTTGATTAATATCCTCTTTTGCTGCTGAAAGAACTTTGTTCAGGTTATTTGTTATTTGATGTTCATCTAAGAAAGTATGATACTCCTTTTATTTAGGTCATTAGTTTTCTTAATTTCTTTTTGTTTTTCATTCTCCCGCTGTGGTTGAACTTTGTTTAATTCTGTTCTAGCGAGGGGCAGCACGGTGGCACAGTAGTTAGCATTGTTGCCTACGGCGCTGAGGACCCGGGTTCGAATCCCGGCCATGGGTCACTGTTCGTGTGGAGTTTGCACATTCTCCCCGTGTCTGCGTGGGTTTTGCCCCCACATTCCAAAAGATGTGCAGGATAGGTGGATTGGCCACGCTAAATTCCCCCCTTAATTGGAAAAAATAATTGGGGACGCTAAATTTAAAAAAATAATAAAATAAAATTCTGTTCCTGCGAGATCATTTAGCTTTTTGTGTTGAAGTTTTAATTTATGTTCAAGAACACATATTCTGGCAGCACAGTGGCGCAGTGGTTAGCATTGCTGCCTCACGGCGCCGAGGTCCCAGGTTCGATCCCGGCTCTGTGTCACTGTCCGTGTGGAGTTTGCACATTCTCCCCGGGTTTCGCCCCTACAACCCAGAGATGTGCAGGTTAGGTGGATTGGCCATGCTAAATTGCCACTTAATTGGACAAAGAAATGAATTGGGTACTCTAAATTTATTTTAAAAAAGAACACATATTCATCTTTGTAACTTCATAATGTCTGCTTTTCCACTTTCCTTCAAAGCATTGCTTACCTTTTTTCGTTGTTAGCTTTCAGCACTGTTGCTATCTGCCTTGCCATAACTTGCTCATGACTTTTATTACATTTTTAATTTTGATCGCTTTAATTTATCTTCAATTACCATTAATTTTTCCTTTTCAACTTGATGTCCAATGTTCTTCTAAAATCAGCAGGCTGAGTTTCTGACTCTTTGGACACATCTTTAGTCACAACGTTAATTTTTGCAGTATGTTTACAGAAAGAAATTGATGCTTTTAAGTCACTTGGCGTTTCCTGTATAACTTCAGTTTCAGCAGCCTCAATGAGCTTTCCTGAACATATTGGAGTCAGCAATACCTTATCCCCAGCCAAGTCATTTCCTAATGAGAAATTTACACTGTCAGTAGGCAAATTATGAACAACACCAACAATTATAGGACTGGTACCAAAGACACATTTTAAATTAACTCTATACAAAGTCGTGCGTATATATCTTCTGTCAATCCCCTGAACTATTACTTCCATGTTCAACTAACTATCTGTGGAAAAGCCATGCTATTGGCCAATACCGTGACTGTTTTGCTACTGTATCCCTAAACATAACAATTGACTTGTCTGCCTCACTGGACAAAAGCCTTACCCTTGAAAAGAAAACTCATGTAACTTCCTGTAATTTTTTCTATCAGTAAACATAGACAAACTATGTTTGTCATCCACTTTACATGTTAGGACAGTCTTTTCTGGAGGGGCACTGCATAGCCATACAAATGTTACAGGTTGGTTTTTCCACTTCCAACGTTCATCCTTCCATGGTGATTTTATGACAAGAATCACATATCATTCCTCTTGAAACGAACATACCCACCAGGCTTTCACTTTTTCCATCCTTAGGAGCATTTGTTTCATCACCTCGTCCCTCTTTCCAACCAGAACCAGATTCCTTTTCGCTATTCAATCTCTTCTCTCTCCATTTCTCTGTTAGTTTCCGAATTGGGGCTTGTTCTTAATCATTTTATGGGTTAATTCGTAATACTTTGCCGTTGCAAGGGGCTGGTTTAGCTCACTGGGCTAAATCGCTGGCTTTTAAAGCAGACAGAGGCAGGCCATCAGCGCGGGTTCAATTCCCGTACCAGCCTCCCCGGACAGGTGCCGGAATGTGGCGACTAGGGGCTTTTCACAGTAACTTCATTGAAGCCTACTCGTGACAATAAGCGATTTTCATTTTCGTACTGCAGCTTCCTTTATTTCACAAACTTGGGGTTTTCCGGTTGAGCCCTCAACCACAAACGGATGTTATTTGGAATTCCTCCACCGCCATCATCTTGCTAAGCCCTGTTCAATCACCACCACCTATCAAACACCACTCCCTTTTCCTCGGCATATTCCACACTGGCCTGGTCCATTCTCGTTCTCAAATTTCTGATCTATTACCTCAATGCCAAACCATAGGCATTGAGTACAATAGTCTTTTACTTCCTCCTAATCACATGAATGCTCTACTAAAAGAGATGAGTACATCTCCAAACCTTCCTTACTAAAACACTTTGTAGGTGTATAGTTTATTGTTCTTTCAGCCAATTCAGATTCATGGCAATTTCCTCAAATGCCACGTACATCCCCACTCCTTTCTCACTACATTGGCATACTAAGTGAGACTTTTTCACCAAATTAAAATTTAAAAGTTCTCAGATAGATTCACTTCTCATCATTAACTCAAGTTGTGTAATCAGAACTCACGCTCCATTCTGAGATTTTATCTGTTTCCTTAGTTATTTCCTCTCTTGCTAATTTCTCACTCCTTAGTCGACCTTTCTTTGTTCTTTTTATTGCAATTCTGGACAGCTGTACTTGATCACCTACAGAACCAGTCATTTCTTTGTTAAGTCCAAGATGCTAAGATAATTCTTCAAGGATCCTGCCCCTAATGATCTTACATTAATCCCCACATGGTCTGCTACTGCCTGTACACTATCTTTTCAGAACTGTTCTGAGAATCAGATCCTTTATCTCCCACAAAGGCTTGAGGCTGAGCCTCAAAAGTACTCAAGTTGATTTCCCAATAAGATAAAGCAGAAGTAAATGTGAAACGTTGTTTGTTTAAATACTGGAAAATACCAGATGAGCTCTCAGGTTTGTTATGATAAATGTGGAGATCTGTGAACCAAATGAACCAGATTTACCAAACGATTCCAAACAAAGAAATTACTGGACAGCTTTTCACTTTTTGTGTTCTTACTTTTACTTTTTTTTTTAAATTTTAGATTACCCAATTATTTTTTCCAATTAAGGGGCAATTTAGCGTGGCCAATCCACCTACTCTGCACATTTTTTTGGGGTTTGTGGGGGCCTTACTTTTACATGAGTTGGGGATCAACATAAATTAAACATAAATCAACGGGCAAATCACAATATGAGCTATATATTACACATCTGGGGCTGGTTTAGCACACTGAGCTAAATAGCTGGCTTTTAAAGCAGAACAAGGCAGGCAAGCACGGTTCAATTCCCATACCAGCCTCCCCAAATAGGCGCCAGAATGTGGCGACTAGGGGCTTTTCACAGTAACTTCATTTGAAGCCTACTTGTGACAATAAGCGATTTTCGTTTCATGAAATAGCAGATCAACAAAGATATCTTAGTTACTGTGGTGAATGAGATTCACACGGTATTATAAGTTACCAACGTCACTCTGTTCCCATTGTATATACGTACCGATATTGTAAGTGCAGTTGCACTACCTGACCACCGGGGGAGGAGCTCTGGGAGTACTCGAGAGTTTGTACTGGGCCCCCCCCTTGGTTCCGCCCAGAACTCCTCTCCCTGGAGCTGCTGTATAAAGATCCGTGCCACAGAGCCAGCCGGCCAGTTCATCGAAAGTTCAACGGCGAACAGGCTGGCTCTGTTGTAAGTATATTAAAAACGCTATTCTAATCCTACAAGCACGTGTCCGTAGAATTGATGGTTCCATCAATTTAATATACTTACGAAACAGTCGAAGTAAATCATGGAAGCAGCCCTCAAGCCCGGACGCCTAGAACTCGACCTGCAGGATGCAGAGGCTAAAGAAATTTTCTCCCACTGGCTGAGATGTTATAAGGCCTACCTGGCAGAAGCCAGCACCGCTGAAATAATGGAAGAACAAAAGCTCAGCCTACTGCACGCGAGAGTAAGCCACAGAATCTCCACACAGCTAAATCCGGCCGGTTCTTACACCGCAGCGCTGGCAATATTGGACAAAATGTACGTTAGACCCATTAACGAGGTTTATACACGCCACGTGTTTACGACGCGCCGTCAGCGGCCTACAGAAACCCTAGCCGAATTTGTACGTGAACTGAACAATCTCTCTAATGACTGTAATTATCAGGCCGTTACCGCGGCTGAACATAGGGAGCTTGCTGTGCGGGACGTTTTCGTAGTGGGCCTTAAATCAAACAATGTGCGCCAAAGACTGCTGGAAAAGGGGGCCCAGGACTTAGATACTACTGTGGAGGCTGCTACCACTATGGAAGTCTCCTTCCGCAGCCTCACCTCGTTTTCCGCGGACCCCGCGACCTCATTGTGGGCCCCCGACCAACAATCCCCCCAGGCCTGTGCCGCACGGCCCCCCAGCTACCGCGCTGCCAAAGCCAGTTACTCTGCGGCCCCAGCCAGTCACTCTGCTGCCCCAGCCAGCTACTCAGCTGCCCCAGCCTGCCATTTCTGTGGACAAAGCCAGCACCCGCGGCAGCACTGCCCAGCCCGATCCGCGACCTGCAGCAGCTGCGGGAAGAAAGGCCATTATGCCAGAGTGTGCCTCGCAAAAAGGGCCCCAGTTTCTAACTCCCCAGTACAGAGAACAAATCGCTCCCAGCACCAGCGGGCCCGCGGGGCCCAAAACGCTGCGGCCTATGCCCTGACTCCACCCCCTCCCGCCACGTGCGATCCATGGGGGCCGCCATCTTGGCAAACCCCCACCATGCGGCCGGCCACGTGCGACTCATGGGGGCCGCCATCTTGGACGCCATCTTCTTCGCCGCTCACCACGTGCGATCCATGGGCCCCATCGGCATCTCCATGCTCAGATAGCTCATCAGAAGACTACGACTTCCCCGGGCACTCATCACGCGGCCCGCAACTCAGCGCAGTGATCCTGCATCAAGCTCGCCAGAACGTACCGGCATCTACTCGACCGGATGCCCACTCGGAAGACTACGACTTCCCCGGGCACCCATCACGCGGCCCGCAACTCAACGCGGTCACCCTAGATCAATCCCGCCCCAAGCACCTACAAAGTTCAATGGCGGAGGTCCAGATCAACGGGTACAGCACGCCATGCCTCTTTGACTCCGGGAGCACCGAGAGCTTCATACACCCAGAGCTGGTAAGACGCTGTTCGCTTCTATTTTTCCTGTGAGCCAAACTATCGCCCTCGCTTCGGGCTCCCACTCAGTCCAAATCCAAGGACGCATCGTCGCTACGCTCACAATTCGAGGCGCTAGTTATTCGAAATTTAAACTTTATGTCCTGCCTGACCTCTGCGCGCCACTCTTATTAGGCCTGGATTTCCAGTGCAACCTCAAGAGCCTCACCCTCAGCTTCGGCGGGCCCCTGCCCCCACTCACTATCTGCAGCCTAGCCATGCTGCGCATCTCCCCCCCTCCTCTCTTCGCCAATCTCACTCCAGATTGTAAACCAGTAGCTACTCGCATCGGGCGATACAGCCTACAGGATAGGGTCTTTATCCGATCGGAGGTCCGACGGCTGCTCAGTGAGGGGATCATAGAGGCCAGTAATAGTCCCTGGAGAGCTCAGGTGGTTGTCTTCAAGACCGGGGAAATATTTTGCATGGTCGTCGACTATAGTCAGACCATAAATCGCTTTACGCTCCTAGACGCGTTTCCCCTCCCCAGAATTGCAGATATGGTTAACCAGATCGCCCAATATCGGTTATTTTCCACGGTGGATCTGAAGCCTGCATACCACCAGCTCCCAATCTACCCGGAGGACCGCCACTACACGGCATTCGAGGCCGATGGCCGCCTCTTCCATTTCCTCCGGCTTCCCTTCGGCGTCACTAACGGGGTTTCGGTGTTCCAACGAGCAATGGACTGAATGGTAGACCAGTACGGTCTGCGGGCCACGTTTCTGTATCTGGACAATGTTATCATCTGCGGCTATGACCAGCAGGACCACGACGCCCACCTCCACCGTTTTCTCCAAACGGCACAGAAATTAAACCTCACTTATAACAGGGAGAAATGCGTTTTCCGCACAAACAGACTGGCCATCCTCGGCTATGTCGTGGAGAACGGAGTCCTGGGCCCAAACCAGGACCATATGCGCCCCCTCTTAGAACTCCCCCTCCCTCATTGCCACAAGGCCCTCAAACGGTGCTTGGGGTTCTTTTCATACTACGCCCAGTGGGTCCCTCAATATGCGGACAAAGCCCGCCCACTCTTTAAGGCCACACGATTTCCCCTGTCAGCTGAGGCGCGCCAGGCCTTCAGCTGCATCAAGGAGGATATCGCCAAAGCAGCCATGCGGGCAGTGGATGAATCCGCTCCCTTTCAGGTTGAGAGCGACGCCTCAGAGGTAGCTCTAGCAGCCACTTTGAATCAGGCAGGGAGGCCCGTTACATTTTTCTCCCGTACCCTATCCGCTTCAGAACTCTGACACTCCTCAGTCGAGAAGGAAGCACAAGCCATCATGGAGGCTGATCGTCACTGGAGGCACTACCTCGCAGGTAGGAGGTTCACCCTCATCACCGACCAACGATCGGTTGCCTTTATGTTTGACAACTCGCAAAGGGGCAAAATAAAAAACGATAAAATCATTTGGTGGAGGATCGAACTCTCCACCTATAGTTACGATATTAAATATCGACCGGGGAAGCTCAACGAGCCCTCGGATGCCCTATCCCGCGGGACATGCGCCAGTGCGCAGATCAGCCATCTGAAAGCCATCCACGATGACCTCTGCCATCCAGGGATCACCCGGCTCGCCCACTACATCAGAGCCCGAAACCTGCCTTTCTCCAACGAGGAGGTAAAAGCGGTCACCAGGGACTGCCCGATCTGTGCGGAGTGCAAACCGCACTTCTATAGACCAGACAGGGCCCACCTGGTCAAGGCTTCTAGGCCCTTTGAATGCCTTGCGATCGATTTCAAAGGGCCACTCCCCTCCACTAACAAGAACATTTATTTCCTCAACATCATAGACGAGTTCTCCCGATTCCCTTTTGCCATCCCGTGCCCCGACATGACCTCCCACAGTCATTAGGGCCCTGCATAGTTTCTTCACCCTGTTTGGTTTCCCCAGCTACGTGCACAGCGACCGGGGTTCGTCCTTTATGAGCGACGAGCTGCGTCAGTACCTGCTCGACAACGGCATCACCTCGAGCAGGACTACCAGCTACAACCCCAGAGGGAACGAGCAGGTGAGAAGGGAGAACGCGACGGTCTGGAAGACCGTCCTACTGACCCTCCGGTCTAGAAAGCTCCAAGTCTCCCAATGGCAAGACGTCCTCCCAGACGCGCCCCCAGCAATTAGATCCCTCCTCTGTACAGCGACCAATCAAACCCCTCACGAGTGGCTCTTCATTTTTTCTAGGGGCACTACCACGGGGGTCTCACTTCCGGCGTGGCTGAGAACACCAGGCCCGGTTCTCCTGAGGAAGCACGTCAGGGCGCACAAAACCGACCCCCTTGTTGAAAAGGTGCGCATGCTCTACTCCAACCCCCAGTACGCATTCGTGGAGTTCCCTGACGGTCACCAGGACAAAGTATCCCTTCGGGACCTGGCACCCGCTGGATCCAGCCCCCCCCTACCCCCACTGAGGAACCCCTTACCCCGTTCCCTATGCTGCCACCCCCTCGCGCCCCCGATGCCGCAAGCTCACCCCACATGTTCCACGCGCCAGCACCAGCCCGTCCCCAGCGCCCCCAGTTTCCGGTCGAGCCAGAGGTGTATGAAGTTTGGACGAGACCCGCCCCGGAGTCTGCCATCGTACCCCAGCTCTCAACACCCACCCAGCCACCGCAAGAGGCTGCAACCCCGGTGCTCCGCAGATCGCAACGAACAATTCGTCCACTGGACAGACTAACTCTGTGAGCCACCACCCCCGCCGGACTTGATTTTTTTCACAGGGGGTGAATGTGGTGAATGAGATTCACACGGTATTATAAGTTACCAATGTCACTCTGTTCCCATTGTATATACGTACCGATATTGTAAGTGCAGTTGCACTACCTGACCACCAGGGGGAGTAGCTCTGGGAGTACTCGAGAGTTTGTACTGGGCTCCCCCCTTGGCTCCATCCAGAACTCCTCCCCCTGGAGCTGCTGTATAAAGATCCATGCCACAGTGCCAGCCGGCCAGTTCATCGAAAGCTCAACAGCGAACAGGCTGGCTCTGTTGTAAGTATATTAAAACCGCTATTCTAATCCTACAAGCACGTGTCCGTAGAATTGATGGTTCCACCAGTTACAAGGCAATGTACTCCACCCACATGGTCCCAATTTCAGTCACACAATTGTTCCAAGCTTGGAACCTATTGGGACTGAATTCCAGTCCCATTTCTTTAAGGATTTAGCTGATTTCCACAGGCAACAGTTTCCACATAAGCAGGGTCCTCCCTATCCAGTTGTCTAGACAATATCACACTTCTTTCTGTAATCTTCGCAACTCAGCTCAAATCAGTCATGGTAGGATCGATCTACTCAAACCTCCTTTACTTTTGCATACAATAGTGAATTCTGAACATTTAATCATTTTGGAAGTGAAAATCTCAGCTGCAGCATTTCTAAATCATGCTTTCTGACCACTCAGGAAACCTTGCTGACTGCCTTCTCTCTCCAGCTCTCTCCTTTCCTCTTTATGTCTGCCTGCCAGATGGCCTCCGTATTTTCATTTCCTTCTTATTGGTACTGCTTCCAGGTCAAGGGTTACCAGATCACATTGCCCAGTATTTCTTATTATCCAAAAATAAGTGATTCAAACAATTAAACGTTCTTTTCAAACATTAAAAAAACTACAGATTGAGGACTTCCGGTTGCAGCTATGTGGAGCTAAGCCGCACGTTCGGCAGCTCCCGCTAAAAACGGACTTTGGGGCTCTTTTCAGGGCCCCTAACGGAGCTTTTTTGATGATTCCCGACTTGGGAAGGGGTCTGCAGTAGATCCCCAGGGTTCTATGGTCCGGACCGGGAGTGGGGTGAGCAGAAAAGCGGTGGCAGTGCCCCTGGAAAAGCGGGGGAAGGGGAACAAAATGGCGGCCGGCGGAGGCCTCGAGGAGTTGAGGCAGTGGGCGCAGGAGCGGCAGGCGACTCTTCTGCGATGCTTCCAGGAGCTTAAGGTGGAGCTACTGGAGTCGCTGAAGGCTACCACCAGAGAGCTGATGGAGACTGAGATAGCCCAGGGGGCCGCAATCAGGGAGCTGCAGCAGCAGGCCTCCGAAAGGGAGGATGAGGCCGCAGCCGTCGCGGGGAAGGTGGAGATGCACGAGGCGCTCCATAAAAAGTGGCAGGAGCGGTTTGAGGAGCTGGACAACCGGTCGATGAGGAAGAATTTACGGATCCTGGGCCTCACGGAGGGGCTGGAGGAGTCGGCCCTGGCGGCCTATGTGGTCGTTATGCTGAACTCATTGATGGGAGCTGGGTCCTTCCAGGGGCCCCTGGAGTTGGAGGGGGCCCACAGAATACTGGCTAGGAGGCCCAAGCCGAATGAGCCGCCGCGGGCGGTGTTGGTGTGGTTTTACCGGTTCGTTGACCGGGAGTGTGTCCTCCGGTGGGCCAAGAGGGAGCGGAGCAGCAAGTGGGAGAACACGGAGGTGCGGATCTTCCAGGACTGGAGTGCGGAGGTGGCTAAGCAGAGGGCCGGGTTCAACCGGACGAAGGCGGTTCTCCACAGACGGAGTGTGAAGTTTGGCATGTTGCAGCCGGCGCGTCTGTGGGTCACCTACAAGGACCGTCACCATTATTTTGAGCCCCCGGAGGAGGCGTGGGCCTTTGTGCAGGCCGAGAAACTGGACTCAAACTAAGGGTCCAAGATGGGGGGTTTTGTATGAAAATGTAACTGTTTAATTTTTTCTCTGGGGGGGGGGGGTTCTCTGTTTAATGCAGGATGTGTGTTGGCTTCAGGGTGGGTGGGGCAATGTCTTTATGTCTTTTTGTATGGGTCTGGTGGACGGGTTCAGGCAGGGAGGTAAACTGGGAGTGCGGGGAGCTGGCGGCGGGGACTGGCAATAGGAGTTGCCCTAGAGGAGGTGGGGTTAGGCAGGGCGAAAGCGCGGGCTTTCTGCGGGTTTCCCGCGCTGCGGGATGATGGGGGACGGGGTCGGGGCTGAGAAGCGCGGGCCTTTGCAGGTTGATGGGCCACGTTGATGGGCACGAAGGAGGAGGAGTAGTCCCACATGGGGAGGGGTCGGTGGTGTGGCGGGAGTCGCTGGGATCAGCAGAAGTTAGCTGGCTCACGGGAGTGCTATGGAGGGAGGGGCACAGCTAGGAGGGGTCCTAGCCTTTGGGGGGGGGTGGGTGGGGGGGTACCGGGTTGCTGC
The DNA here is from genome assembly GCF_902713615.1 of Scyliorhinus canicula. Lineage (NCBI taxonomy): Eukaryota > Metazoa > Chordata > Chondrichthyes > Carcharhiniformes > Scyliorhinidae > Scyliorhinus > Scyliorhinus canicula. The sequence goes on along the minus strand of NC_052159.1, from coordinate 95,952,986 downwards.
TGAAATGGCCAGGAAGGAGCTGGTGTATGCAGGGGGTGCTGGGGGGGGAGTTGCCGCCGTGGGGAACAGGCCGAGCAGGGGACGCTGACCAGTGGCAGGCAGGGGATGGGTTATGGCTAGTCGGCAGGGGAGGGGGGCAGGGAGCCCTCTGATCCGGCTAATAACCTGGAATGTGAGGGGGCTGAATGGGCCGGTCAAGCGGGCCCGGGTGTTTGCGCACTTGAAGGGGCTGAAGGCGGATGTGGCCATGCTCCAGGAGACACACCTGAAAGTGGCGGACCAGGTTTGACTGAGGAGGAGGTGGGTGGGCCAAGTATTTCATTCAGGGCTGGATGAGAAGAATCGGGGGGTGGCGATCCTGGTGGGAAAGAGGGTGTCGTTTGAGGCGTTAAATGTGGTGGCTGACAGTGGCGGGAGATATGTGATGGTGAGTGGTAAGCTGCAGGGGGAGCGGGTGGTGTTGGTGAATGTTTACGCCCCAAACTGGGACGATGCGGGGTATATGCGGCGCATATTGGGCCGCATTCCGGACCTGGAGGTGGGGGGCCTGATCATGGGGAGGGGGGGGGGGGGGGGGGGGGGGGGGGGGGACTTCAACACGGTGCTGGATCTCCCATTGGACCGATCCAGGTCCCGGATGGGTAGGAGGCCGGCGGTGGCTAAGGTGTTGAGGGGGTTTATGGACCAGATGGGAGGGGTGGATCCCTGGAGGTTTGCGAGGCTAAGGGCCAGGGAGTACTCGTTTTTCTCCCACGTGCATAAGGCCTATTCTAGGATTGATTTTTTTGTCCTGAGCATGGGGCTGGTTTCGAGGGTGGAGGATGCTGAATACTCTGCCATTGCCATTTCGGATCATGCCCCGCACTGGGTGGATCTCAGGCTGGGGGAGGGGAGGGACCAGCGTCCGCTCTGGCGCTTGGAGGTGGGGCTATTGGCAGACGAAGAGGTGGCCGGGAGGGTTCGGGGGTGTATTAAGAGGTACCTTGAGGCCAACGATAACGGGGAGGTCCGAGTGGGGACAGTCTGGGAGGCATTGAAGGCGGTGATTAGAGGGGAGTAGATTTCCATCCGAAGCCATAGGGAGAGGGGGGAGCAGAGGGAGAGGGTGAGATTGGTAGGGGAGATGGTGAGGGTGGATAGGAGATATGCGGAGGCTCCGGAGGAGGGATTGCTGGGGGAGCGGCGTAGCCTTCAGGCCAGGTTCGATCTACTGACCACCAGAAAGGCGGAAGCTCAGTGGAGGAAAGCACATGAATATGAAGAGGTGTATGAATATAGGGAGAAGGCGAGCAGGATGCTGGCACACCAGCTCCTGAAGCGAGACGTGGCCAGGGAGATTGGGGGAGTGACGGATAGAGTTGGGAAGGTGGTGCGGAGGGGGGTAGACGTTAATGGGGTCTTTAGGGACTTTTATGGGGAACTGTACTGGTCTGAGCCCCCGGTGGGGGGGGGGGGGGGGGGGGGGGATGGGGGGTTTCTTGGACAAGCTGCGATTTCCGAGGGTGGAGGAGGGGCAGGTGGAGGGACTGGGGGCGCCGATTGAGCTGGAGGAGCTGGTTAAAGGGATAGGGAGCATGCAGTCGGGGAAGGCGCCGGGGCCGGATGGGTTTCTGGCCAAATTTTATGAAATGTATGCGGACCTGTTGGGCCCCCTATTGGTCGGAACCTTTAACAAGGCAAGGGAGGAGGGGGCTTTGCCCCCAACTATGTCACGGGCGCTGATTTCCTTGATCCTTAAGAGGGACAAGGACCCTCTGCAGTGTGGGTCATATAGGCCGATCTCGCTGCTAAATGTAGACGCCAAGCTGCTGGCAAAGATCTTAGCCACAAAAATAGAGGATTGTGTGCCGGGGGTCATTCACGAGGACCAGACGGGGTTTGTGAAGGGAAGGCAGTTGAATACCAACATACGAAGGCTCCTCAATGTCATTATGATGCCGGCTGTGGGAGGGGAGGCGGAGATAGTGGTGGCATTAGACGCGGAGAAGGCCTTTGATAGGGTTGAGTGGGGGTATCTGTGGGAGGTGTTGGAAAGGTTTGGGTTTGGGGAGGGGTTTGTCCGGTGGGTGAGTTTGCTTTATGAGGCCCCGATGGCGAGTGTAGCCACGAATAGGAGGAGGTTGGAGTATTTTCGGCCGTACCAGGGGATGAGACAGGGGTGTCCCCTGTCCCCCTTGCTCTATGCATTGGCAATTGAGCCCCTGGCCATGGCATTGAGGGAGTCAGGGAACTGGAGGGGCCTGGTGTGGAGTGGGGAGGAGCATTGAGTGTCGCTTTATGCGGACGACCTGTTGCTGTATGTGGCGGACCTGGTGGGGGGGATGCCGGAGGTGATGAGGATTCTCAGCAAATTTGGGGGCTTCTCTAGGTATAAGCTCAACCTGGGCAAGAGCGAGTTGTTCGTGGTGCACCCGGGGGATCAGGAGGAGGGGATTGGTAGGCTCCCACTGAAGCAGGCAGGGAAGAGCTTCAGGTACCTAAGAGTCCAGGTGGCTGGGAGTTGGGGGGTCCTGCACAAGCTCAACCTCACAAGGTTGGTGGAGCAGATGGAGGAGGAGTTCAAAAGGTGGGATATGTTACCGCTGTCACTGGCGGGGAGGGTGCAGTCCGTTAAGATGACGGTGCTCCCGAAGTTTTTGTTCCTGTTCCACTGCCTCCCCATCCTTATCCCGAGGCCTTTTTTAGGAGAGTCAACAGGAGTATTACGGGATTTGTGTGGGCGCACGGGACTCCGAGGGTGAGAAGGGTGTTACTGGAATGGGGCAGGGGTGGGGGGGGCTGGCGCTGCCCAACCTCTGTGGGTACTATTGGGCTGCCAACGCAGCGATGGTGCATAAGTGGGTAATTGATGGGGAAGCGGCAGCATGGAAGAGGATGGAGGTGGCGTCCTGTGTGGGCACGAGCCTGGAGGCGCTGGTAACAGCGCCGTTGCCGCTCCCTCCTACGAGGTATACCACGAGCCCGGTGGTGGCGCCTACCCTCAAAATTTGGGGGCAATGGAGACGGCATAGGGGAGAGGTGGGAGGCTCGATGGAGTCCCCGATACGGGGGAACCACCAGTTTGTTCCAGGGATCATTGATGGCGGATTTCTGGCCTGGCACAGGGTAGGTATTAGGAGGTTGAGGGACCTGTTTGTGGATGGGAGGTTCGCGAGCCTGGGGGAGTTAGAGGGGAAGTGTGGGCTCCCCCCGGGGAACATCTTTAGGTACATGCAGGTTAGGGCGTTTGCCAGACGGCAGGTGGAGGGGTTCCCCTTGCTGCCCCCACGTGGGGTACGGGACAGGGTGCTCTCGGGGGTTTGGGTTGGAGGAGGGAGGATTTCGGACATATACCGCGTAATGCAGGAGGTAGATGAGGCCTCGGTGGAGGAGCTGAAGGGTAAATGGGAAGAGGAGCTGGGTGAGGAGATTGAGGAGGGGACGTGGGCGGATGCCCTGGAAAGGGTGAATTCCTCCTCTCCGTGTGCGAGGCTTAGCCTCATACAGTTCTAGGTGCTGCATAGGGCCCACATGACTGGGACGAGGATGAGTAGGTTTTTCGGGGGCAAAGACAGGTGTGCTAGGTGCTCGGGGAGCCCAGCGAATCACGCCCATATGTTTTGGGCATGCCCAGCGCTGGGGGAATTTTGGAAGGGGGTAGCAAGGACGGTGTCGAGGGTGGTGGGATCCAGGGTCAAGCCAGGCTGGGGACTCGCAATTTTTGGGATTGCAGTGGAGCCGGGAGTGCAGGAGGCAAAAGAGGCTGGTGTCCTGGCCTTTGCGTCCCTAGTAGCCCGGCGGAGGATCTTGCTTCAATGGAAGGATGCGAGCGTGGAGGCCTGGATGAATGATATGGCGGCGTTTATCAAATTGGAGAAGGTGAAATTTGCCCTGAGGGGATCAGTACAAGGATTCTTTAGGCGGTGGCAGCCTTTCCTGGACTTCCTGGCGGAACGGTAGGGAAATAGGCCGGCAGCAGCAGCAGCCCGGGGGGGGGGGGGATTGGGTTTGGTGGGAGGGAGAAGTTTGTACATGGGTTTGTGGGGTGTGGCGGATGTTATCTCTTTCCTTTCTGTTGTTTGCCTTTTTTTTTGTTTTCGATTTAGTAGTGCTTTTGTAGGGGGGTGTGTGTTGTTCTTGGGTCTTTACAATGGTTATTCTGTTAATATTGTTTTGTTGTTTATATTTTGTGAAAACCTTAATAAAATTTTTTTTTTAAAAAAACTACAGATTCTTCAAACATTTTAGAGTAATTATAAATTGTTACTGTTACTGCTTCTTGTCAAAGGCCCAGAAGTGATGCATTCTTCAATGGGCTTCTATTTGAGTGTCTTTCGCTGTGGCAATGAGATCACAGGAGCATGTCTCTGAGCTGAGGGACACAATTCAACAGAAACATTTCTGTCTGGTTTTGGGGGCTTTTAGTGGGTGTTTCTCAGTGGCTGCAGTGTTGAGAAATACCCCGTTATTCAACAGCACTTTGACGTTTTTTTCTGGCCTCAAGTAGTTTCACTGCACTGAGGCCACAAATTTCTTTTTTTTAAAATGTATTTATTCAAAGTTTTTCAATAAGTTTTACAGAACACTCCAAAAAGGAAGTAATACAAAGAAAAAAGGGCAACATGTCAACCGAACAGAACAACTTAACCCTCTAAACGATAAACAGTTTAACAAATTAACACCCAACTCAAAACAAAATAGGGCACGCCACCCTTTCAAAAAGGAAAAGAAATCAGCCCCCCCCCCCCCGGGTTGCTGCTGCTGTTGACCTCCACCTAACGGAACGTGAGAAAGTCAAGGAATGATTGCCACCGCCCGGAGAACCCCAGCAAGGACCCTCGCAAGGCAAACTTTATCTTCTCCAACTTAAGAAATCGCGCCATGTCATTGGTCCAAGCCTCCACACTTGGGGGCTTCGCGTCCCTCCACAATAACAAGAGCCTTCTCCGGGCTACCAAGGAGGCAAAGGCCAGAACTCCGGCCTCTTTCCACTCCTGCACTCCCGGTTCCTCCGATACCCCAAATAACGCTATCCCCCAACTCGGTTTTACCCGAGTGTCCAAGACCTTGGACATAACCTTTGCAAAGCCCTTCCAGAACTCTGCAAGCGCCGGGCATGCCCAGAACATAT